>NC_134896.1:19115173-19137673 GCF_041734735.1 Babylonia areolata | reverse complement strand
GCTGTCCGCTAATGGGTTCTTTTACGTGCGCTACCGTCTGTGCTAGCCACAACACTCGATCGGGATTCGGCCGTGGCGGTTTACGGCCGGTTCTTCTCTGAAGGACTATAACACAGAGATTTGGTGGAAAGAGGGGGTGGGCAGTGTGTGCGTGTGTGTGTGTGGGGGGGGGGGGAGGGGGTGCGGAGGGGTGGGGGGGAGGCGAAGGGTTGGGTGTTGGGGTAGGGTGGAGATAGGAGGTGGAAAGGGAGTAAAAATCCGAGGAGCTTTTACTGTGTTAGTTCTTCAGCCACACCAAAGGGAATTCTCTGCCTTCTTCAGTTCGACACAGTCTCCGACTCACTTAAACATCATAAAACAACTGACTCTAAAAGCACCCCTTTCCCGTCAAGCAGTCTCCACTTAATTATGGCACTCCACTCCGTTGCGTAATCCGATTGGTCGGATCGCCATGCAGGCCTGTTCATCTCCCATACGTGTTTGTGTGTGACGGCCGTGCGAGTGTCACATGCACAGTGCGGCGTGTGTGTGTGCGTCAGTGCGGTTTTTAGGTGTGTGTGTGTGTGTGTGTGTGTGTGAGGCGCGGGTGCTTGTTTGTGTGTGCACGCGCTCGTGTCAGTGTGTGTGTGTGTGTGTGTGTGTGTGTGTGTGTGTGTGTGTACCAGTGTGTGTGTGTGCGTGCGTGCGTTTCAGTGTGTGTGTGTGTGTGTGTGTGTGTGTGTGTGTTCTTGGGTGCATTGCGTATCGCCGACGCCGGCGTGAGTTAGTGTCCGAAACTGCAAGCGCTTGCAGTTGAGAGACTCCACTGATTTGAAAGCGCCGCTGTATAAATGCAGGCCTATCATTGTGATTATTATTGCTTGCTGGAATCAAACCCGAGCCACTCGCTTCCAAGTCGGGCACTAGTAACCACTACTGAAAGCATTTACTCCTACGTGTTCTGTTACTATTTTACATAGATTTGTGAGTAAGCCGTGTATGATGTGAAACTGACACGTCAGTGTTGTGACAGACACCCGGACACACAGACAGGCAGGCGAGAACTAGATCCGGCATAGTTAAAAAAAAAGAAAAAAAAAAAAAAAAGAAAAAAAAAAAAAGGGCACTTCGCGGAGCACTGGACAAATTTGAGAATTCTATAATTAGCATCTGCACATGACCAGGAAGAGAATCCCCGAGTGCGCGTTTATTTATAGCTTGCCTGTCTTTGTTTTCCTCACTTCAGCTCACTCTGCGAAGTTCGATGGACAACAAACAGAGCTGATATATTTTGTTTGGTTTTTTTAAGTTAAGACTGATTTATTGACGAAGACCAGAAAGTGTCAGCGGCATCGGTAAGAGGAACTGAGGAGGGAATGCCAAGGTCGGGACTGCAGTTATGTATAACATGTTTCTTTTATTTGCCTTAGCTTTCGTTTTGTCGTTTCTTATTTTTATTTTATTTATTTATTTTTGTTTGTTGTGTTTGATTGTCTCATTCATTTTTCTTGTTTATCTATTTATTTCATAACATTAGGGTATAGGCTCTGTCACACATGACCAGCGCGTTGGGTTTTATTCAAAGGTCGGGTATCATTCTTATTTAAAAAAAAAAAAAGAAAGAAAGAAAAAAGCAGACGTGGTGTTGCGAATATACTTGTATATCAATCAGCAATCTCCATCGCCTTGTCATCGCTGTCTGTGTGTATCCTGTAATCTGTATCCTCTCTCTCTCCTCCTCTCTATTTCTGTATCTCTATAGGCCTATCTCTATGTATCTGCATTCCTCTCTCTCTCTCTTTTATTATATTTATGTTTGACAAAGTTGATAATATTACGCCGGTTGTTTTGTTTTTGTTTTGTATTGCATGTGTGTGTGTGTGTGTGTGTCATATTTCCCCGATCTGTGAGGGCAGGATAAAAACAAGCATACCATGGGTCCAGTGTTAAAAGGCACTTCGCGGAGCACTGGACAAATTTGAGAATTCTATAATTAGCATCTGCGCATGTTCCTTAAATTGAATTCATTCATTCGTTGTTTCTCTCGCTCGCTCGCTCTCACCCTATATTCATTTATCTGCACCAGTATTTGAGTGTGTTTGTAGTCAGTGTGTGTGTGTGTGTGTGTGTGTGTGTGTGTGTGTGTGTGTGTGTGTGTGTGTCACTGTGTGTGTCACTCTGTGTGTGTGTGTGTGTGAACAGCACAATTGAGAGAAAAGAATTGCAGGGTAAAAACAAAGCTGGTTGTCGTTCATCCTGGTATATTGATGTGTGTGTGTGTGTGTGTGTGTGTGTGTGTGTGTGTCACTCTGTGTGTCACTCTGTGTGTGTGTGTGTGTGTGTGTGTGTGTGTGCGCGCGCGTGCGTGTTTCTTTTCCCCACATCGATTGCAAACTATTTTTCGCATTATGTTCCGTACATCCCTTCGCCTTTCTCTGTCTCTGTCGGTCGGTCTCTCCTCTCTATCTCTCTTTCTCTGTATCTCTCTCTTGCTCTTTTTTTCGATTGATTTGTTGATTCATTGCTAACGCCTTTCACTTTGGTTTATCACTGCTTTAACATGAACTTTACATGATATACATGACTTTAGGGGTAGTATTTCGAAATTGAAACTGAACTATCGTAAACACAACTATGTTATTCTATGAGAGAGAGAGAGAGAGAGAGAGAGAGAGAGAGAGAGAGAGAGAGAGAGAGAGAGAGAGAGAAATACATCAAAGAATACTGATGCACTTTGTGAGAAAAAGAATCGCTCAAATTAAGAAATGATTGTTCACGAACCAATCACCTCTGCTTTCGAAAATAAATGATCAATCAGTTAAACATGTAAACTGTGACTGATTGACGTTTGGACACACACACACACACACACACACACACACACACTGAGAGAGTGTGAAAAGACAAACTAAAGAAAGAAACACACACACACACACACACACACAGTGTGAAAAGACGTTAAACTAAAGAAACACACACACACACACACATACAGAGTGTGAAAAGACGTTAAACTAAAGAAAGAAACACACACACACACACACACACACACACACACACAGCCACACACACAGAGACACACACACACACAGAGTGTGAAAAGACGTTAAACTAAAGAAAGAAACACACACACACACACACACACACACACACACACACACACACACACACAGAGTGTGTGAAAAGACGTTAAACTAAAGAAAGAAATACACACACACACACACACACACACACACACACACACACCGCGCACAACTAGCTTTCGGTGAACAGCTGGTTGATGCAGACAATGGCGACGGTGATTGAAACATGATCGAATGACACAGGAAACGAATGATGAGCCGCCCAATGGCAGTTGTCGGTCGGCTCTACCCAGATAGGCAGCCTGTTGTGCAAAATGACTGTTTGTAAAGCGCGTAGAGCGTTATCTTTTTACTAAGGATATGCGCTGTATCCACATCATCATCATCTTCTTTCCAGTTTTTCAGCCCAGTAATCTATCTACCTACTATAGCTATCCATGTATATCTGAATCGTTTACTTAATGTTATCTGATCGATGAGTAGGCCAATCTTAAATAAATATTGATAGTACCGGCCTTTCTCTCGAAGAATCATAAAAAGAAGCTGATATATTTTGAATAATGACCATAACATTTTAGTGTGTGTGTGTGTGTGTGTGTGTGTGAAAAAAATAAATAAACATGTCTGTGAGTGTGAAGGTGTGTTTGAGCGCGCGCGCGCGCGTATATTAATGTGTTTTGGCCCATGGCATTCAAAGGCATATGGGAGATGTGGTGGGAGTGGGATGGGGTGAGGGGGGCCGAGGGGGAAGGCAGAGGTGGTGGTGGTAGGAGATGGGCAAATTTGATGAAGGCAGTCTAACTATGCAGTGCTAGATGAGGCAGGCGTCATATTAGACAAGAGAGGCAAGGCCTTCAAGAGTCACTTGTGATACACTTAAAAAAAAATCTAATTGTTAAAATGTGTTCTGTATTTGTTATTATAAAGCTTCGCGTTAAAAAAAAAAAAAAAAAAAAAAAAAAAGAGAAAAAAGTCCTAACCAGATTCGAATTAAGTCCCCTAGCATTAATTGCAGAGTAATTTCCCTTCTTTACTATCTGCACCAAAACGTTTGCAAAATAAATAAAACTTCCATGCTTAGCAAAAGAAGTTCCTGTTTGAACAAAAAAAATGATAATAATGACTGTTCTTGTTGTTGGGTCAGAATATCAGATCAAAGTGCCAAGTTTAGAGAATACAAAAAATATAAATATAACAGTAAATGCAGTTTGCATATAATTAGGCTTCATTTTTTATTTTTTTGTGCCCATCCCAGAGGTGCAATATTGTTTTAAACAAGATGACTGGAAAGAACTGAATTTTTCCTATTTTTATGCCTAATTTTGTGTCAGATGACAAAGTATTTGCAGAGAAAATGTCAATGTTAAAGTTTACCACGGACACACAGACACAGGCACAGACACACACAGACAACCGAACACCGGGTTAAAACATAGACTCACTTTGTTTACACAAGTGAGTCAAAAATGGCAAAGATACAAATCATCTCTGTATATAATATGCCTGGATTGCGACACTGATGCGGAAATCGCACAGTAGATAATTTTAACACTGAAAATCGCAAATCAGCCTGTCGATTACTTCCGAAGTTTAACTATCATGAGAGAGAGAGAGAGAGAGAGAGAGAAATACGTACAAATGTATAAAACGGGTCAGCTCTTGACATCAAACGTGGAAGTCAAAGTTCAAGGTATTTTCTTCGGTTTCGGTTCTCGAGTAAAAAAAAAAAAAAAAAAAAAAAAAGAGAGAGAGAGAGAGAGAGACGTTTCTGGTATTTCCCCATGTGCTGTAGCTGACACGCCCCTCCCGGGCCCCACCTGCGCGATATCGTCAAGTGGTCACTGTCCTGATTTTTAGCCGACAGCCACACAAAATATACACACAGATATGGTTTGTGGATTTCGTTCAATTCAGACCTCATTATGTTATCGATTCTCTAATTTCTGACTTAGAGATTTCAGTATTATGGGACGTTCGAAGCCACGCATATAACTGAATCATATTTTCTGGAAGAGGTGTGAACTGCTTGAAGGGGATGCCCAGATTATTTGTCAGTGGGAGGTCTTGGCCAAGAGGTGACACGTCCGCCTAGGAAGCGAGAGAATCTGAGCGCAATGGTTCGAATCACACCGGCAGTCGCCAGTATTTTCTCCCCCTCTATTAGACCTTGAGTGATGGTGGTCTGGACGCTAGTCATTCGGATGAGACGTTAAACCAAGGTCCCGTGTGCAGCATGCATTTTGCGCACGTAAAAGAACCCACGGCAACAAAAGGGTTGTCCCTAACAAAATTCTGTGGAAAAATCCACTTCGACAGGAAAACAAATAAAATCGCAGGCAGAAAAAATAAGAAGAAGAAGAAGAAGAAAAAAAAAGAAAAAAAAAGGAAAAACAAAAACAAAAACAAAAAACCCAAAGTGGCGCTGTCAATGTAGCGACGCGCTTTCCCTGGGGAGAGCAGCCCGAATTACACACCGAGAAATTTGTTGTGACAAAGAGAGTAATACAATACAACACAACTCAATACAATGTTTTATCCTTACACAGTGTCAGCCCGGCTGCATGCATCCAGCCGCCTTGGCGGGACAGTTAGTTCTGGAACTACATAGGCCCATTAGAAGATTACATTACTGAAAAACAAACAAACAACAACAACAAAACCCACCCAAAACAAACAATCATAGTACTTGCACGCATTAGCACTTAGTCGTTACAGTCGGTCACCTCGATCGTATATTGAACGTTCATGTTGGTCACCGAACGGCAAAGGCTGACAAATTAAAATGACACTGACGAAGAACTTGAGAAGATGACGACGACCACGCCGGACGACTGACGGCGACGACGAAGAAGAATGGAAGAAAGTATATATGTTTCTATTTGCATGTGACATAAAGGGGGCGCCGGGACTGAGAACTTGAGATGAAAGAACCGGCTGGCCTATATGGAAGGTGTTGATGATGAAGGAACAGAATGAGGAATATATATATATATATATATCGAAGAAGAAGTTTTCAGTTTCATTTTCCCAATGAGGCGTCACTGCGTTTAGACAAATTCATAGGCCAGCTGGATCTGGCCAAGGATTAAATTTCCCAACTCAAAGTCACTGATCTAAAAATAGACTCACACTTGGCGTTCGATGGCTCTGTGGTTAAAACGTCTGCCAGAAAAGGTGACTCAGTACTGAAGTGGCGACCCGGGGTCGGACCCTGGAGGCACGGGTTCGAGAACCTGCTGAGGGCCAGGAAAGAATAGAAGAAGAAGAAGAAGAAGAAGAAGAAGACTGGGGAGGCAACTGATACAAGGCCGGCATCCAAGACTCATAACTTGGGTGCGGCCCGGCCCCCTTAGAATCAGTGTAACGAGTTATGGGCCGAAACACTTGCCTGAGTGGGGCTTCTTCTCTGAAGACGTTGTACTGTCCAGCTCTCCCTTGAGTTCCCTATCACTTTCGAACCACGTCTGTAGGCTGTCACGTACTGAGTAGGCACTGCAGATGCCAGTGACCACCGTGAGCAACATAACCCCGGCTACGCGCTTAGTGAGGCCCGGCTTGAATATATCCTTATAATATTTGTGTACACTGATATCAGAGTGGATTTCTTCTACATAATTTCAAGTTGCCAGAGGACAACTCTCTCGTCAGTTGCCACGGGTTCTTTTTGAGATTTGCGCCAACTATAGTGCGAGCTGCACATCGTGACTTCGGTACATCAGTCGTCTCATCCGAACATCAATGAAGGAACTGAAGAAGAAGAAGAGGAAGAAGAAGAAGAAGAAGAAGAAGCTAGGATTGAGAAGGAAAACAGAAGTGATGCTTGTGATTACCTGTTCGTTAATTACTGTTGTGCATTTCTGTGAATGCAATAGCTCACACACACACACGCACACACAGGGGTATTCAACCGAGCCGATTTGATATTAGAAAACGGCTTCACACAGACCTGGAGTTACAGATTCGCGAGTCATCATAGTTGCATTTGTGGTCACCTTCATGACTATCAAACGGTTCCCGATGACTGAAACTTTTGCCTCGGAACTTTGGCACTGGGGAATTTGCATCAGAACATTAGTGAAGGCAGAAATAAGTACAGCTGTTTTGAGGTCTGTATCACAGCCTTTGAAACACCCCCAGACGATCCGCACATGGAGGAAGATGTGTTAAAAATAATTTTTACGTTTTCGGTTTTCCCACCAGGGGAAGCCTCGTTAGGAGAGCGAGGTATGCAAGCAGCGCCGCCTACGAATAAACCAGCCAATCAAAGACTGGGGTGCGTATGGTTATTCCCCGAAAACTATTTTTAGAAACAAAACTTAAGTGGAAAAAGTTCATCGATGGGAATGCACTCCAAAATATTATTGTCAAAAGTTTTAGGTTAAATTTATCATTTGGTTGAGTCCTAGCCGCACATATTGCTTCCGTTCACTTAACACAATACCAAAGATGACTGCAATGAGCGAAGGTAAGGAAACAAACAACGGCAATCGACAGTCGTAGATTGGATTGCTTGTTTGGACACTTGTCGGCCATTTTTAGTCCCATTTTTAGTCTCGTTCGCCATAATAATTTGTTTTTTGCTTGTTTCGACGCATATCTGGTACGAAAGCGTGGTGTGCTGGTTACTTCACGCATGTATTTTAAAGTGCGCCACATGCAGAAGCAAAGTAATTTCCGAAAAATTCACTGTCAGTGTGTGAACTTGAAATTGATGACACCCATCGGATGTGGATCAGAAAAAACATGTCGGGTTACCATAGGCATGCCGATTGTTAAGTTTGTGAGGTCAGCTAATTGAGTCAGCATCAGGTATCATTGTGAGTAGAAATAGATAATATATCAGCCAGTGTGATCTAATATTTATGCCCATGTTTTATTCGTGAAAAGGATGTGAAATTGAGACATGCGTAGTCATTGTCGACCTCCGTGTGACCCAGAGCTGTCTGCTAGTGCTTGACAGTGACACTGACAGTGTAGTGCATGATCAGTGCAAGATCAGTGGGAAAGAAACAGTTGTCTAAGAATAATAAGACACCATTCAAGTTGCCCACAAGCAGAAGCAGGATATGTATATGATTTGATTATGTATTTATGGGAAATGGGATACCTTAGTTGATCACCTGCATTTGGTGAAGTACATATTGCCAGGGATGTTCATTATTTCCCCTGACCAACTTTCCATGGACTGAGAGGAATGAAACTTACTAGGCAGTTATTCTTTCTCTACATACTACATATCTACCACCAAGGGTGACACAATTCTCACATTGCTTTCTGCAAGTGTGAAGATCTTGCTAGTAGAAGTCTGCAGATGCACCAGAAGTCATGATTTGACATAGGAATAATTATGTGTTTCATCATCTGGGATGTTGTAAACTACAGTAAAGAAAGTGCCAGATAGACAGAGATAACTAAATAAGAATGAATATATTTGCCTGTATGTGTAGGCCTGCTATCTGTTCACTTGTCACTCCAGATCAGAATGTATTCTCCCCAAACATTGAAAATCAGCACTGTTGTGAAGCCACATCCTTTTATTTATCATTAAGAAAAAAAATATATTGCTGCCACTGTTGGTCTGGACCAGAATATATGTGTGTGTGTGGGGTGGGGGGTGGGGGGGGGGATATAATACATCACCACCATAAATGTTCTTCGGAGAAGTCTTGCCAGCTCCTGGTTCCTCACTTCAGCATGTCTCGATGGTTTCACCATCACGTTCACCTTCTGTGATCTGCCTGAAACCCGGCAGAGTGCTGATGACAGTCCATCAGGATGGTTCCACTATCCCGTTCTCCAGAAGTCCGTGCCCAGTTCCTATCACCTCAACTCAAAAAGCCTGTGGCCTGTTCCTAGCCACTAGATGCCTTTACATGCAAAAATCTGTGCATACATGGACAACTTCATAACACCATCTGCCCCCCAAAATCTGCACTTCACAGCAGCTCATCATGTTCAGAACTCAGTGTATGTTACAAAAATGCATGTGAAACATGTGAAAACTTTTTCCAAAAGACAAATTCCAATTCCTGATATATTATGTTGCCCTGTAAATCCAGGGAAAATAGTAAACCATTTTCTTCACAAAAGTGCTTACCCTTCAAAAGTAACTTTATCGTCATGGATGGAAAGAGGTGGAAGTCTGATGGTGTGAGGTTGGGACAATAAGGGGTGTGAGAAAGGATTTCATAGCTGCAGGACCGTGCTTCTGTGTGGGCAACATGTGAGTTGTGAACTGGGGCATTGTTTTGCAGGAGGTGGACACCTTTGGTCAGAACGCCATACCTCTTGATTTTGATGGCCTTCCACAATTTCTGCAGCAATAAAGAGTAATATGTCCCGGTAATTGTGGTACCCTTTGCCAGGGAATCCATCATGACTACTCTGCGCTGGTCCCCCAAAACCATGAGCACAACCATGCCCGCTGAGGGTTGGACACGTGCCTTCAATGGAGATTGTGATTCAGATTGCTTCCATTGTTCTGACTGGGCTTTATCTCTGGATCACAGTGATGGATAAATGTTTCATCCTGCATGATTAGTCTGTCAAAGAAGTCCTCCTGGTTTTCTTGGCACATGGCCAAAAGTGCCTGCAGTATGTGACTCGTTCCTGCTTCTGGAAAGACATGACCAACCAGGGAATCCATCATGCAGACAACTTCTTCATGTGTAAATGGTCACGGATGATTTTTTCCACAGACCTCACACTGATCTTGATATCTTGGGCTAGTTGGCAAATGGTTATGCGATGATCCTCTAAAATGGTAACCTCCACTTGCTGGACAGTGTCTTCATCAATGGTGTACTGAGGTTGCCGGGGAATGAGAGCCGTTTCCAGTGATGTCCAACCACACTTGAACTGATGATGCCATTGATCGACAATGTCATATAATGGGCATCCTCCCCATCAGTCTTTTTCATCTCATTCCCTTGGTGTGCAGCCTCTGAAGTACAGAAACTTGATGACCGCTCTGCATTCAGTTGGCTCCATTATCACACCTTACTCCACCTTAGCAACTGTAGTGTTAGAGAGAAATTGTTTTAAGTTCAGAGATGCAATTGCCATGTGAACTAAAGAGATATGTATTATTAATATCATTTGCAATTGCCTACAATAACAACAGGAAGTAAGTCTGGGGAAATCTTAAATGAACATTCCTCGTACGTGCACAGATTTACTCTGTTGATGAAAAGTGTTGATGTTACTTTCAGCTGTGTGCTTCAGACGAGCGGTGTGACAGCTGTAAGAAGAGGAACATGAAATTTTGAAGGATGAATACCAGTTTGTATGAAGAGAACGTTAAAATCAGATTGTCAGTACAGCCATTACTGATTACTGTAAAAATCAATTGTCACTAAAATTTGGAAACATTAACCCATTCTTATCATGTTTATTAGTGCATAGAAAAAAACCCTCTTGATCAGTGTGTAGATAAAACTAGATTCTGGGTGAATTTGTACACTACAAAATACAGCTAAAACATTCCAGTATCTACATAAAAAAGAAATACCAGTTATTCATTTATTTGTCCATGAGACTCTATTGTTCCAAGATGAATGATTTTCTTTGAACTGGAAAAAAGAGAAAATAGGCTTTCAGTGTCTTCTGGCTCAAACCAGGGAGTGAAACTGAAATTGAAAAGTCCTTAGTGAGCTGAACCACTCCCCCTCACCCTCAGAAAGAGAGGGACAGTTTATTCATAATGTCTTGTTTTTGTGTGATGCTAAATTTCTTTCTCAAGTTGGTTTCTTTTTTCTTGTTCTCATCTTCACTTTTTTTCTTGTTACAATGCTAGTTATTGTTTAAATCTTCTGAAACAGTAAACTAGAAGTAGAATTACTTCAGACACACTCCTCCGATCCCCGATTTGTGTACCTATAAGAGTGGACTTACTTTTACATAATTTTGCCAGAGGACAACACTCTCATTGCCATAGGTTCTTTTTCAGTGTGCTGAGCGTATTCTGCACATGTTACCACGGTTTATTGTTTCATCTGATAGACTAGATGCTCAGTTTGATTGTCCAGTCAAACTTGGGAGAAAGGGAGAGAGTGGGATTCAAACCCTCACCCTCATGGACTCTGTGTATAAGAAGAACCAGCTTAATTGAGTCATTAGGAGCATGAATTTCAGTAGGCCATTGACTGTTTAGCAGTCATGAGAAATTCATGTGCCAGTTGTATTTTTGGTATGTAGTATAACTTAAAATAAACTTTGAAATGTAACAAAAATTAAGTCAGACAAAAAACAACAAGAAACAAACAAAACAACAACAACAACAAAAAAACAACAACAAAAAACAAACAACCAACCAAACAAACAAAAAAATTAGGAAATGAATGGATCTGTGTTCCATACAGGAGGATATATTTGTACAAGGAATCTAAGAGTGATTCGTGATGTGGTTGAAGAAATAAAAAAAGAAAGAAAAGAAAAGCAAGAGTATGATGTACTGTTAATACTGTTAATATTTTGAACTATTGGATTAGTCAGTTCTTGAGACTTTCATCTGATGAAATGATCCTCTTTTTT
Source organism: Babylonia areolata (assembly GCF_041734735.1). Classification (NCBI taxonomy): domain Eukaryota; kingdom Metazoa; phylum Mollusca; class Gastropoda; order Neogastropoda; family Buccinidae; genus Babylonia; species Babylonia areolata. Next base: position 19,126,079 of record NC_134896.1, on the reverse strand, counting down.
TTTTTCCTATACTTTTAGTTCAGAAGCAAAACTCCTGTCTTTTGCCAGATGACGCCAGTATTGCTTGGTTTGTGTTGAGAATAATAGGTCAGTTTACTTCCTCTGGGGAAAGAAAAGTACTTGGGATCATACACAGGAAGCTGTCTTAGTTGTGATTTTCCCAACATACATAATCAAGCAACACTTTCTTCACATGACACAAGATGTAGTTTTTTGCTTCTGAATCAGTTTTAAGTGCAACATTCAAGTTTGCCTTAAGTTAAAGTCTCAAGAGGAGACATATTTTTTTTAAACTACAGACTCTGCAGATTAAGTTTTCACTTGTCTCCTTGTGAATTGAATATTCATGTCATTCACAATAAATAATGACTGTAATATTTTGAAGGGAATTGTGATTTTAATTTTTCTTGATAAGCTGTGTTTTAGCAAAATCAGGTTTGTTGTATGACTTGTCATATCTTTACATGACCACTTACACATGCACACACACGCACACACGCACACGCACACACACGCACACACACACACACACACACACACACACACACACGTGTGTATATATATACATATATATATCTGCAGGAGTATTATTAATAGTAATTTGGTTCAGAAAAAAAGCCAGTTAATTTGCTGGCGTCAAAGGCTGCAGTAATTGAGTTCAGTTAGATAGGATTAACAGTGTTGATGCTGGTACCACTAACTAAGGCAGTGATGGGGTATCACAGATTTTTTGTTTATGAAGATGCGTGTGTGTGTGTGTGTGTGTGTGTGTGAATAAATCCATGTGGTTGCACACGTCTTGTGTGTCTGTGTGGATCTACTTTGTTGTGAGCCCACCAGATGGAATGAGCTGTTGTCAAAAGCATTTTTAAGACTAAATGGATTTGACAAAATATACACTGAGTGCATCTTTCAAAACAAGGAGAAATCTAGAGTTTAAAAACTCTCATGAGAGTTAGATCTTTACAGAATTTGTGTTAAGACATAGAGTCATGGATGGAATTATTATTTTTTTGTCCTTTGATTCTCTTCCCTTACATGACAGTAATTTATTTATTCAGTGATGTACAGAAAAACATGATTTTCAAGCAGTGGATGTGCCAATTTCCGCCAAGCTTGCATTGTTACTATTGGGAGACATTTGACCCTATCTAGTTTGGCTGCAACATGGTATAATGAATATGAAATTTAAATTGCAAAGTATAGCTTAAAAAGAATGACAAGGTTGAGCAGAGATGGTGTTCTATGATGTTTAAATGAAATTTAAATTGCAAAGTATAGCTTAAAAAAGAATGACAAGGTTGAGAAGAAATAGAGTTCTATAATGTTTACACAAAAGAGAAAAACAAATACCTGGGCAGTCTTGTCAATAGTGAGTCTCAGGGGGAAAAACCCCCACACCCATTGACGTTAACATCATGATTAACGAAGCTAATAACTTTCTCTGTGATACTGTGTTGACTGACGAAGCCACAAATGTGAAAAGGCTTCTGATTGGTGGAGATCTGACCATTCCCCTGGACCTAACGTACTTCTATTGATTTTTTGGACAGCTACAAGGTATCTTTAGAAGACACACGTCATAAAAAGTTGTTGCCTAGTGACTGATCCATCAGCAATGAATGTGAAGCAGGCAGTGAAGGAGATGATCCATCAGCAGTGAATGTAAAGCACAGGACAGGTGGTGGAGGAGTACTGTTGCCACACTCCTTGCATACCAGTTACAACTGTTAAAGGATAAATATGTCTGAATATTCTCAGTTGCACAGTCTGGCTCTCAAACCAGCGTATTCCACTCAAGATAGAGTTTCCAGTATGCCCATGTTTCAGTATAAATCAAATGTGAGTGCTGAGAGTCGAAAATGGTTCCAGAAATGGCATGAAAATCCGTATTTCCATGCACAGACTGAGTCTTGGAATTGCAGGTCTAGGAAAGGTAAGGCCAGGTAGCCAGTGAACCGCCGTTGAGTGGAAATTGTTTTCAGTTGAATGAATTGAAGCTCATTCAGTGTGATTTCATTTTAAAGAAAGATAGCTGTGGACAAAGAACATTGCATTGGATCAAACACAATGTTCTGAGCTGCCACACTGACTGTCAACAGTAGCGGTTTGGTCTGGTGCTGATTGCAGAGATGTACTTGAGTGCTGTCGCTTAGACTGAACTAAACATGGGAATGACCTGTCTTTTTCTCAGGATCTGTGTGTCTCTGTCTCTGTCTCAGTATCTGTGTGTCTCTGTTTACACGAATTACAGTTCATGCCTTTGTCAGTTTGTGTCTCTCTGTCTCAGAGACTTTACAAGGTCAGTCACACTGCATGAAAGGATGTGATTCCAAACACACACACACACACACACACACACACACACACACACACACACATGAAGCATAATGCACCATAGAAGCGTTCTAAATATTGACTGATAGCAAAGTTCATGAAGGTACTGTATATGAAATATTCTGTTTGTTCTTTACCATTCAGAAGCGCTTATTTTCTCCTTAGAATTTCAAGTTTTGTTAGCTCATTTTGTGTATTTATATAAAGCATTATTAGTGAAATTAAAATTATGATTTTTTTTTTTTTTTTTTTTTTTTTTGCTTTCAGACTTCGATAACTTTACCCAGCTTACGACCACAGAATTAGAACAGATGATATCTGAACAGGAATTACTCAACTATAATAATCAGGAAGGTAAGTAGGGAATTTAATGGAACTTGTTAACTCACAGTGATTCCATGGCTGTAAGCTTGTTTTATATGGTGGGTTTTATTTACTGTTAAGGATTCTGATGATGTGAAATGTTGTAACATCTGTTTTGTAAAGTTATTGCTTTGTGATTTGGCAAGGTGGTTTTGTGGTAGGACTAGGAGAGTGACTAATAAAAACCTTTCATCATTCCAAATATATTTTTTTTACATCATAAATGTGGGACCATGTATGGGTTTCCAGGGGTGTACATCCACAGGGACAACAACAGGACAAATATCCTGACCCACCCAAACGTAATTGGACATTTGTCCTCATCACACCAACATGACTGGGACATTCAGATGAATAGGCCCAAACGTAATTGATCATTTGTCCTCATCACACCAAGATGAATGGGACATTCAAATGAATAGGCCCAAACGTAATTGGACATTTGTCCTCATCACACCAAGATGAATGGGACATTCAAATGAATAGGCCCAAACGTAATTGGACATTTGTCCTCATCACACCAACATGACTGGGACATTCAAATGAATAGGCTCAAACGTAATTGAACATTTGTCCTCATCACACCAACATGACTGGGACATTCAAATGATATGAACAGGTCAGTACATTTTTCCATGTCTAAAGTTGCTAACCAGTAATGATGAAATTGAGCAAGGTGTAAACAACTCAATATCAGTATTTTACAACTGAAATGACTCATGAACTTTGAAGAAATGTCAGTGGATGTGAATGAAAATGAAGTATTGAAAATGAATATGACATTGGTCTTGAAAATGAAGAATATGAAAATGAATATATATATCCCTCTCTTTCTCTCCTCTCTCTGTCTCTGTTTCTGTCTCTTTCCCTGTGCCATTCTGTCAGAAGCAGATTTTGTTATGAGTAGTTTCTTTTTCATGTCCATCATTTCTTTTGACAGACATTCTTTTCCTGTTTGTAGACTTTTTAACAACTATTTTAAGACTTCTGACAACAGATTGAAAATTATTTCCTGACAGTGACATTCAAAGTCACTGTTTTGGTCTTGGCAGTTTCTTACTTGTAACTGTTGGACTTCAACATTCACAGCATTGCATCATCTACTCATTGTTTCAGAATATGTAGCAAACGATTTTGATCCTCCATGTTCCCATAGGAAATTGATGGTATTTAATAGATTGTGCATTGTGTTTCATAGATTCTGTTTCTACTGTCCTATAATGACAACTGACATTGGGATTATGTGTTATACTATTTGTGGCGATGCAAATATTCCATATGAAAAAAAAGCCAAAAAATGTATATGCAGTATGAATAATCTACTGAATTTGGTGCACTTGCATCACTGAAGAATTAATCATGTTGATTTCAGTTTTGTATATTGGGGGGTCGAGAGATAGACGGTATCAGTATCGGTAACTCAAGGAGGGCGTCACTATGTTCAAACAAATCCATATACGCTACACCACATCTGCCTAGCAGATGCCTGACCAACAGTGTAACCCAACATGCTTAGTCAGGCCTTGAGAAAAAGAAGAAAAAAGAAAAAAAGACAGATACAGGTAAAGCACACACACACACACACACACACACACACACACACACAAATTTTGTAATATGTATTGTGCTGCATTCTTCATTGGCTCAACATTGATGATAATAATACAGATTGACGCTGACAGCTTCCAGGCAGAGAGTTAATGGCATTTACAATAAAAAGTTACACATACATAAACACACATACTTCAAGTAGGTAAGTTAATACACCAGACATGATCAAGCATGTGCACACTCAAACAAACCTACACACACACACACACACACACACATATGACCGGCATAAGTTAAAAAAGTGCATCAGTCAATAAAATGGTAGGCAGAACGGAAGAGGTATGTTTTGAGAGCTTTTTTTTTAATGGGACTCGGGAATCCATTTTATTTTTACATACAGATAACATAATGTATCAGAGCAATAAGTATGTGTGCAATGCAAACATATCACAGGCTTGAAGTATATAATTACATTTCTTTTTTTTTTTTTTTGCCATAGCAGGGGGAGTGCACTATGGTATCCAAGAGTCGTCAGCTGCCCAGATGATGTACAAGCCCACCGTCATGCACAACATGGGCATGGACCACATGACGGCCCACCGTCCATCCCCGGTGTCCGGCGCAGTTCCTTCCCCTGCTCCTCCAGCCCATGCCCACTCCCGTTCCCAGCCCAAGTCCCGGAAGGTCAACCCAGCCAGCGACGTGTGGGTGGAGGTGATAGAGCAGCCCAAGCAGCGGGGCCTGCGGTTCCGCTATCAGTGTGAGGGCCGCTCAGCCGGCAGTATCCCAGGAGAGCACAGCTCGGCAGAAAAGAAGACCTTCCCCACGATAAAAGTGAGTTGTGTTGAGGTGGGCAGTAGCTTTGTAGTAATTTTTTTTCTGTTGGTCTTATGATGGACGACTTTTCCAATCCACTGTTTGCTGTTAGCTCGATGTACCCACCCTCCCCACATCCAATACACCATAAGTGTGTATTTGTGTGCTGAAATGAATGAATGTGTACTGGGTGTATTGTCTAAATGACCTTCTAGTGAATAGATAGTAATAATCCAGTTACTGTTAGAAGAAGGTAGGTTGCTGTTGTGGTTACAGTGAATCCTTTTTTTGTTGTTGTTTAGGATTGGAGTATTTTTTTACTTATTTATTTGTCTAATTATTTATCTGTTTATTATTAGTGTTTTTGAGAGAATGCATAAAATGATATAATAAAAGAAAAAGAAGAAACATGCAATCTAGTGATACCAACTGAACATGGCAGTTGAACACAAAACTTTGCCTCACACCTGAACATGCCACACAGGGCTCAAATTACCCATCTGTCTGATTCCGTGGTAGCAAAGCCTTCTGATCAAGAAGTCAATAGGGCAACCAGTCGTTGGCTGTAACGGTGAAAGGGTGAAAGAACTGTCAGTTTCAGTGCATACCAGCTGCACTTCACTTCTTCCCTAGTCACTTAAACACCTCCCTTCCCAGTTTGTCTTTTCCTGTGACATGCACTACTTACGTAATTAATTTTGTCTGCTGACTTGTAATTGCGCTGCTGAAATTACTTTCATTAATTATCTCCTAGGGTGGGCATGTAGAATTTTTTTTATAGTGGAGGGGAGGGGGGTGGGGGGGTATGTACATTAAAAAAAAAAAAATCTTATTGTCTCCAAGACAACAAAAAAAGAAAAATCTGTGAATTTCTAGCCCTGTTGAAAATGAAACCTTGCCTCAAACGTTGATTGACCATGCATGTTGAATACGAGGCTTTGTCTCCATGCAGATTCACAACTACCACGGACAGGCGATCATCGTAGTGTCGTGTGTCACCAAGGACCCAGAGCCACGGTGTAAGCCACACCCTCACTCGCTGGTGGGTCGGGACTGCAAAAAGGGCGTGTGCACCGTCAGAGTGAAGGATGCCTCTGTTGTCAGGTTGGATATCTGCCTTGGAGTTTGATATCCTTGGGTTTTTTTTTGTTTTGTTTTTTTGTTTTTAAAACTTGTTTGCTGTTTATGTAAAGTTTGTCTTAGTACTTGTGTCTGTGTGTAGGGTGGGGTGGAGGGGTATGTATGTGTGAATTTGTGCGTATATATATGTGTGTGTGTGGTCAGGTTTGAGTGTGCGTATGTGCATGTTCACACGTTTCTGAGTGTGCAGGAGTATGCGCGTGTGCAATCATATCTGTGCGTGTGTGTGTGTGCATGTTTGTGCACGTGTGTGTGTTTTTCTGAATGTGTGTGTGTGGTTTTTTGGTTTGTTTTGTTTTGCTGTTATATTTTGTGTGGTGTTTTCTTATCAATCTACTTGACACAGTTTTTCAAACTTGCAGACTCTTGTACAATATCTTTTAGAAAATCAAATGAAGTTCTGGAGACCAAAGTCATGGTTGAATTTTGCCCACATGCCCACGTGATAATAAAGGCAGTCGTTTTAGAAGTGAAAAGCTGCATGTTAAAAAACACACCAAAATTGTCACTATTACCGGTCAGGAAGCGATCAGGAATAACCTTTAAGTATAATAATCTTAGGTAAATGTGGTGCTAGGAACTTCCTGGACTGGTCACTTCCTTCTCCACTGTTTGGAAACAGGGTTGACCTCACAGGTTTGCATTAACTCACTTAGTACTGCCAGTTAGCTCCCCCTGACTTTCCCCACAGACATCCCATTTGTATGGGTAAGAAATAAAATCACCAAAAAAAACATATAAGAATTTGTTAACTGAAAACTTCCAAACTGATCAGTAACATAACAGGTTAGTTGGGTACAACATAGAAAACTTCCACCCTTCTTATACTGTCATACAGTGAGATGATGAAAGTTTCATATTCTTTTTTTGAAATTTGCACACACTGCTGATTTGTAAACAAATCCAGGAAAGCACAAAGAGTTTCAGTTTGAAACAGATTAAATTCAGAACATTATACAGCCACGATAGGGTCCCTTCATCTAATTCTGTTGTCTGCCTTGTGACTGAGGCCAAACTGGAACAGACGCCATTGTTGACATGTGCTGTTCACATGAACCAGTCACCGCGAAAATCTCTCTCCTACTAGTGAGCACAGCAACACACACTGCATTTATTGGTTGCAGTGGAGAGTGGAAAAGTCAGTAAAGATATTAGCTCATAACGTCATTATGCAAATTAGGTGCCACTTCAAAAATTCAAAACTATCTAAGGCTGGGATCGGGGCCCTTTGTCTGAAATGGTTGTGAACAGTAGTCTAGAGCCCTATCGAGGCCCTTCGTCTGGAGTGAGTTAATAATGTGGCAAATGCGTCTTGTGTCAAGCCAGACCCTTTCAGACAGTGGATTTAACTGGAAGATTTTAAGGGGGGTGAGGTAGGGGGGTGGGGGGGGACATAATTGGAGAGAAAGAAGAAGATGGAGTGGGAGAGAGAAAGAGAGAGAACAGGGCCACATTATGAAGTTGTCATGAATGTTTAGTGTTAAATGGTAAGAAAGCATTTTTGTTAATTTAGACTTCAGCTCTTCATGCATTGCTGCATTGAACATTCTTTTAAAAATTTCATTCGTAGATAAGATTCATTGAACAGGTGTTCATTCCTTTAGATAAGATAAGATAAGATAAGATAAGATAAGATAAGATAAGAATAACTTTATTATCTCCAACTGGAGAAATTTGGTCAGGTGCATTATCACAACATAGACAAGTAAACAACATGGGGACCATAACTGTAAAAGCCAACAACAGCCCCGACAAATATTACGAAGATACAAATGTAAAACATATCACATACATCGTTTCATACATACATCCACACACTGCAGGTAATAACTAGTATTCTTAATGTAAAAACAGAAAGAATTAAGAAACATTATTTGAATATAATTATAAACATAGCCTACTATACTGCACATTGATTATAATAGACAGATAAGATAAGAATAAAGATGAATTGCGGAAAACCACAACCAGATAATCAGCACACACCCGCACCGGCCCCCCACCCCACCCACCCACCCACCCCACACACGCGGATAACTTGATTAAACAAGAGTAATAAACATATGTTCTGAAATAAAAGCATTTCACATATTCGCTTTTAAAAACATTGCAATTGATTATTACATCGTAATTATTAAACAGAAATATATTTAGAATATGGATAGCATTAGACATATTCATTGTACATTCATCCTGCATATTGCACATTATTCTTCCTACATATTGCACATTCATTGTAACCAATTGTCACGTTTTAAGCTCAGTAAACACACACACACACACACACACACACACACACACACCACAACTAGAACAAGGTACAGCCTATCATGCACAGACTTTCACACGTCTCACATGAGAGTGTGCGCGCGTGCGCGCGCGCGCACTCACACACACACACACACACAGTTCTCAAGAATTTAAAAGGTGGATTGAACGTGGAATAAAAGTCTTCAGAGCTCTGGATTTCAACTTAAAAGTTCTGTAGCGTCGTCCTGATGGCAACAGCTCATAATACTTTGCTAAAATATGGGTGTCGTCAGTTGCTATCTGCCTGCTTTTTTTAACCACTCGACTTTCATACAGCTCTTGCATACTAGCTTGTTTCACTCCCACAATTTTACTGCATACACTCATGACATCGTTCAAAACACGCTTACTCCTCACTCCCAAACTTCCATACCAGCACATAAATGAAACTGCAAGCACGGACTCGATACAACATCGATAATAACTTGAAGAATATTTGAATTTATACCAACATTTCTAAGCTTCTGTAAACAAAAAATTCTAGATTGACATTTCTTATGAATGGAATCAACATTTCTGTCAAAAGTCAGCTTATTGTCTAAGATGGTCCCTAAATATCTATATTCATTGACCCTCTCCACTGTTTGACCATCAATAACAAGGTCAGCGACAGGCAAGGGGTCTTTCCGAAAAATCTATTAACATTTCTTTTGTTTTCAATACGTTGAGATCCAGATAGTTTTTCTCACACCAGGAACAGAACTTTTTAATTTCACTGAAATAAATAGCATCAGAGTTGGACAGATCTTCAATTGCTGAATCATCAGAATATTTTATGACAGGAGTTTCCTCCATGCCTCTGCAGTCATTTGTGTACAGTGTAAAAAGAACAGGGGACAGCACTGTACCTTGGGGTGCACCAGTAGAAGTAGATTTTTGAGAAGAGTGGGCAGAATGAAAGCGGACGGACTGAGTTCTATTGAGAAGAAAACTTACTATCCAAAGAGTAAGCTTCGGATCAACATCCATGCCTAGCAGTTTGAGGGCAAGGAGATGAGGTTGTATTGTGTTAAAAGCAGAAGAGAAGTCAACAAAAAGGATACGAACGAAAGATCCCGTGTTATTCAAATGAAGGAAAGCATTATGAAGGAGAGTTAGGATAGCATCGTCAGTACTTCTGTGTGCTTTATAAGCAAACTGAAGAGAGTCAAGCTGCTGTTCAGTGAAAGAAAGAAGATGTCGGAGAATAATTTTTTCAAAGCATTTCATCACTACTGTTCTTTGGTCAGTGTTATATGTGCTGTTAGACACCAAGGTTGATCAGATAGCTTCTGAATCTGTGGCATGACTGTGGGATGGGGTTTGGTTCTGCATGATGTCTTTTATTTTGTCTTCTTTTGTTATGCAGCATGAAATACATGGGATTAGTGTATGCATTATGCAGCATGTAGATGACAAGTTCAGTGTGCACAATGGGTAAATGGTAGGATCAGTTTATCTCCATTTTGTTATTGTAAAACCCAAGAATTGAGTCAACTCAAGGTAGAAACATTGAAGAACTTTGTCAAACAAAACTGTCTAGGTCTTTATGCTTGGCTGCTGATTCCGGAGTGCTAATACTTTTCGCAGTGAAGCAAACTATCCCAAGGTCAGAGTTCTTTCTTTTATCTTGGCACTGTAGTATGGAACAAACCGTCTTGTGGATTCCTCAGTTCAGTTTAAGAAGTCTCTCAAAACACGCCACTTACATTCTGCTGCCTATCATGTTATTGATGAATATGATTCTTAAACTTCAGGCTGTGTGTGTGTGTGTGTGTGTGCGCATGCATGCGTGTGTGTGTGTGTGTGTGTGTGTGTGCGCACGCGCGTGTGTGTGCATGCGTGTGTGTGCGTGTGTGTGTGTTTGTGTGAATATGTTTGTGCATGTGAGATTGTGTGTGCGCGTGTGTGTGTGTGTGTGCCTTTGTGTGTTAGTGTGTGTGTGTGTATGTGTTTGCTTATGTGATTGTGTGTGCATATGCTTATTTGTGTGTGGTGTGTTATACTTGAATACATGGATGTTAGAATATGTATTATGTATAACCTTTAATGTGAACACCACAAGCTCACTGTCTGGGAGGTGTGAGCTTCAGTCTGCATTATTATAATATTATTATTGTTTTTATTATCATTTGTTTTCTGTTTTCAGTTTTCCCCAGCTTGGTATACAGTGTGCAAAAAAGAAGGATGTGGAGGAAGCATTGAAACTGCGGAAAGAAATCAACGTTGATCCGTATCAAAGTGAGACACTTTTTCGTTTTTGTTTTCTCTTTTTTCTCATTGTTTGAAGAGAATCTTTATTGTGTTGTATTGGGGTTTTTTTTGTTTGTTTTTGCTTTTTTTCTTACTTTTTCCCCCCTTCTATATGTTGCAGGGTACTGTGTTGCAGTATTTGGTACTGTGCTGAATT
>NC_134896.1:19032673-19110173 GCF_041734735.1 Babylonia areolata | reverse complement strand
CCTCTGCTTATTCTCCTCCAACAAGGCAAGTGCAGTGCTGTCTTTCTTTGAAGTTATCTCGCTCTCTGTCTGCAGTTGTCGGCAAGGTCTAGTGCCAGGATCTGTTGTGTTCTCAAATTCAACGGAGAAAAAGGAACATGATGGGAGTGTTTTTGGTTCTTCAGCTGTACAAACCTGGAATTCACTGCCTTGTCCAGTCCACCACGGTTCTACAGTTACATCCCTTGAAACAAATCCAAAAATTTCCTATTTCAAGCAGTCTCTACATAACTAAGTCACTCCATTCCATGTCTGTATTCTGTGGATCCACATAAATCTCTTCCATGAGTGAGTGAGTGAGTGAATAAGTGTGTGTGTGTGTGTGTGTGTGTGTGTGTGTGTGCTTTGATTCTGACTGATGTGTTATTATAATGTGCTTTGAGAGGTTTGAATGCTACAAACAAATGTACTGTTATTATTATTTTCATTCAGTGGAAGTCTCATAATGTTCTGAGAACATGAGACACAACACTGACTTTGTAAGTGGTGTCTTTTTTGTAACATGCTGTCAGTAATGATGCTGTGAATCACGTCTGAGAAATACACCGATGGTCTTTGCAGGCTCAAGCGACGGGGCGAGCAGCACGAACAGCAGTGTGAAGGAGAGTCTGCGCCACAAGCTGAAGGCCAACCGCAGGATAAAACAGGAACCGCAGATGGAAACGGAGGGACCGGGAGGTGAGTGTGTTTGTGTCCCAGCCATTCCGCTCTCGTGAGAGGAAACGTACATTTAATTACAAATACTATACCTTACCCGCTGGTGCAGGCACCACTGTGGGTCCCGGTAAGTTTATTAGATAGACCATAGTCTTAGTGGAAAAAAAATTTCCATTGGCAGGTGTGGATGGGGGAAGAGGAGAGAGAGGTTGCAGAGATGAGAAAGTTAGGGGTGGAGGGGCTTGAGTTGCCAGGGCCTGCATATCTGATGACTGAGTATGGTCTTGGCTTTATTGTTACCAAATTACCCAAGCCAGCAAGATGTTCTGTGTCCAAATAGTCACTAGCCACAGCTCTTTGTGATTTATATGCATGAGTAGAGCAGTAATTTGCATCAGACCCCTGCTGGAGTCTGCACCAGTGTGTCACAGTTTGTTAGATTGAGCATGATTTTAGGAACAAAAAGTGATGAAATTTGAACATTGACACTGGGATATTTGCTGATCTCTTTCACCAGCAGTATAGCAGATAAATTTTTGATTCAGTCTGGTGTGGAAGAGGTCTGGAAAAGCAGTGAATTATGTTTGGTGACATATTTGTGAATACTGATTCCTGAATTCCACTTTGAATAGAATTATCTGTTGACTGTTCCAGCGGTGCAAGGCATGTCGCTGAGCTCTCGGGGGTCGGGGTCCTCTCTGGAGCCTCTGTCTAGCACCTCCTCAGCCTCCCACAGCTTCCGCACCTCTGACAACACCGGTATGGGCAACGTCATCGTTGCCAATTCCGGCCAGCCCCATGTTGCCACCGTCAACATTGATGCCAACAAACTGATCCAGCAGATCACCCTGCAGCAGCAGCAGCAGCAACAGCAGCAGCAGCAGGCGAGCAATGGGGGCGGCCAGATGTCAGGGGTGTCGGGGGCGAGTGGCAGCAGCCAGCCGGGCAGCCTGGACAGTCTACTGAACTTCATGGGCACCATGCCCATCTCGTCGCTGATGAACGCCATCGACACTAACACCATCCAGTCCTTCCTGGAGCAGGGTGTCTCCTTCTCCTCGGGGGATGGGGGATCCAACGTGTCCGTCCCCCAGGACCTCAACTCCTCCACGCCCGCTGGTGCCGACCAGGGGGGCCAAGGGCAGCCCACAGACTTCCTGGACCTCCAGGCCTCTTTGGACGCATTTAACAAAACTTCGTGAAAGAGAGAGAGGGAAGGGAGGGACTGTCATTTGTTGCGGAGGGGATGGGGGGAAAAGTCAAGTGCATCCCAGCACTTCAATGGGTTTCTTTTTCTGGTCAGGAACATGTGACTGGATCCATTTGCTGCCACCACCACTGAGAGGGAAAGCCTTTATCCTTGCTAAACCTGTTAAAGGTTTTATTCTGTGTCAAGGAATTAAAACTTGCAGGGATGTGGGGGGGGCAGTGGGGGATAAGAGGAAATCATGACTGGACCAAGTCACAAACAAGGCTGAATATGAATGTTATGGAAAGGCAAACTCCAGGGACAGTTGACTATTATTTATTTACAATGATTTGTTAAGTTTTTTTGTGACTTATTTGTCTTTTTTTTTCCAATACCTTAAAAAAAAAGAAGTCAACATTGTTGTTAGATGAATTGGAAAAATAAAGATCCTGGCAGAGGACAGAAAGGTGGCACAACAAATGTCTCCATAATAGAGGTACCCAACATATATACATATATATTAAGAATTGCTATGTTCAGAATATGGGCTTTTCTTATAAACGACTGTGTTCACTGAACTCTGGGAGATAATTTATTACTTTGGGGAGAATGATAAGGGGTAAGATCAGATGTTTTCGTGAGTAGTTTTAATAATTTGAGTGGCTTCTTTGTTTTTATTGTTGTTGTTGTAAAACAAAGGAAATTTGGTATGATCATTTGCAAATATTAGTAATGCCTGGTTGTATAAACAGTCAGGATGCAAAGCATCAACAGTGTAAATCAAATTTGATTGTATTCCCCATGGCTTATCTTTTCAAGCAGAAACTGAATGCAAGTACATGATGAAACTAGTTAAAAGACCGACCCCCTTTTCCTTTTCTCCACATATATTAACTCCTTGATTGCTGAACCTAGGTGAAGTGAAATTGATGGGGCATCACTTCTGACAGTATCACCTATAGTTTGTGTACTTTTCAGTGATTAAATTACTTTGTAGAGCAAAGGTAATGTAATCCCAAGAGGAAAAAGTCCAGATAAAGAAAGAATGGCCACTGACATCCTGAGCTGTGAGCTCTGTCTTAACTCATCGAGGGGATAGTCCTTCACTGATGAGTATACTCATCAGTGGCAGTCAAGGGCTAGTGAGGCTGTACAAAAGCTGAAGATAACTGTGACGTGTGGATATGAATAACCGACATCTGTTTACGTTTCAACATGCGTTCCTGTGTCTGAAGTCTGATCCACCCAACTTTTGTACTCTAATGAAACCCATAGTTTTTGTGATACAAATCTGCTTCAGCTAAAGCCAAAAAAGAGGGAGGAATTCTGTTGAGTGACGTGTCACACATACAGGTACTGCTGATTGTAGACATCCAGTTAAAGTATTAGTTTCATTAGAAGATGATCATTTAAATGTTATCATTAAACAAGAGATACACATAACAGGTGACAAGTAATCACATTCGGCCTCAGCATTTTATCTCATAATTTGATAATTTCTCCTGATGAAAAAAAAAAAAGAAGTCATATCAGCATTTATCAGATACACTTATCTTGTTCTATTTGTTTTGAAAAAGTTATGTCACTACACAAAACATTAGGGGGGGAATGGGATGGGTGTGGTGGTGGTATTCCCAGACAGGTCAGAAGCTCGATCCATTTTCAGTGTTGCAAGTTGTGATGTATAGGAAATAACGTTTGCTGTGTCGGTCACACAGCAGTACCTGTAGGCAGCATATCAGATTCTTTGTGGAGTCGTCCCATCACAATATATGTGTATATACCTGTTTTTCATGGGATTTTTGTTTTGTTTTTTGTTGTTGTCTCTTTGGTGTTGATAATCTTGTCCTTGTCAATATTTGTCTCAAAGCACTCAAAGTGTATATCATTCTGTTTGCTTGCTTCTTTGTGTAAATTTCATTTAACTCATTCCACCCTACATCCAAGACCTGCTCAGGCACTATTGCATATACTTTTGCGCCTAGGCCTGAGCAGTGCTCGTGCATCGAATCCCAATCATTCAGACTGGTTTCTTAAATTTGCACCATGTGAGGACTATCGGGGAAGGGACACAACTCTTGAGAAATTTCCAGGTGACTAACTTGGGCGCAGAGTGAGAACATCTTTGAGCACTTCTTTTTTGTTGCAACTTTTGTGTATGATCATAGCTTTTAAGTGGTATTTGATGATATGCCAGGTATTGAAGTTAAACTATTCTGAGATTATACAGTAGTTTTGATCTTGACAAAGACGTTTAGAACGATCATAAATGTGACAGGAGAGGCAACATGTGAATGATCTTCATGGTGTCATTCTGTTTTAGGTTTTCAGTCGTCTAAAAATTTGCTTTTAAAACCTCCCAGATGGATAGGCATGCACAAGCTGAAAAAAGTCATGATGTGCTAAGAGTTAAAAAAAAATCCAAACAAACAAAGAAACAAAAAAAGAATTGGAAAGAAACCAACAGGTGGTGACAGGATTGATGCAAAAAACCATATTTTTGTTATGCTGTGTTTTTTGTTTATTGATAGGTGTGGGTTCACCTTTGTTATGAAGTAACTAAGGTTTACCTGTTGTATTGGAATACTATGGCTGTGTGTATTTTGAGTGAGCAGGTCTGCCAGTTGACTAAATATGCATGTTTTCATTTATTCATAATGCATGCACACCACATTCTTTCATCCTTTGTTTTTTTCCTTTTCTTGTTTCATTGTTTGTTTTACTGTTAATGTCTTTTCATATATGCTGTTAGGTGGATCTTAGAATCGTTTGTCATTTTCACATTTATAGATGTGTGACAATAATCAGTTCAGTTGGATCATCAAGTCATTATAGATTTTGTAAGTTAGACTTTTCAAAGTTAACTGTGGCTGCAGGAACAGACCTTTGGAAAAAAAAAGATTTTGCTATAGTGATTAGACATGAGTGATTAATAATGATCACCTTGAGATGATAACATACTTTCATAGCACATACTTGCTATTTCATTCATCTGGAGTCTCATGTACACAATGCTGTCTTTATTCTTTGTACTAATTCTAGGCTTTCTACATACACTGTTCCCTAACATTGGCCACACAACAGCCAGTTCCTCGCTATTTGTTTAGTGCTTGAAAAGGACAATAGAAAGGAAAGGGAAAAGGAAGACATGTGGAGGAAAAAAAGGAAATTTTTCGTCATCTAGATAAACCTCAGACTTTTTTCATGTGGAGTCACTGGAATTTTTTTTCCAGCTGTACACTTCTGTATACTGTATTTTTAATTACACATACTTAACCGTGACCCTCTAGTCAGACTCCAGCAGGGGTCTGATTCCTGTCCATACTGTATTTTTTGGCCTATGAGGCTTTACTTTTTTTTTTTTTTTTTAACTCAGATCTGACCCATGCATCTATCGGCTGCGCGGGCCCTTTTTGTATCTGAAATCTAAATTCTGACCACTACTTTGGGCCTCCTGTCACAACAAATCAGTATATGGCAATATCGTTGATCACAATAAATGCACATGATCTTGCTGAACAGCAACACTCCAGTCTTACTACTGGTTGATTTGACATGATTCATGCTCACCATCAAATCGGATTAAACCAAATATGCATATTACTCCAAATTCCAACTGAACATGATCCCAGTTCACCCTTAGGCCATGAAAAATGAGCAGTATCTGAGTTGCCGTGAAGTTTATGGTGTGAAAGTAGAGAAATCGAAAGTGAAGTGATTGTTTTTCGAAACCTGAATGCAAAGCAAAATGGCGGACAGGACCGAAAGCAGGGCAAGCAGACTAAATTCTGGTTGAACAAGTTAACGAACTGGGGCTTTACAACAGAGTACATTTGACTGAAGGCTCTAAAATCATAAAAAGAAAAAAAAAGTGTGAAAAAAAAGCAGCAGATAATACTATCAACTGAGCAAATGAATGGAGAAACGGAGCCGAGTCAGCAAGCAGACGAAAACAAGTTGGATTCTGATCCAATTTTCCAAAGATGACGTCAGTACTTACAAAACAAACATCTGTTATTAGCAAAGCCATAATGGAGGACTTTTGTTCGAAGGCAGATGCAGTTTATTGGATGTGTGCGCCTTATATGCATTCAAAATATTTTTTTCTTTAAATGCAGCACCTTGTAGGACGAAAAGTATGGTACTTTGAGTTCACAAGTTTGCAGGGCATACATTATTGAAATGGGTTTTAACAATTATTTCCACCCCCTACCTCTATGGTACCTCCGTTAAAAAAAAAGAAGTCTGAATTATGTATATATTTTTTAACACGCCCTCTGTGTGTATGTGTGTGTGCGTATGTGTGTGTGTTGGAAAGAGAGAATTGCTGCACATCCCGTCAAGTTTGAGGTATGTTGCTTATATTTCAGCAGAGCAGAGCAGTGTAACTGTTATTAGCATGTAGACTGTTACAGTGTGTCTGCATGGTTTTTATTTCATTTTGTTTTTGCTAAGTGATTGTAACGTTGTTTATGTGTTTTTAGTTTACATTGTTTGTGGATGTCAATCATCTGGGTTTGGATCGTGCCATTGTTTTTTTTTTCCTGAACTATTTAAAAAAAACATTTTTATAGATCTTGAAACAGCATGGAAACTTGACTGTTTTTGAAAGGGTGTTAATGTTGATAAGAATGCAAAGTTGTTTGTTACTGATGCCATGTTTGTTCCTCTGTTGGCTGTGGTGGTAATTGTTAACTTTTTGGGGTTGTTGGAGAAGAGTTTGTTATGACATTCAAAAATGATGTGTACATTAAAAAAAAAATATATATATATATATATATATGAAGCAGTTTTTCTTGTTTAAGATTCTTTTGTGTGAGTATAGCCATTAAAAGAACTACTGACACCAATAAATGCACACACCTCTTCTGTTGTCATTATAAAATTTTGAAACTTAGTATTTTCCAAAAAGTGTGATAAGGTATACTTTGCAGCTGCAAGAGAAACACTGCAAAGAGCAATATTTAGCATAAGGTCCCAATAGTTCATGATGAAATATTACTTTTAGTTTTTCCTCTTCTTTCTTTGTGTTGTTGTATTTGAGAAACTTGCACAAGTTTTAGACATTTCAAATTTATTTGTGGCCCAGTTGTCTGTGTCTCTTGCATTCAGTTCACTTCCTCTGTGTGTCTTTCCAGGAGTGTGTATATCTCAGACTAGAATTACAGGATTTGGACATTGATTCTCCTTCAAGTAAAGTGTACAGTGGATATCTTTTTTGTGTTCTTTTTACATTGTTGTCTGTGTTGGTCAGTTTGACTGTCTGTATTCATTGTTTCTGTGATAAATTTTAACACTGGCTCCCCACTCCTTCCCCCAAACCATCAACACCTTTGAGTGAAAGATTTAAACACAAGTGGAATTTATGAATGTATTTTGAGCAGTGAAGTTTGTCATCATTTAATCAAGTAAAATGTATGGGTATAATTTGCTCTGTCATTGAAAAAACAAAATACCTGAAAAGTTATTTATGGTGAACCTATGATCTTGGATATAAGGCCTCACCAGTGCATTGCAGCTGCTTGAGATCAGTAATTCCAATTTTCACCTGCCCCTGTTGGTGTTCAATGCCAATTCTCCTATTGTATGTAAATCTTTTGAATTTTTTTTGTGATTGCCAGAAAGATGGAGAGAGACGGACAACTGCGTCATCACACATGCTGGTCTTGAAGACACAGCAAGTCTTGAAAATTTATTCAGTATATTTGACCACTATTGTATTGTATTTTGAACACTTTACTGTTAATGCTGTTTAAGTGGTAAATTGTTTTGCTGTCAAAAGAGTTTTTAGTTGTATGATTTTTGTTTATTTTTTAACAGTTGACTTGCCCTTAAAAAAATTGGTCTTGTTAAAGTGCGTATGGGATATTGCTTAAGAAAAAGTTTTTGTGTTGTTAAAAAGTTAGCATTGGTTCTTAGGTACCAGTGCCAAAACGATGAGAAACATCCTGTCAAATACTGGAAGAAAACTACCCTGGCAGTTTCAGACATACACACACACATACATAGTTCAGTCACTGGCAGTTCAGATCTGTCTATCACTAGTATCAGTTGATTTTTTTGTATTTGGAAGAAAAAACAGCTGTTAATTAATCAGTAAAATTTATTGAATCATTAAGGTATCATTTCATTTCCCCCTTCTCATGAATAAATAAATGCATATATAATAAATAAATCAAAACGTGCAACTGTTTTCATATGCTGTGGTTTCAAGGACCTGCTCAAAAAAGAAAATGGTGCTGTAGACTGCTGTTATTCCTGTGGAAAAGCACAATCCCCACTGGTATTTTTTTCTGCAGCTAACTAATCTTTACGTACTTCTCAGCCATTTAAAGTAAGGGGGAAAATAGTTCTGGGTCACCGTACCTCCATGTTATGTAATGTATTCAGTCACGTTTTTATGTTTCAGACATGATAGTAATGCCTGCTTGGTTTTGTTTACTGAGAAGAGTAGTTGTAAGGGGAAGATGATGTTGGGTTATTGTTCATTGAATATTAGGTTACGTGTGACGGAAGATCAGGAAAATGTCTCTTCGTGAGCATCAGTGTGGAACAGCTGTTTTTGGCAGATCATACACATTTGTGTTAGCCACAAACATTAGCCAACAGAGCAAAGCCAGACTAGCTTGCACCAGTTTGGACACAGAAATATATATATATATATATATGAAATAAAATGGGAATATATGAAGGAACTCCCATTTAAAAAAAAGAAAAGAAAAAAAGAAATGGTGTGTTTCTGCTTTTTGGCGCTAAAACAATTTGTACAGATGAATTTGAATAAAGTGTTGGGCAAATAATTTGTTGTTTATTCCCATGTACTTATGGCAACATGAAATAAAATGTGTGTCTAGAACATGAGAGACGGTGTCCTGTTTCTTGAGTGTGTGCATTCAGAAAAAGAAAAGAAAAGCTGCTGCCATTGTGAAGTGGTTAGTGACCTGGAGTGACAGTTGGAAGGACATGGACTTGAACACAATCACAGTGAGATTCTTCAGCCCAAAGCCTGGGTCGAGTATGTTACACATTTTCACAGGTTTAAATGGGAATATTGGGACCACCCTGTCGAGTATCATTCACTTCATCGTTGCATTTTTAGGGCTGTTGTTTTGATTTCATGACCAACGCTGCAGGTGTGTGTATCTTTATGGCCTGGATGGAAGGGTAACAGTGACACTGCAACATATCGTTTGCATTTTTTCACTCCTCAACAAAAAGTAACAGCACACAGGTTTAATTCAAAAAGTTTAATTGGCATTAAAAAACCTCACTCCTTTTAATTGAACACACTGGGAAAAAATAGTTACAAAGAGACTTGGCAGGATGAACACGATATACAAAATACACGGGATAGAAGAGAGTGTCTGTGTGAGTGTCTATGTTTACCCTTTCGTTACCACAGTGAACAGTAAATAACCAAAATGTATCAACAGCTCTCTGCAAACCACTGCCATCCAATCATCACCAAGCAGGCATCTGATACAGGGTTCACAGAAAGTTAAGGACCTCTTGGAAACTTGCAGTTTTCTTCTTGGGGGCATGGTGAAGTAATGCTGAATTTCTGACAACAGTGGTGTATGAAGCCAGTGTAATAATGAGCACCACTCATAACCAGAGGTACTTTATTGCATGTCCACTTACAATCAAAAACCACAGCTACATTAGTTTTTTTAAACACATGTTCATGGTGTATGTGCACCTGCAACAGCTGCCAGTGCTTTCAGTGAGAGGCCAGTGATAGACCATGTGTGGCCTGCATGATTTAAACCATCTCTTGTTTTTATGAAAACATTCATGCTTTTATGAGGTGTTCCTCAACTTTTTGTGAAGTCTGTATTTCCCACCTACTACACCAAACCACAGCAAAACTTACATATCACTGCGAAAGAAATGTGAACCTGTAAAAGTTCAGTTCTCTTGCTTTTAGGTGTTGAATAATGACACAGTGACAATGATCAGTTGCAATATGAATGCCATGTTTTGTATAAGGTTTTTATCAAACAAAATTATTCTTTTTTTTCAATATTCATTTACTTCTTTTTTTTTCTTTCTTTTTTTTCTTAAAGCCTGACTAAGCACGTTGGGCTACGCTGCTGGTCAGGCATCTGCTTAGCAGGTGTGGTGTAGCGTATATGGATTTGTCCAAACGCATTGACACCTCCTTGAGCTACTGATACTGATACCATAAAACAGACTGTGTCAATGATCAGTTGAAATTAGTATCTCATAGTTTGTATAAAAATATTCTAATCATGCCCTTCTAAGCGAAGAGCTACCCCTTACCAGTCATAGTGATGTGTGTCATGTTTCGTATTAGTTTCCAGCCACACTTCAAAAACCAATAGATCATAGTAAAAACACACAGAGTAAATAACAATGACATACTATTATAGCAGAGAGATTGAAAACTGATGTGATGGTGATGGTGTGTATGTGCGTGTGTGTGTGTGGTGTGGGCGAATTGTGGAAGGGTGAGGGGGAGATGAAAGGGAAAGGGAGAATGAAAATTTGTGTTATTAAACTGCTACAAAGGCATATTTTTAACATGGAAAAAAGAACAAACAAGGCAATATTAGGCAGTTTCAAGCAAGCATTGCAGTTTAGAATACTCAAGGAAGCACACACAACACAATCGACATTGATAAGATGGCAGACGACAAATATGAGAATTCCCCCCCCAAAACTCATGCAAACAATTTTTTCACACAATCGTTGTTTGAAACTTTACGCATCAACAAAGAGATACTTCAGATATAAACAGACTGGAAGTCAACAGATTATAAATTTGTAAAACAGCAGATCACAAAGAAAAGAATCCATCAGCCTAAAGGGGTGAGAAATTTGTGTATCTATTTCTGTCATATCTCATGTAATTCTACCGGGCCGGACATATTTTGTGGCACCTTGCTCCTCCTGTGAGGTGTAGAGGAGATAACACAGATGATGACTATGATAACAAAGATGCTGATTATGGTATCTCTTTAGGGGTCCTTTAGTTTCCATGGCTGTTAGGCTCTGCCACTGACTCAAACTTTCATAAATCTGCTCATCTGGTTAAGTTTTTTCTCCTCTCTGTGCTGCCTCTGACTGCTGTGACTGGCAAATGTTGTGGAGGTCCAGAGTCAAATATGATCCAAAAACCAGTAAATATCATGAATGGAAGCGTAGAGTAAAGCCTTGTCATGTAGCTCCAGATCTAAAATGGACCTCTGTAGCAGCATTGCTGTCATTATTCTCAACATCAATATTGCAAAAAAAAAAAGAAAAAAAAAGAAAAAAAAAAAAGAAAGAAAAAAAAGAAGTTCCAAATTATTTGGCCTTTCATGCCCAGCTCTCATGGTGACCCCAGTTACGACCTCCCTCCACTTCCAGGCTTGGAGTGAGTTCTGTCAAAGGCTTTCGGTGTTGGCAGATTCATGGTGGGACTGTCACTGGCGGTCTCCAATCTAGGGGGTGGGGGAGGGGGAACACTCAGTCCAGCTTCACAACTAACTCTACTTCACTCCACTTGTGGATAGTGAAGAACTGAAGTGTGAACACTAGCATTTTTATTTCACATCTTTTTGCACAACTGCAGCGTTTGATGACCTTGTGACATTTAACCCTCATGCATGAGTTTCAGTTTCAAGAAGGTGTCAAAGTATGTGGACTGATCCTCATATACCACACCAACTTGATTTAAAAAAGTGAGAGAGAGAGAGAGAGAGAGAGAGAGAAAGGGATGAAAAAAACCCTTAATGTCTTCTCAGAAAAAAAAGAAGATAATTTACAACAACAAAAAAGTCAAACAGTATGGAAAGGAATGGTTAGGGGCTTGGGGAAGAACCAAAATAAATCACACAACTGAAATGGCAGGCAGCACAAACACACAATAACAACTGATAATCAACAACAATAACAGCAGAAGCAGCAGCAGCATGTGTTATCTGAAGAGCTGGAGTCGCAGATGGAGGTAGAGAGGCTTCACTGTCAGCAGGTTGATGTTCTTCCTCCGGTAATCTGTCGGCTTCTTGTACCTGGGACACAAGTCGCTCACCAACATGTGATTCATCATTTTGTTTAATGCTAAGTTAAATGAATGACAACGAATGCAGAGGAAGAAAAATATCCTGATTAAAAGTAAGGGTTTTAATTCCCTAGAAGGGCCTTCAAGCTAATAAACTGCCTGCAGGCAGAAATCTATACATTGCAGCATGAAATATAAACAAAAGAGAAGAAAGACCAATACAGCTGACAGAATGAAAATGTGTGGTGGAAAAGAGAAAATGAGTCATCCGTGAAAAACAACAAAAAACAACAACAAAAAAACACCTGGGCTTTAAATGCACAGAGGTGTTTTCAGGCATTATTGACTGTGTTTTCTGCTGAGCATGGGCTTTATGTGATGAGGCAACATACAATAAACAGTGTCAACTCAAATCATGGTGCAATAAACAAGGTAGCATAATTCATGTAGTAAAGATACAAATAACATAAACAACAACAAGGTATGTAATTGCATCAATGAAGACAGAGAAAGAATCTTAAAATATAATTTACACAATAGCAACTGAATTAGAGGTTGAAAAAAAAAGTGAATATTTTCAAAGACGTTAATGTTATTTTGCATACTGAAAGAGTTGTTACCAAACAGAAAATTCTGAACTGAGATCTCTCTGGTGGGAGGTTATAGATGTAGTTTGTCCAGTTTTAGGTATGATTTGTACAGTACTAAACAAAATGTTCAACTGTTTCTTGGAAATAACTGCAAATACAAGAATATCATTTAATATGTATCGTTTACAAAGGTCATGATTCAAACGCTCAAATGAAGTCTCAGCTGATTATTTGCTCTTTCCTATTTCCAACATATCATTTAATATGTATCAGTTACAAAAGTAATGATTCAAACGCTCAAATGAAGTCTCAGCCGATTATTTGCTCTTTCCTATTTCCAACATATCATTTAATATGTATCAGTTACAAAGGTAATGATTCAAACGCTCAAATGAAGTCTCAGCTGATTATTTGCTCTTTCCTATTTCCAACATATCATTTAATATGTATCAGTTACAAAGGTAATGATTCAAACGCTCAAATGAAGTCTCAGCCGATTATTTGCTCTTTCCTATTTCCAGTGATGTCGAACCAAAGAGAGTTGTGAGGAACAGCAGTGTTTTTAAGCCAGACCAGTAACTCACAGCTCCAGAGCCAGGGGCCCCTCCTTGATCTCATCCTTCTCCAGACAGGCCCAGCACCGCGTGCTGACCATCTGCTTCTTGGGCTTGTAGTGCTTCAGCTCAAAGAACACCGCAAACCCTGTCAATGTAGTGTTAAACATCAATCAATCCCTCAATCAAATCACTTTAGTGTCCTCACGAAAAAATACATGGAAATTTGTGGTACTGCGAAACCTGTCATTGTGGTGTTGTCAATAATCATTCAAATCACTTTTTACACAAATGTGTAAGGACAAACCTGTGTCCTCGCCAAGCAAAATCGGCTGAGTTGCTGCCCCTGGACAAAGCAATTTGGATGGCAGCAGTCAACAGGTTGTGTCATATTAAAGCCTCACTTTGCCATGATTGCAAACAAATGATTAAACACAGCATTCACAAGAAATTCAGAGAGTATTTTCCCCCTGACACAGTGAAGTTCTATGTTCGTTCATTGTCTATGGCAACAGCCAAAACAAAGTAGTGGTCATGATCGGCAATTTGTTGGCTGCTGTCCACAGATGGAATTTTGCAGGACTGACAATTTGTCAGTCGCAGTCAGAATGTATTAATGTCCTCACAGAAAATAGAAGGAAAACTGACTTCCGGGTGATAAGATAGCATGAGACAGTGAAACAGTATAATACCATTTTATAGATATATATACTTTTTTTAATTTGTAAAACTATACATAGCACATTCAAAATGTATGAGAACCTAATATATAAAACCAGTAAAAAGAAAAAAAAAAAAAAAAGCAGTACATTCTCAAATAAACACTCCAACCTCCTCCTCCCCTATTCTTAATCACCCTCTCCCCTCTCTCTTCAAACTACCCCAACCCCCTGGATCCATATGGTCCTTCAACCCTCAAAACTCTGACTTGTACCCCATCCACAAGAGTGGTAACACTTCTATAGGAGTGCTGTAGGAACCTGACAGTAACCAAGTGACTGTTACAAAGAAGAAAGGTACATAACATAGTGTAAGAACCACAGCATATGATTACACAGCATCTATATGAATGTACAGAATCTTTCTCATGGTTTAAAATCAGTTACGTGCATAGCACCCATCCTGTGGTTCAAAGTTAATCGAACATAAATATCATACAGCTATAGTTACTTAAATGACTAAAAAAAAACACCCCACAAAAAACTAACCTGAACATAATCATACATAATAAACAAAGTCATATATATAATTAAAAATTCAAATCCAAATTCCCAATGGGTACTTCACATGTTCCAGGCGCAGAAAGGAATACAACACGGTAAGGGTGCTCAATTATCAAGTCCAGAAAAAGACACAAAAAAAAAGAAAAAAAAAGAAAAAAGAAAAAAAAAGAAGTATTTCTGGAGAAAATATATTAGGAAATGGACCAGCAAGACAGCAAATAAGAAAGAGACAACAGAAAGAAAAAATGGAAAAAGCCAGACTGAAAAAAAAAAAAAAAAAAAAAAAAAAAACAGAGAAGAGGAAATTTCCAGCTCAGATTTTCCAGAAGGTGGGGATATCATTTAAAGCTCCCTGCATCCCCACAGGGGAGATCAAGGAACAGAAGAGTCCTTGTGTTTAACGACCTACTGGCTGATGCTCTTAAGGTCATGCTGCTCAGTGCTTGGGTTTTGGGAGAAAATACAAAACCTATCTACAAAGGCAAAAGACAAAGCTGTGACCTGGTGGCAGGCTTTCGATGGCCTTCTGGATGTGTACATCCATGTTAAAGATGATGCAGGTGTCCCGCTTCTCCTGGGCTGGTGGCGTGTCTTGTGATGCCATCATGTCCTGACCCTGGTTGTCTAATCACACATGGTCAAGTGTTTGTCAATCATGATGATATCAATAATCATAATAGCAATAATCATAATGCAAAATCCACTCAAATATTGATGTGTTCATATATATATCTATATATATCTATATATATCTATATATATATATAAAAGCCATGGTGTAGTGTCCAGTTTTATAAATTTGGGATTTACTACCAAGATTTTACATACACACATACATACACACACACACATATATATATATATCTATATCTATCTATCTATCTATCTATCTATCTATCTATATATATATATATATATATATTCATATGTATCCTCTCAGTCTGCTCCACTCAGGTTGACAGCCCGTTAAGCAAGTGCTTGGTCTGTGATTGAAGATAGGCGCTGTATAACAATAATAATGAGAGTCACTGACCTTTGACGAACACAGTGTGGAATTTTTTGTAAAGTGCTTAGAGCTTGGTCTCTGACCGAAGATATGTGCTGTAGAAGTATCAATAAAATAATGACAGACGCTGACCTCTGATGTACACAGTGTTGTACAGTGCTTAGAGCTCGGTCTCTGACCGAAGATATGTGCTGTATAAGTATCAATAATAATGACAGTTGCTGACCTCTGACGTACACAGTGTTGTACAGTGCTTAGAGCTCGGTCTCTGACCGAAGATATGTGCTGTATAAGTATCAATAATAATGACAGTCGCTGACCTTTGACGTAGAGCTCGGTCTCTGACCGAAGATATGTGCTGTATAAGTATCAATAATAATGACAGTCGCTGACCTTTGACGTACACAATGTGGTACAGTGCTTAGAGCTCAGTCTCTGACTGAAGATATGCACAGTGTAAGTATCAATGTTAATAACAATGATAAGAATTGCCCACCTTTGACAGACACAGTGAGGAAAGGGTCGATGAACTGGGAGGCATCCTTCAGCCCTAGCTGTTCCACTCGCACCGTCAGCAGTGTCATCCCTACCACTGGCAACGGTCTGGGCAACAAACTGCCTCGACCTGATGAAAAAAAAAAAAAAAAAAAAGAAGTAAAAAGAAAAAAAAAAGAAAAAGAAAAAGAAAAGAAAAGATGACTGTTGTGAGAGGAAAACAAACAAGTTTTTGTCTGGGTCTTTGGTATGCAGAGAGAGAGAGAGAGTGTGGTTATTTACCTGATATAGGTTCTCTATCAGTAATCCAGTCTGGGTTGCCTTTGTTTTTTACTTCCAAATAACATGTCAATACATTTCAAACACACTTCATTTGTATGAACAATGTCTGTTCCAGTTCAGCCTAAATACCATGGCCTACTTAACACTTTCATTCATGCTGTTTTCATGCAGTGTATGCTACTCTGACAGTAGTGCTGGTTGACACTCTGAACCCTGATTTCTTATTAATCCTTTATATGTGGTTGCTTCCCTCGGACCCATTTATAGATATTTTCATACTGCAGGGGGCACGTTCAGTTTCATTTTCTTAATCACTTGATCATTCAGTCTCTTTACCTTCTTTGTTTTTTCCTCTTCTTTGTTTGCCAATATTTTCAAGGGGACTGAGCATATTGTTGGCGACACTCTACATTTTGTGTTTAAGTATGGCTATTACCATGCATTCACCTGTTGTTGGGCTGGTCCACAGACACTGCAGTGCAGTTGCACTGAAAGGGTACAAAGTCTTAAGTACATCTACAGTACCAGCAGTTGTGCCTGGGTTTACTGGGAAGCGTGTGTGGAACAGACATCAGTTTGCAGAATGCAGACGTGGTTTTACTGGCCAGACTTGACGCAGAGCAACTGAAGTCATGGTGCATGTGATAACCAGCCAATGAAACTGTTCAGCTCAGTGTTTGACTTTGACCTCAGCATAATGTACTTCATGACTGGTCAAACACGAGAGTTCTATCGCATAGATCTGCAATGCTGAAGAGTACATAAACTGAATGGGATATTAAAGGGAGGCCAATGTCAGATGCAGTTTTGATGGTATAAGTGGACAAATCTTGCCATATGGGGACTTCATTAAGCCACAGACTCCACTTCCACAGTCTTTTTTAAATCTTCTCTGAAGATCCATCTATCTAAACAGTGCTGATATCTATCTCCACCACAGTTCCAAACTGCGTTTCATCCATGGTATAATTTGTGTGTGTGTGTGTGTGTGTGTGTGTGTGTGTGTGTGTGTGTGTGTGTGAACATGTATGTGTGTGCAAGTGAATCAGTTAGATGAGTGTTGTTATGATTCCTGTTTTGCAGTGAATGTGTAAACTTTTCATATTATTATTCATCATATAATGTTAATGAGCTTGGTACATTTAAAGCGTTTTGAGCTCTGCAAAAAAAAAAAAAAAAAAGAAAAAAAAAAGAAGTGCTGAATATGAGCTCATTATCATCATTATTTAGAATTTAGATATCATTCTCACCTTGCTCTTCAGCTCTCTCCTCTTGACTCTTGCGTTTCATGCCATCTCTGGAAGAGAACACACAGCCAGAAAATACAGTGTTTTTTTTTTTTAATGTATACAAATGTAAACTCTCTTCTTCTCTGCACGTAAATGTGTACATGCATGTATGTGTGAGTAACTGAATGAGCGACAAAAAGGGAAAGAGAGAATGAGGGAGGGAGAGCGAGAGAGTAGAGGAAGTGTGTATCTTTGTGTTTACATGAGTATGGGGGTGAGAGTGGTGACGGTGGGACAACAGACAGAATTGACTGAATGAATACATGAATGACAAACAGTAAAGGGTGGTAACTCTCTCCATTACACAAGGCACACAACTTCACACAGGTGCTAGCTGAATCGGTAGCGTAAGCATCACTGACTTGAAGTTGTGTGCCTTGTGTAATGGAGAGAGTTACCACCCTTTACTATTTGTTAATCATATCGTTTCCTGGCCTCATTATTTGTATAATTTCCAGTGAATAAATGAATGCCTGTGACAACTATTCACCACTGTGCGCTGCACTCACTGCTGACACAGAAGCTGCTGGTACTGGACCTGTGCCAGTGACACGTCCAGGGGGAACTCACTCTTGCTGCTGCTGCCGCTGCCGCCAAGGATGCTTTGGAAAGCTGCACATGGAAACACAGTTTCAGTTTCCAAGGTGGTGTCAAAACATGCAGACTGATCCCATATACGCTATGACAAATATGTTTGAAAAAATACACCTAAAAACCCAAGGAGCTGGTAAGGCTTTGAGAGTCTACCATAGGACTGTGAAAAAGAAAAAGAAAAAAAAGAAAGAATAACATGGAAACACAGTTTGCAATAAAGTGTGACATCAGACAACTAGTGCAACAGAACAGAAAACAGAAGAAGAAGAACAGAACAGATTTTAACACAGTAGAATGGAATAGAAGAGAAGTGTGGGGAACTGGTAATTTTTTGGACTTCTGGTCAAGTGCTCATTAGCCTGAGACCCTGTTTCACATGGTGTTGGGTCCTTGGGGAAGGCACTTTGCCCTGATTTTCCTCACTTCAACCAGGTGCGAATGGGACAGGGAACCTGACTTTGGTCTATGGAGGTTTAAAAAACGTGGAAGAGGACTGGTCCCTCCCTTCCTATGCCAAGCCCTTCACACTATGAATATGACCGTAAAAGGTTACAGGACCTCTAACCTTAAAAAAGAAGAAGAGAACTGAGCAGAAGTCAGAACAGAGTACACCTCTACCAATCCAATTCAGAAATCCAAGCAGGTGCACACACGGCTCGCAAACATGTATCATATATGACATTTTGTCAACAAGCAAAGACTTAAACCTATATAAATGACAACAGTATATCCATGAAACATAAAAATCAGGCTCCTGTGTGCTCTGGTATATTCCATCTTTCTGTATGCATGCGAAACATAGACCTTTAAGGTGGATTTAGGATGAAAACTCCGGCCATTGCAATGACGTCTTTTCACAAGATACTAACCATTAGAGAAACAAGAAGTACAAAAAGGCAGAAAAAGAAGCATAAGCGGAAGAAGCATAAGCAGAAGAAGAAGAAGAGGAAGTAGAAGTAGAAGAAAAGAAGAAGAAGAAGAAGAAGAACAACAACAACAACAACAGGTACATGAGAAAGACATACTTCACAGGCATTGTAAACAACACTTCCTGTGACGTGAATGACCAGTTTACCTCATTTCAATGATACAATGCATAGATCTAAATCTGAATGAGTTTCTTTTAATTCAGTGAAACATGACCTCTCTGTTGCATTTTCTTGTGTTTCTATCTTCTTTGGTTACTGTTATTTAAAAAAAAAAAAATGTGTGTGTTGAACTCCCCAAATAAAAAGCAATTTCTGGGGATGTCACAAACATTGTGTGATCATGGCTACATTGGGTAAAGTATCAAAGTGACTCATGACAGCAGACCAAGTATTGGAGGAAAAAGAGAGAGAGCGAGAGGGGAAAAAAGGCAGGAAAATTCACTCACTTGACTCTAAACGCTTCAGATCATTCAGTGATACCCCTGCTGACTGTGCTGATTTCTGAAAGTAAATCAATGATATTTTAAAAGCACTAAAAAAAAGTAATAATAATAGCAATGATAGTCAAGCCTCTTAAAGGGTTTCATAATAACATTTCAGTCACACAAAATCATACGCACATACACACACACACACATTACAAAGACATGAAATTCTTTTCACAGCATTGTCATGATAATGACTATCAATAACGACTGTTAACATTGTCCTGTTCTGGTTATTGCTGCTAACACATGTTTAGATTCTTCAATCATAGCAATTATGGTGGCAATAAGAAAATACACAAAACTAAATGACTACGAAGAAAAGAATGAAACTTTAAGAAATGTAATTCACCATGCACCAGTACAGTCACCATGATTACAAATAAACATAGTACATGCATTCTACAGAGAGGAAGACCTACTGTACTGAAAGAAAGCCATAAAGAGCTGTGCAGAAATAAGTACTGACAGACAGACAGATGGAAACATACTTGAGATTGCAGAGCCCGCTCTCTAGAGTCCAGACAAACCGCTATTTTCTCCAGTGTTTTCTGTTACATAGTGAAAACACAAGCCCAGCAGTGATAACATCATTTGTGTGTGTGTGTGTGTGTGTGTGTGTGTGTGTGTGTGTGTGTGTGTGTGTGTGTGTGTGTCTGTGTGTGTGTGTGCGTGCGTGTGTGCGTGCGTGCGTGCGTGTGTGTGTGTGCGTGTGTGTGTGCACGCGCGCGCACGCACGCACATGTGTGTGCGTGTGTGAATATGGAGAAAATAGTGGATTAATGCAATAGGAGAGAAAGAAAATATGCAAAGAGAGAAGTGAGTGACAGACACAATGCCAAAAGCAGCCCTTTGTTCAAACTAAAAACAAAACAAAACCACAACAACAAAAAACAAAGCAAAAAAACAACAACAACAACTCATGAAGTCATTTATGATTCTAAACAACAGAAAAAAGGGAAAAAGAAAAACGTTTCATAGCTGTCACTGTTGTAAACAGAAAAAGAAAATCTATAAGAATAATGTTTAAATACACACATAAGAAAGGCTATAAATAAATGTGGTAAACTCTCTTGCAACAAAAAAAAACAAACAAAAAAACCAAAAAACTAAAGAAACACACTCATGAAAAAACAAGTAAGAATCTAAAGTCAAGGTAAGAAAAAATTATTTTATCAAGCATTTCTACAAATGCCTTTTCATTTTATGTCCCAGTTTGTTATGAGAAGATGTATAACATGGAACCAAAACACAACTACACCACATCACACACACACACACACATATGAGAGTACACACATAAACATACACACATGTATGTAAACACACAAACTCACACTCATATATTATATGTGAATGCACAAACTCTATCAAGCACATGTATATATATATGGACACACAAAGACATACACTTATGTATACTGTTACAAATGTATCTGTGTACACACAATGTCAAAGCACGAAGACTTAAAAAACAAAGAAACAAGAAAAAAGAGAACAAACACAAAAAGATACATACAACTTATGTAAGTATACAGTGTGCAGAGCAACTACAACTAATAAAAAGAGGAAAAATGCAGGATTAATTAAACAAAATTTTATGGAGATAAGTAAACTGCATCCAATTCCTTTTTATTCTTGTCTAGTTGCTTTTCAACATGTCACTCAATGTGGTGATAAATTTACCTTCTGGGCATCAGAAAAAGTACTGTCATCAGAGCTGGAATACTGATGCAACTGCTTGGAAAGCCTGCAAAGAACACATGCATGCATGCACCCACATATGCACATATACAAATGCGCACACACATGCACTTATATGCATGCCCATGCACACGCATAAAAAACAACAGCGTTCCCCAAAAACGTATATATATATATATAGACACACACATACATCACACACACACACACACACACACACACACACACAAGTGCTTACTTAATATAATCAAGACTTTTGAATATTCATGAATCAATTGTGGTATTTTCTGTCAACAACAGTAAAAAAAACAAACAAAAACAAAACAAAAACAAACACCCCCCAAAAACAACAACAACAAAACAACAAACAAAAACAAAACAAAAAAAAACAACCAAAAAACAAGATGCCAGTGTAGAATTAACAAACACTGGCATGAAGTCTTCATGAAGCACCAAGGTATGTCTGTGTGAATGTGAAAGGGTCAAATTCAGACAGAAATTGGTTCAGAATGCCTCAAGAATGGGGTACTAGACCACATACCTGCTTCAGTTTCAAGGTGTCAAAGTGTGCAGAATAATCCATATGCTACACCACATCTGCTATAATTTTTTTTTAAAAGCCTGACGTGTAAACCCAATTAGCTGCTCAGGCCTTGAAAGATTCAGATTCAGAATAACATTATATATCCCTCTACCCCAGACACTCTTTCTCTGCTAAAATATCATTGTTAATGTGGCAAAAATATCTGGATCTCTAGTATTATCTCTGTATTTTCCAGCACTTAAACCTTTGATGGAAAGAAGCTAATGTATGGAACAGGCCGAAGTCTTTCCTCAGATTTATTCATGATGCAGTTTTATCATTGAAACTTACACAGTGCATATCCTCTGTCAAAGACCAAGATCTAAGTGCTTTACAGACACCACAGTCATTTGCACAACAGGCTGCCTATCTGGGTATAGTTGACTGACAACTATCTTTAAGCACTGATCATTTATACCCTGTGTCATTCAGCCAGGCTTCAGTCACTCACACACATACATTTGTATTTATATTTTCTCCATAAGTTTTACATTGCAAATCAGTTAAGCATATCTCCTTTTTTCTACTGGGATGTCCTTGTTAATGTTACACAGATCTATATGTATTGTATACACACACATTCTAAAAGTGTACCTTTGATATACATCAATAGCTTCAACAGGCTGACCCCACATGTCAAAATCTGTTGCTCTCTTGAATGCTGCCTGCCATCGCTTTAGCAGAATGGATACATCATCCTCAGCCATCATACTGTGAGAACAAAAAAATACACATCAAGATTAAGATTACAGCTGAAGATAGACAGCTGTAGTAGCAATAACATCCTAACTTTTTGTTGTTGTTGCCTCATCTTCTACAAATTACAAAATGCGTACCATGATCTATGCTGGGTTTTAAAAAAATTTTTTTTTAAATTTAAAAACAAAAAGAGTTTATTTTCATATAATGATGTCTTTACTTACTCAGGGACACTGAGCTGGATTATAGATAGATAACTTGGGGAAAAACAACAAAACACATGAGAGAGAGAGAGAGAGAGAGAGAGAGAGAGAGAGAGAGAGAGAGAGAGAGAGAGAGAGAGAGAGAGGAGACAGACGGACAGACAGAAAGTTAGAGAGAGAAGAAAAGATGTGGGGTAGGGAGGAGCAGAGAACACTATATCATTGTATGTATCATGTCATTAGATATAGATGACTTGCAAAGTACAAGTTGTAGACTTCTTCAGTCTTCTGCCTGATACAGGACGATATGTTTGTTCCTTGTTATTTCTTAAACTGATGTTCTAGATGAACATTTGGTTATGCTATGGTTAGATACTAATCTGATTAGGATACTCAATTCATTAATATTGTTCCGTAAGATAATAAGTCTATCAAAACTGTTAATAAATATAAAAAAAGAAAGAAATAATGAAAAGAAAATGGTGAAAGGTTTTGTCGGCTTCAGTTGATATAAATGTGTACGTACGGTCATTTAGTGTGAAAAGATTAAGTGTACTGCTTTGAAGTAATGTCCATGCATAATTTTACATATGCCTTGATATCAGTGAACTTCAAGGAGGCTGGTCACAGCACTCAACACACCTTGACAGATGCATTCAAACTGTGAATATATATATATATATATATATATATATAAACAAAAACAAAACAAAAAACCAACAACAACAAAAACAAAACAAAACGAACAAAAACCAACCCAAAAACCAACAACAACAAAAAACAAACAAAAACCCCCAACAAAAACAACAACAACAAAACACCTAGGATATACTAACAGAAGGGTCAAGATTCCTCCTGTGTTTTGAGTTCTCATCACCTGTTTTCAGCATCTGCTGCAACTGCTGTTCTTAGCTGTCATTTTTGAATGATTTGTCTTTGAACACACCAAATTCCTCTGAAATATCCCTCCTTTCTGCAGCAACAAGCCGTGGGTTGTTCAACTAAAACACTGGCTTGCTGCTCGTAGTAATATAATTTATTTTCCTTCACCAGGTTCAACACAACAGGTTCCCTGCCAAGGTCTGGGCGCCATTTGTAAACAAATACCGCAAACCAAATTGAATCCGTTTTATCATTTAAATTGAATCTCTGAAACAAAGTTATTTATCATAACCATTGCTCATATATTATTTGTAATCAACCGATCGTACTAACAAGGTATTGAAAATGATATTGGCACTACTTGGTATATGTCGTAAAAGTAAATCTTGCAGATGCGCAGTCAATCAAAGTTGTACTTCCTGTGATTGAATGCGGAAATCTCATTTGGCGTAGTGAAACTGGGGACAATGTGCCGCTTCAACGGTGTGAATTAGAGACAGCATGTGAGGTGATCGGAGCTTGAGGTCTTCTGTCTTTTTCAGTCGATTGTTGGGCTGTGACGACATCCGACACGATGACTTGATGTTGTGCAGCTGTGACCCCGATTGTAATTTTACAAGGTTATGTCCCTTGTATGTTAAACATGGCAGGGAAGAAAGTTGCAGACAAATACTTACTTTTCGAAGTTAACTGTCCTTAGGGTAATCGCATTTAAGCGGTATGTTCCCCGCACTTTCTGCAGGCGATAATCCTTCTCATGGTGGGTGTTCATCCGAGATTGCTACGAAATGGAAAGGCATTTTCGTCAGTGCACTAAGAGGGGTAAGTACAACTGCACGTACTCTGCAGAGCTTCATGATTCAGAATC
Source organism: Babylonia areolata (assembly GCF_041734735.1). Taxonomy (NCBI): domain Eukaryota; kingdom Metazoa; phylum Mollusca; class Gastropoda; order Neogastropoda; family Buccinidae; genus Babylonia; species Babylonia areolata. Next base: position 19,085,896 of record NC_134896.1, on the reverse strand, counting down.
AGAGGATGCTGTTTTGTCACATGACTGGCGCGGAACGTATGATTCACTCTTGTCTGTTTTTTCTACTTTCACATTTCATAGCATACATGCATACTACACATTCAGCAGGCTGCCTTGCATTCACACATTTCTCAACAGTTTACAGAAAGAGCTATGAAAAGATAAGCTCCTCTCACCTCTCCCTCATCCATTCATCGGTCCCATCTTTTTTTATTTTTTATTTATTTATTTATTTTTTAAGATATTAAAAAAAATCACCTCAGTTTTCAACATTTGATATTTTGAGATGGATTATATACTTACTGGATACCAAACTAATGATTGCTCTGGACAGAAAACATACAGCTGCCAGTGACAGAGTTTATTATGCATGGTATTAATGGTTTGATAACAAATATCATTAACTCAGACTGTGTACATAACTGAAATATCTAAAGTAAAAAAAAAAGAAAAAGAAAAGCAAAACACATTTTTCATCAGAACATGGAAAACAGTTATAAGAAATTTTTCTGGTCTTTAAATGTGACAAATGACTTCAGTGTAAAAACAACAACAAAATAATGGATCTCATCAAAGAATATGGTACCCTTCCCAAGCTTGAAGATGATGTCGTTACCATAACAACAGGAGGAAGTGATTAGGAGATTACTCTCCGTACATGGATAAATGTCAGTTATATTTATTCATTTTGTGCTTTGTTTAAATCAAAGAAAACGTTAATGAAAGAGTGATAACTGTTTAAAAACAACAACAAAACATATGGTTTTTTGTCAGTTAGAATATCCAAGTGCAAAGTCTTGCAAGTAAAATGGTATGCACGTCTCTTTAAGTTCTCTACATTTAGTCTGAGTATGAAATATTGTGCTCCATTTTTGTAAAGCATTAAAAAACGTATGTGATCAAGTATATGTAATAATTATTATTCTTGTTGGTCATGTTGGTTTTAAAGCACTGACATAACTGCTTTGTAGTAATTAATACTGTACTGGTGCTATTTACAGGCATCACATTTGAAAAATATGACTTCACTTGCCAACATTAAATCATTGTTGGATTTCTTTTTTATATAGATAATAATTATCCCTGACCAGCTCTTTACCAATAACACCTTTGAATACGGAAGTTGTATGTGTGGAGAAAAAGCTGATTACCTTGCACTTAGGATGCGGTTATGAACATCATTATTTGTGTGGGTATTTCAGATTGTTTTTCACTTACTATTTTTTACCAACACTGCAGGTGTCACTGCTTGTAGATCTTTGGCATGGTTGATGGAGGGAGGTGGGACATATATTAGTACATATTTGAGAACCAATTTCTGGACTCAGATGCATCATAGTTCACATGTACAGACTTAACTATCATGCAGGTTTAGATTGATTTGTGTGACTCATTTTTTGTTATCTGTCAGTGTGGGGATGAGTATCACGAAACACTATGTAAGTAAAAAGCCATGAATTCATTCATTATACATCTGGATGAGTCTCTCTGGTGATTATTTTTATCAACATTATGAATCATTTTACTGACATATTTGATATTTTCAGCACATTCTGAGTTGGAGTAATAGATTAAGTGTCATAGACTTGCAAACCTCAACTGGGTCATGTAATAATTTAGTCAGAAAGTGGTATCACTCATCGATTCACTTGAATCACTGGCAGTATATGTTACATGGTTTTGTTATAAAATGTGCTGAAACTGTGAAAGATAAGACTAGTACTAGTAATGTAGAACTCTGATCAGTACTATTTTTAGCATAATTATGTATATGTGGCAGTTGTTGGATACTACTAGTGATATGACAAGAAAAGTATTTCCTTATTAATTTTGTCTGTCATTGTGACATGGATTACATTTACAGCATGTTTTCTGTTGAAATTTCAGAAATTTGGTCACTGCAGCCATTGCAGGTAGTGCATTCACCATTCAGTGGGTATGCTTACATTCCATGCACCTGTTGATACAGTGCAAGGTGCATGGATACAATGGACAGAATTAGCTTTAAAACAGGAAAGATGCTTGTAAAAGAGCAGGTTGGATTCTGATTTTTTAAATATCATAAAGAAGGCAGAGGTTGAACAAACTGATTTGAACTGTTCATTAACAAACAACTTTCACAAGTTCTACTTTAGCTAAATGATAAAAAGTTTTCATTGGAGAAAAAATTGCGTAGCTGCAATCATGAATCAGTGTGACAGTGGTGGTGGGGAAGAATCACTGATTGGGATGCCTGCTGTCATCATTACCATTTTGTCTTTACTTTGATATTCAGAATAGGTAGGAAATTTCAAATAGTAGAACATTAGTACTTGTGGTTAAAACATTTTTTTTCTTCAAATTTCTGCACCCACACAGGGATCGCGCTAGACTTTTTCAAAACGCGTGCAGCTTATGCAAAGTCGGCAAAAAAACGCGTAAGTTAGAGTCAGAATTGCGTCAGACCTATGACACTAAATCAAAGGTTTACTCACCCATTTTCACCGCTCACGTCGGCGCTGAAATTCACCGCAAGCCCTGACAATCAGTTCGTTGCACTGGCTCAATACTGGACCTTCCATTGCAATGCGCAACAGCGTGTGCACATGCGCATCTGTCAGTCTTGATCGGTCAGCAGTTTTGATCATATTTTGCCAGCTGAAACCTCTCTCACAAGGAATAGAGCTGACAGGGACTGTCAATGCAATGTTCGCCAGCACAGCAAAATCAGGATATGTTGCGTCATAATCCATGATGACGACTTTGCAGGCTTTCTCGAAACTGGTCACGCCCTGTAATGACGCCAGCTAAGCAGTGTTGTGTGCGTGCGTACTCTGTTAATTGGCTGTAGCTGTTAAGAGTCACATAGGCATCTCGCAGTGCTCCGCCTGCACAGACACTTTGTCTTGTACCGTCTGATTCATTATCGCAAACCTAGCTGCCAAGTCAGTCCTAAAGTTGCATTGATACGGCTTGGAGTAAAAGTTGTTTTACGTAAGTGTTACGCGTGAGCGCTGTGAAAATGCGTCAGCGAAAATCAAAATGCGTCAAATACGTGAAAAACATGCGTTAACGCGATCCCTGACACAGTTTTTTGACATGATTTTACGCACCATTACTCGATGTGTGTCATTTTTATGATGATAGCAGTTGACTTGATGCACCTTTCTGCTTTCTTTAAGAATTATTTATCTTTAAAAATTAATTGCTGTGATTATTTATTATTATTTTATTAAAGCCATTTTTATTCAGTTTGAATAGGTCAACATTTTGTAAAGCAATAACTTGGAAAGCAATAGAAAGCCTACAAAACATTACTTCTTTCTCGGACTTTTAGTATCTTTAAATGTTTGCTTTCTTTTTTTTTTATAATAAAAAACAACCCCCCCCCCCCCACACACACACACTAACTTGCACATTGCCCCCCGCTCCACACCCCCCTCCCCCTGTCACCTGTGTCCTCCACACAGGTGCAGCGCCAGGTGCACCCCTCCCTGACGGCGAAGGAGGATGCCATGGACTACCTGGAGAGCCTGATGCTGCAGCTGCTGCAGCTGTTGTGCTCCTCGCAGCCCCACACAGTGCAGGATGTGGAGGAGCGGGTGCACAAGACCTTCCCCGACCCCATAGACAAGTGGGCCATCCGCGACGCCCGCAATGCCCTGGAGAAGGGCAAGAAGAACTCCAGCCTGCTGTTGCCTGTAGAGAAAGTCCAGCCTGTGCTGAAGGTGGGTTCGGGAGAGGGGCATGTTGTACGTGTGTTTTCTTGGTAGGTGAATGGCATTGGTGTTGATGTGTGAGAATTAAAAGTATTGTTTGCTTCTAAGAGCTGACAGGAAATGATATTGTGCAGGGTTGGTACAAAGTCATGGAAGCCTGGAAACGTCTTTGACAGTTTCAGTTTCAGTTTCAGTAGCTCAAGGAGGCGTCACTGCGTTCGGACAAAACCATATACGCTACACCACATCTGCCAAGCAGATGCCTGACCAGCAGCGTAACCCAACGCGCTTAGTCAGGCCTTGAGAACACACACACACACACACACACACACAACGGGGGAATAAATAATAGATAAGCTTGCATAAATAAATAAATAAATAAATAATAATTATAATATAGAAAAAGGTAGTAGTAATAATATTAGTAATACTAATAAAATGATAATAATAAAACATAAATAAATAAATAAATAAGACAACAATGGTGATAAATAAGCAAATAAATGTAAAATATGAAGACACACATTCACACATACACCCACACATGCATAACAGAAATGCACCAGACATGCAGTTTCACATATATGAAAGCACAGTCAAATACATATAAACATACATGAGCTCCAACACACACACACACACACACACGCATTACCGTGCACCTCCTCTACCCCCCTCCTCCACACACTCATTTCTAGTCTAAGTATCGCAGCTTCCACGGCACACACACACACATACACACACACACACACACACACACACACACACACACACACACACACACATTACCTTGCACCTCCTCTACCCCCTCCTCCACACACTCATTTCTAGTCTACGTATCGCAGCTTCCACGGCACACACACACACACACAAACACACACTCACAGAGATGAACACTTATACAAGCACACACACATACGCCCATATCTCCCACCCCCAACCCCACACACGTACATACAAAGATATATATATATATATAAATATATATATATATATATATATATATATATATATATATATATATATATACACGTTCCAATATCCTGTTGCTCCCACAGTGTAGGCATGCATACACTCACATACCTCATCCTCTACCCCACCTCCCCCCGCACTCCCACCTCCCCTCACACACACACACACACACACACGTACACATATCTCTCCTGACACTTGTGTACAATTTCACTCTCGCACATTCACAAACGCACTCAAAAGCACAGACCCACACATACACACAAACACACTCTTTGAAAAATAAGTTAAACCATTTCCAGGGGCTTGAAAAGTCTTTGCAAAATATATTTTGCCCTTCAGGCTCCGGTAGATTCATAGAATTTTGATGAAACTATGACAGTGCCGATCAACGTACAGCTTAATCAGTTAATGTATTATATATATATATATAAACCACTCCTAAAAACAAACAAATGGGAAGCGGTGAAATTTTATAATCGTCAGTCTCTGTTATCGGCAGTATAGCAGACACATTTTTTTTTTCAGTTTGGTTTTGTGTTGGGGAAAATTTTCAGTCTAGTCTGTAAAAAGTATGGATTTCTGTTCATAGTCACATCTGTGAGAACTCTGTTGGTAGGTATTGTACGACCATACTGTTTACTGTTTTTCATTAAAAAGTCTTTATTCTTTATTCTGAAAACTAGGCTGGCTTATTACACAGCTGTTTCATAAATGGTAATGATAAAAAGGGTATTAAGTGAATGCATTTCAAACTGCAAGATAAAGAAGAAAATGGTTTGCAGCTTCTAAACTATATGTCGGTTGAAAACTTGTAAACAGTTTGTCCGTCTTTCCACTCCTGTTTCTGTTTCCACTCCATGCATTATTTTACTTTTAAAATGCAATATGATTATTTCATTCTTTGTTTCACTTGTGAAAGATAAGAAAAAGCTATTAACTCTACATAGGCGCTAAGATAAATTAAACGACAACCACAATGTCATAATTGTAATGTACATGCATAAAGTTGGCATTGCCAGTAGCTGTTAAAAAATAAGATATCTCTGCACATGATTTTTTATTTTGTATGAGTTAAATAACATTTCTTTTCTTTGTGGGCTTTGTGAAATAAGTAAATCACTGTAACATTTCTTTGTTTTTGTGAGCTTTGTGAAGTAAGTTGCTGAGACCACAAATGAATCAAAAGTGAGATTGAAGTGGTATATACATGTCTCATTGTTTTCAGGAGGTTCTTGGATACCGTGTGGATTACAATGTTGCAGTTTACATTGTGGCTGTGATTGAATATACTGCTGCTGACATTCTGAAGGTAAGGCTGAAATTTATAGATCTCTTTGCTGGCTCTTTGTGTATGTCTCTGATAGAGAATATACGGACTTTTGTACTGTCACAGGTAAAATTTTATACTTCAGGTTGAACAACACCTAATTTACAATTACATACACATATTCTTTATTTCTGATAGCATTCACGTACACACATGCGCGACATGCACATGCTATGATACAGTTGTGGTGATGTACACACACACACACACACATCCACCTCCCCCAACACCCCCCCACACCCCTCCCTTCTCCCTATATCCACCCCCACCCTCCACACGAACAATATAACACAGCACAACACAACACAACACAACACAACAGACACTGAAATGACTAATGCATGCATGCACCTATGCATGTGAACGCTCACTTGGACATGCTAATGCAGATATTCACATGTGCATACTTGCTGCTAGCAGTTGGTATAAATTGATGTACAGTGTTCATGGACACATCTCTGCCTTTGATAACACAAATCCTCAAGATATTTGTGTTGATCCTGACACATACATAGGACAGGTACACAAATGAAGTTTGGGAGATTTCGCCTATATGATTAACGTACTTTACAGTGGCAAGACTTTGTGTCATTGCATGTGAGTCACATTTGATTTGTTTGTGCAGTTGATTTATAACCATTAACAATCATTCTGAATGAACAGATTGTCCTCCAAGCTGAATAAAGGGCCTTTTGGTGATCAGGGAATGGTGTGCTGGTCACTCATTCGTTTGTTTTCATTTTGCTTTGTAATTTGTTGATTCATGAGCATATGAACGGAAAGAAAAGTTTCTGTTTTTTGCTTGAGTCAGACGATGTCTGTTACAGTTCACTGGGATCTATGTGAAGAATATCCGTCATACTGAGATTACCTCTCAGGACATCAAAGTGGCAATATGTGCAGATCAGGTGAGCTTGCTCATCTTATTTCAGTTTTTGTATTGGATTAGTTTATTAATATATTTATTATTTGTTTACTTTTTGTCACAATGTAATTTTGTTATGTTATTTGTTTGTCATTGTATGTGAGTAGATGTGCAGTGATGTTTTGTTGGGATGTATTATTTTGGTGGAATGTGTATGTTTGTGGGATTTTTTTTAACACAGATCTATACATACTGTGAATGTATCTTTTGTGTCAAATATGTTGAGGAATGGATGGAGAGACAGAGAAGGCTGTGTATCTAGGGTTAACCCCATAATAACTCATGAAACACACACACCCGCACTCACAGATGCAATTGGAAAGATTGTTGAAGATGTTTACGGTCATTTCTTGTCATTGTTGAAAATTATGAAAATTTGCTGCACAGTTCGGATCGACACTTTGCTTAAGATTTTTCTAATAAGTTTGCTGATTACTTTAAATTAGGTTTTTGCTCCTTTAAAAAAGCTTAAAGCTTTTTGTTTCCTGCCTAAAATCACACAGTGTGAATTGACATTAAGTCAAAGAACACACACACATGTGAGGCTGACACAGTAAGAAAAAAGCAAACAAAAAAATCCAAAAACCCAACCCAACCAAAAAAATCTCTTTTTTGTCCCCCACCAGGTGTTGGTGGACATGTTCACACAAGAGGAGGATGTGACAGCCATGATGATCGAGGACGAGCCTGTCCGCCGAGAGTCCATGACCTACGAGGACATCGTCAAAGACTTCATTGTGGAGGAGACTCAGTACCTACGGGACCTGAACATGATCATCAAAGTGTTCCGTGCACCGTTTGCTGATCTGTTTCCTCGATCGAAGGTAGGCATACTGACTACAGAATACAGAATACTTTCATCATATCTATAATAAGAGAAATTCATTTGTGGTGTATGTCACATAAACAGTGTATGTCTGTCATTCAATATGAATGCTTAAAAGGCATAAAATGCTTGAATGCTAGGTTGGTGTAACTTCCACAGACATTAATCTCAGTCATATATGGCAGTAATCTCAGGAAGAACAGAGGAGAGATTGTGTTTACTCATCAGTTTCAGTCACTTTGATTGCTTGAGTTTTGTGGTATTTCAAAGCGTTTAATTGCATGCACCATAGCACTTTATAAAAATAGATGATAAATGATAAGAGACATGTATTGAGTTCAGGAGATGTTGTAGTGATCCATCTCACCTCATTGAATTTCAGGGATGGAACTTACAAGTCAGATTGACATGAAAGAATAATGAGGTTAGGACTAGGAGAGTAAATGATTTACAGACAATAAAGAGCAGTAACTCTCTCCATACACAAGGTTCAACATGAAAGAAAAATGAGGTTAGGAGAGTAAATGAATACATGTCAGACTGCTGTCACCAGCAAAAGATAGTATGTCAGTCACCTTACAAGGCCTGGAAAGAACTTTTCATCACTATTCTGGTTGAACTTAGTTTTAGGAGGATGGTTATTTGTCAGGTTGTTGCCGCTTGGCACATGGTGGAGCAGCGGTGGCCTGGTGGTAACGCACCTGACTTGGAAGCAAGCGTCCATGGGTTTGAGTCTCATATATATATATATATACAGACAAGGATCTTTACTCCCCCTTCAACTAGACCTTGGGTGGTGTTGGTCTAGATGCTAGTCTTTCAGATGAGATGATAAACTGAGGTCCCACATGCAGTGTGCACATTACAAAATTAATTAAAACAAATACACTTACACACACACACACACACACACACTAAGAAAAAGAAAAAAAGGGCGGTGCTGCACTTTTACTGTAGTCTAATCCAAACCAGTCCAATCCAGTCCAGTCCAGTCCAGTGCAGTCCAGTCCAGTGCAATGCAGTGCAATCCAATGCAATCCAATGCAGTCCAGTCCAGCACAATACAATACAATAATACAGATTGTGTGTGTGTGTGTGTGTGATTGTGTAGGACCTGGAAGTGATCTTCAGCAATATTCTGGACATCTACGAGGTTACGGCCAAACTGCTGAGCTCTGTGGAGGAGCAGATGGAGGTGGCTCAGGACAATGAGCTTCCCCAAGTGGGGGTCTGCTTTGAGGACCTGGCTGAGGTGACTCTACGGTTGTATGCATGCATGTGTGTGTGTGTGTGTGTGTGTGTGTGTGTGTGTTCCTTATTTTTACTCCTACGTGAAGGTGTCAGTGGCAAAGTGAAAAAGTGAAGCAGAACATGTGATAAATTCTGAATTGTTTGTTGCTATCTGTTTAAGTGTGAATTGCTAATTGCTATCGGTGTGTGAATTGTTCATTGCTATCCTTTCATGTTTCAGGGAGAAGAGTTCAATGTGTATGAGCGCTATGTGGACGATATGTTGTCACCATGTGGAAAGGAACGCCTGAACACACTGTTACAGAGGGATGATGTCTGTGATTTGTTAGAGGTAACATTGTTGTGCTGTGCTTTACTGTGCAAAAGATATGATTAGAAAGTGATGTAGCTATGTGTGTGTAGATTCTTGTCAATATAGTTACAGTGAATGGCATGGAATCCAGCTTTTTTTTAAGGAAATGTAGTTTTTATTGTTATAGGTTTTCAAATGTTCTCTGCCGGTTTTTCCTTTTTGTGTTGTTTACAGTGATCTAAAAAGTACTTTTGAATATTGTTTATATTTTGAAACAGACAGTATTTTAAAATCTGCTTAATTTCAGAAATATACTGTAAGGACATATTGTATTTTTTGAGATCTATGCACAATACATAAATAATTTGAACACTGCTTACTTTTAGAGATCTATGCAATGTTTAAAATATGATGGAAGTGTCAAAGGATTTTATAACCAAGGAAATGCTGAGTATGATCATTGTGCACAAGGAAAACCAGTTGAGCTTTAAGGCAAGCTGCCTTTCTAGCTTCCCACTGATTGGATGTGTTATAGAATTTGTTAAACAGCATCCTTATTGGAAACGTGTCAGTTATCTGATCAGTAATAGCATTGGAAACGTGTCAGTTATCTGATCAGTAATAGCATTGGAAACGTGTCAGTTATCTGATCAGTAATAGCATTTTTTATGCCAAAACACATGGGTAATGTGTCAGTACGATATCAGTAATAACATTTTTTTTTATGCCACAGCATCCTCTTTGGAAATGTGTCAGTAATGTGATTGGTAATGGTATTGCAAAGTATGATGTGACATATTGCTTATTAGTGAACGTTCACTGATTTTGCACTATCTGATGTTTCTTCTGAAGAGTGGATATCAGTTTGTAAAGACAGATGGTTGTTTATGTTGAAACTATATAATAAAAGTCATGTTGAATAATGTTCAAGATGATTTTTTCACACTGTTATTTATTCATACATTTTGGTTATTGCTGATGGTGTTGTTTTTGCTGTTTTTTTTTTTTTTTAAAGTTTTTTTTTTACCTGTGCTATTTGGTCTTTAGATTTTGTTAATGATCATTAATACTGTGTGCATTAAGGTGATCTTTTGTTTTAAACCTTTTGCGGAAGGAGTTGGGAGTGCTCGCACGCACGCACGGTTTCACATTGGCAGTCACTGGCTGCATGTGTGTGGTACTTTTCCATCAAATGTTGACACTGTGATGGTGCTCAACAGGCACTAAAAGTTGGTGGGGATTTCCCCACTATAGTCGCTATTTTTGGATGCCAGCACCACTTCCATTCACAAAGAAAGAAGGGAGATTCTGATGTACATTTAGGCTCCGATCAAGGAGAAGAAAGTGGTGAAAGCAATCCTGAGGACAGTGTGCCACTCGCCACTCTGCAAACCACATGGCGACCGGCTACTCAGCCTACCAACGTGGCTGCATTTCAATAGCCGATGGGTCCTGTGCATTAGCTGCCAAGCACCGCCACCCCTCTGGATTATTTCCTTTTGTTTATACCCCTCCCATTCTTTCAAGTAACAGCAGAAGAGACCAACAAAAACAAGCAGCCCAGGGCACACCTGACCCCCTATAGTTGAATGCAACACCTGACAAAATGCGAGCCTATCTTTCTGTGCTGAACATGATGGGGATGATGCGTAGAAACATCATTTATGTGTTCTTTCTGCCAGGTACCTCTCTGCTTCCACAGGAATGACTGTTTCCATGACTATTATGAGCAGAATATGCTCAACAGTAGGACAGTTTGTTTTTGATTATGTGTGTGTGCATGTGTGTGTGTGCTTACCTGTAGTTTTGGTGACATCAGTGACTCTGGGACACTAAGCAGTAACACTCTACTCACTATCCTTACTGTACAGCTATACACTGTGTGTGTGTGTGTGTGTGTGTGTGTATATATATATATATATATATATATATATATATATATATATATATATATATATAAACAGATCTGTACAAAGTGCTTAGACATAAGAACAGCATGGAACTGTGCTTGAAACTATCTCCAGTAACTCTTCATTTGTGACAATTGACACTAGTTGTGTGACATTATTTGGATTACCTATGGGGACTGTACTGGAAGACAGACAGGTAAACAGCAGCTTTCATTTTACAACACTAACATGCATGTGCATGGGATAACTGCATGTTGGTGTGCTGTATTAGAATTGTCATCATCACATGTGACATATTTGGTGACATTTTGGTGACTGAGACATGACCTTTCACATCTAGACACACAAAATCTTGCTCACATAACAGAACAAAGCCTCGTGACCATACCTGCAGAATTTTGTGACTCTAGAGGTTTATTTTGGTTGTGGTGAAGTGTGAACCATACATACCCATTTTAAGGCTAAACTCACCAAAAGAATCCGAAAACAAGGGGGAGTTTGGCCTCAGAGAATCCAAATACAAGAAGGTTAATGGCATGATCATGATGATAATCATTTTTGTTACAGTGTGCTACATTTTATTGGATATTGTGTTGACACTGTAGTACAGTGATCTTTGTGTGATCTGTGTGCAGAAATGTGGAGGGCATGGGTTCAGAGATGCCATGAAGTATGTGCTTCCCAAACTTCTGATGGGCCCAGTATATCACTGTCTGCATTACTTTGAAGTCATCAAGGTGGGTGTGTGGAAATGCTGACATATATATATGAAAGGCCACAGGACTTGGGACATTCTTTTTTATTTGATGCATGCTGTCTGCCCAAAGGGTTTTTATCCCTGTTTCTTTTTCCATGCTTTCTTGCCCACCTGTCAGTCCCAGCAGGTCTCTGGCGAGGGCCAAGATGTCCTTGGGTCTCCATCCATATCTTCAGCTTGTCAAAGATGTAGCCCAGGTTCTGGTGGCACATCAGAACATCGCCTCGCTCTGGTCCTGCCTTTCTTTTTCACCATGCTGGTCCTCCGATGTCATCCTGCCACCTGAAATTATGACGACAATGATGATGATGATGATGAATACTGTTATTATTAGATTTTGAAGAAAGGAGAAAAGCTGACAGATTTTTGCCATTAAGTTTGCCTTTTGCCTTCATGTCTTTCATTTCATTACATCTAATCCTGTTCTGCATGCACCTATCTCCATTTCATATTTTTAACATGGTTACGCTAGATAAAATTTAATATGAATTACAGAAAAGGAAACTATCGGACTTTTTTTTTTTCATGTTTTGTGAAATCCGATCTTGATATAAGGCAAGTTTGAATAAACTCCCACAGAGGAGGGATGTGATTGGGTGTGTTTGTATGTGAGTGGATGAGTTTATGTGTAGCAGGAAATGGATGTTTGCTGATCTTTTATTTCATTGTCTATGGCACGCGTTTTTCTTACCAAGTCCACGATAATTTCATTACTTAAGTTATTGTGATGCATATTTTGATGAGTGTTCATGTTCTGAAAAAGTGATTGTGTGCTTTATATATTTATTACTGAAGTTATTGTGATGCATATTTGGTAAGTGTTCAGGTTAAAAAAAGTGAATGTGTGCTTTATATGTTTAATGCCACATGTACTTGAGCTGAAAGATTAATTTCAGTAAATTTACAGACAGTAAAGTTGAATCTTATTCGATCTTATCTAAAAATGCAATAAAAAGTGAAAAAAAAACCCCACCCAAAAACAGACACACACACACAAAAGCAGTACAATACAACACAATGTGGTGTGCTGTGCAGGCGTTGATTGACACAAGTTCCAGTGGGGAGGACCAGGAGGTGTTAGAACAGGCCTATGGGTTGCTGCAATCACTCAAAGTGCTGCTGGAGCGCCGATTCAGTGGCAACATACCAAAGAGGAAACCTTGGTAGGTCATCGGGGGGAGGGGGGGGGGTGGAAGGGAAGGGGGGGGGGGGTTGATTGTCGAGCAGAAACAGGGAAAGGTAAGGAAAGGGACAAGTATGAGATTCTTCAGACTATGGTCTGAAATGAGACTGAGAGAAGGCTTTGGAAAGTAGCAGACTACCTACATTTTTACATGTGAATGTGAAGGCAAGAAAGTGGTTTCAGACTGAAACAGACTGTCAGTCCCATTCCCATTCCCTTTATGAAGGAAATGCCTTAGGAAATGGCTAAAAAGTGGTGCTTTTGGTAGACTCAGTCTCTGCTTGGAAAGTAGCAAAGAGAAGACTTGGAAAGTAGCAAACTATTTACATTTTTACTTGTGATTGTGAAGGTATGAAAGTGTTTTCAGACTGAAACAGACTCTCAAGTCCCATTCCCTTTATGAAGGAAATACCTTAGGAAATGGCTAAAAAGTGGTGCTTTTGGTACACTCAGTCCCTATAGGAATGAAATTTTGTCTTCTGAAGTACTTGGAGGAAGCCTTTCAAATGTTCCTTAAAAGAAAAAAGAAAAAAAAACGATTCAGTGGTTCTGTGTGTGTGTGTGTGTGTGTGCGTGCGTGCGTGCATGATAATTGGGGGTGCTCTATATATTTGTAAGTTATTGTGGGTGGGTGGGAGTGGGTGTGTGTCACAGTGTGTTTGCGTGTGTGAGTGTGTGTATGTGTGTGTGTGTGTGTGTGTGTGTGTGTGTGTGCATGTTTGTATGTTTGTGAGAGAGAGAGTGAGTGTGTGTTTGTGATAGGCAAAAATTCTTTGGGCAATGCACAGAATTATATTCTTTCTTCCATAATCTTGTCACACATACATAGCTGTTCTTTACTGTGCTTTACAATTTTCTTTCATTGGGTTGCATCAAATGTGTGTTTCAGGGAAACTTCACTGAGGTTACACGGTCGGTCCAACCGCCAAGCTCAAGTGCAGAAAATGACAGAACTGCAACGCAATATTGATGGCTGGGAGGGAAAGGACATTTGGCAGAGTTGTAGTGAATTTATCTTGGGTGAGTCTCTTCTGCGTTCTGTCACAAAAAGATGTGAAATTCCTGGCTGGCATATTTCAGAAGTGTAGCAGATAGATTTGGGAATCTTTTTGGCTTTGTATTTGGTATGGAAATGTTTAAGCCTGGTTTGGAAAAGTTCTGGAAAAAAGTATGCAATTCTGTTTGGCCACATCTGTGGGATGCCTGGTATGAATAAAAAGCCATTCATTTAGGTGATCTATCTGTCTGTCTATTAAGACATTTGTTTAGGTGACATGTTGCAGAGGATGCACACACACACACACACACACACACACACACACACACACACACATATATATAATTGTCATTGGCGGTGGCCTCCTTCCGTCTTGAGAGACGATGGCTGCACCAGAAGTGTAGTCACTGCCGGGCATTGCACTTCCTGCTGTGGGTGTATAGACTGATGCTGGAGTGGCAATCTCTACTGCATGTGGGACAGATATAGGTAGATGCTGCTTGCTTTACAGAGTTTGACTTGCGTGTGGCTCTTTTCCTCCTCAGCAAGTCAATGCGGCTTCTCTTTGCTTGTTTCACCCTTCTCTGAATGGCAGATTTCCAGGGTCCACGTGAATCCACAAGGCTTTCCCAGGACAGCGCATCAATACCTGTACTTTTCAGGTCCTGTTTGCAAGCATCTTTGAATCTTAGTATATATTATCTATCTATCTATCTATCTATCTACCTGTCTGTCCATATATATTATCTATCTATCTATCTATCTACCTTTCTGTCCATCCACCCACCCATCCATCCATCTGTGTGTGTGTGTGTGTGTGTGTGTGTGTGTGTGTGTGTGTGTGTGTCTCTGTATGTACATATATCTATATAATGTTGCAGAGGGTGTCCTAGTCAAGCAAGTGGGGGCCAAGAAGTGGTCAGAGCGCCACGTGTTCTTGTTTGACGGCCTCATCATCCTGTGCAAGCAGAATGCCACCAACTCCAAGCGCACCTCTGGTGCCGGCCCCTTTGCAGAATACAAGCTGAAGGAGAAACACCTCATCCGCAAAGTGGAGATTCTGGACAGGGATGACACAGAAGGTAGGAAAGGAAGAGCCGGGCTCAAAATACCCACCCGACTGACAAGTGGAAATGCTCTTACTACTTGTCCATTGGGCCAGTAGTTTATATATATATATATATATATATATATATATATATATATATATATATATTTTTTTTTTACTGTGTCATTGAAAGGATGACTGAGCAGTCAGATTCATTGCAGACCCACACACACTTCTCTCCTCCCCATTTTAGTCCAGCAGTTCCAACCCCTCCACATAACTTCCTCTGGCTTCCAGTATCACAGAAAATAAAATTCAAAATAGCTTGTATGTGTTTCAGTTCATTGACCAGTTCTGCACCATCTTACCTTGGTCCGTGTTCTTTGTCTGACACACGCATGTTTGAAATCCAGTGCTACAAAGTGGTTTCCAAACATTTGTGTACTACGGACCTTAGTTCTTGAAATCCCTTCCAAAAAATATCAGACACTGTTTCACTATTAAAATTCCACTGTTACTTCTTTCAGATCTGATCTTGAAACATATTTGTTTGAACGTTATTTTAAGCTGCAGATCCTTCTCCCAGACTTTGTGTGTGTGTGTGTGTGTGTGTGTGTGTGTGTGTGTGTGTGTGCATTGATGTGTGGGGTGGGGGTGAGATGGGAGTGGTATGCGAGTTGTGAATGATGTTACACTTTTTTAAAATGGTATTTTTAGTGTGTTTTTATTGTAACTTAAATTGATTGTTTTAAATACTGTATTCCTGTGTCTTATTCATATTACACGTAATGTGAAATGAATTCAAGGCAAGTGCTGTAAAAATGGACAATATTATTGTTATGATGATGATTTTTATTATAAATTATATATTTTTTATGTCCTTGTCTATTGTAGATCAGAAAAACGCCTTTGAAATAGTGCCTCGGGATCACCACATGGGCATAGGTCTCAGCACCAAGGGCTCCTTTGAGGAAAAGTGCAACTGGATGGCCGCTCTTATCACACTGCAGACAAGAAGGTCAGATTTGAATGTGTGTGTGTGTGCTTGCATGTGTGCTTTTGTTTGTGTACTAATGTGTGTTTTGTATATATATATATATATATAGTTTTATATGGCCATTGAAGAAGGCCTCATATTGAGCACTGAACTCCAGCTTTCCTCACTTCACCAAGGTGTGATTGGGCACCTGACTTTGGTTGCGGAAGGTTAAAATAGCCAATGGGAATGAATTCACTGCTCCTGTAGCCTCAAAAAGCTATGGGACCTTTGATTTCAACCTTGATATCTTCTAACTTTTGTCCCTCTGGATCAGAGCTGTGCATACTTGTGAATTACTGATCGGTGTGTAAGCTCTTTGACATATCACTGGTACAAGATCCAGTGCTCTATGATGATTTGTATTGCTACAGATATTCTTAGTATCATTACTATGATTATTATGATAAATGTTATGTTATCCTCATCATCATCATGATTGTCATCGGTTGGTCAGCGTTGTCATCATCATCATCATCATCATCATTACCTTATCACTGCACAAGATTCAGTGCCATATACATGATTTGTTTTGCTTCAGAAATTTTTAGTATCATCACTATGATTATTATGATAACTGTTATGTTATCATCATCATCATGATTGTCATCGGTTGGTCATCATTATCATCATCATCATGATCACCATATTACTGCACAAGATTCAGTGCCATATATATGATTTATTTTGCGACAGAAATTCTTAGTATGATAAATGTTATCATCATCATCATGATTGTCATCGGTTGGTCATCGTTATCATCATCATCATTACTGTATCACTGCACAAGATTCAGTGCCATATAAATGATTTATTTTGCTACGGAAATTCTTAGTATCATTACTATGATTATTATGGTTTAGTTATGTTATCATCATCATCATCATCATCATTGTCATCGGTTGGTCAGCGATGTCATCATCATCATTACCATATCACTGCTCAAGATTAAGTGCCATATATATGATTTACTTTGCTACTGAAATTCTTAATATCATCACTACGATTATTATGACAAATGTTACGTTGATATCATCATCATGATTGTCATCAGTTGGTCATTGTTATCATCATTATCATGATCACCATATGACTGCACAAGATTCAGTGCCATATACATGATTTGTTTTGCTACAGAAATTTTTAGTATCATCACTACGATAATTATAATAACTGTTATCATCATCATCATGATTGTCATTGGTTGGTCATTGTTATCATCATCATCATCATCATCACCATATCACTGCACAAGATTCAGTGCCGTATATTGATTTACTTTGCTACAGAAATTCTTAGTATCATCACTACGATTATTATGATAAATGTTACGTTGATGTCGTCATCATCATGATTGTCATTGGTTAGTCATCGTTGTCATCATCATCACCATCATCACCGTATCACTGCACAAGATTCAG
Source organism: Babylonia areolata (assembly GCF_041734735.1). Classification (NCBI taxonomy): domain Eukaryota; kingdom Metazoa; phylum Mollusca; class Gastropoda; order Neogastropoda; family Buccinidae; genus Babylonia; species Babylonia areolata. The sequence goes on along the minus strand of NC_134896.1, from coordinate 19,068,250 downwards.
TGCCATATAAATGAATTATTTTGCTATGGAAATTCTTAGTATCATTACTATGATTATTATGATAAATGTTGCGTTGATGTCATCATCATCATGAATGTCATCAGTTGGTCATCGTTGTCATCATCATCATCATCATCATCATCATCACCATATCACTGCACAAGATTCAGTGCCATATATACGATTTATTTTGCGACAATATGATTATTATAATAAATGTTATATAACAATATGTTATTATTATCATCACCATCATCATGATTGTCATCTGTTGGTCATCATGGTCATGATCATGATGATGATCATCATCACCATTATTGTTATGATAATTACTGTTACCATTGACGCAGCATGTTGGAGCGCATCCTGGACGGCAAGCTGCGGGAGGAGGAGAAGTGCCACCCGCTGATCATGCCCCCGAGCGACAGGTACCGCTTCGCCGTGCAGGACTCTGACGAGAACATCTTGTTCGAGGAGCAGCAGGAATCGTCGACGGAGAGCCCCCTCATCAAGGGGGGGACACTCATCAAGCTGGTGGAGCGGCTCACCTACCACATGTACGCTGACCCCAAGTTTGTGCGCACCTTCCTGCTGACCTACCGGTCCTTCTGCACCCCTCTGGAGCTGCTGGACTTGCTGGTGGAGAGGTGGGTTGGGTCAGATGTACTGAAAATACAGCACTTATCTTGTACAAAAACAGAAACATTTTAAGTCTAATATCACTTAAAGTGAAATGATGTTAAATTAAAGAAAGAACAGTAAAATGAAATATACTTTATTACTGCCCGTTATGCCCTCTGGCGTACAGTGCAGCCAGCAGTGAAGAAAAGCCTCTCTTGTCTTGTTATGGGCCAGTCTTTGAATGGTATCTCTGGTGCGTGACAGTGTCTTGAGTTCTCAGTCAACTGTTCTGTGATATGAGATATAAGGTATAGGAATTGTAGACTTACCACAGCTAAAGAACTGACAGACACAGTGGTGTACATCAAAAGCGTGCACATGTGTGTGCTTCTGTGTGAATGTGTGTGTGTGTGTGTGTGTGTGTATGTTTGTGACCATTTCTCTCAGACCGCTATCACACTCAGCAGAGGTTTCATCAAATAAATATGTATCACCTTCCAGCTGAAATGACAATCCCATACGCTGTACAGTTCAGCTCTATACAAAACTTTCAACACCAACTGGTAGTAGTGCCGTGAGGTTTTATCTTTGGAAAATACCATGAACAAGTCAGTCGTATTGTCAGAAATTCAAAGTCTCCAGGAGGATATAAAGAGGGCTCTGTGCAGAGAGAAATTTAACACAGTGTCTGCAATTGTTTCAGGAAGTTTCTAGTAGAATACAAAGATGAGAAGAATTGATATCTCTTTGAGTCTTGGTACTTTCCAGACTGCTGGCTTAACACTTAGAAACATCACAACTATATTTGGTGTTTATGATTTCATGAGCATTACAAAATTACATGAAAAGTCTGATTTTTCTGTTTCAGATATGACATTGTGGAGCCCCATATGGAGCCAGAAGAAGACGACAACTTTGAGCACAATATGCGCATCAGAGAGGATCTGAAACGGTTCCGCAAGGAATACGTCAAACCCGTGCAGTTCAGGTTGGTGTTGATGGCAGCTGTTGTGTATCCTTCCCCACTCCCGACACTCAGTTACACATGTGAACATACACAAACACAATGAGCGATTCTGATGAGTGGGATTGTGTGAATGACAATAAAACATTATATCCATCAGGGCAAGAAAAAACCCAGTCATGTGTAAACATGCTTCAAACATAAAAGAACACAGCAATTGACCATTACTACTGATAAAAAAAATTGAGAATGAATGTGATTTTTCTCATGATTGATTTCTTTTCCTTTTTCTTTTTTTTTTTGGCCAAGGAGAAAGCAGTATGTGGAGTACTTAAACAAAAGGGAAAAAAAGAGAAAAGAATGAATTAAAAAATAAAATTTGCATTGTGGACTTGCATGCAATTGAAGCCACAAAAAAACAACAAAAAACCCCTCATCTCTGAGAAAAGGAAACTCGCAAAAAAAACACCCCAAAACCAACAACAAACAAAAGAACCTCCACCCACCAAAATAAAGCACCAAAAAACTTGTTTATCCAGGAACTAGCTACATTGTTGTGAAGTCCAGAGGGTGTCAGGGAAACAACCACATGATTGTGAATTTCGCATGAAGAAAGGAAAGTTTTGGGTTAAGATAATGTTGTATCTTCATATTGAACAAATTGTAGGATGATAAAGCACTGTAATTTGATCATTCCTGTGCTCATTTTGAACAGGTACATTATACTATATGTGATGCTGTCAGTATGTCAGTATATTTCAGAAGCTTGTAAAACATGACACAGACAATCAGCTGTTGTGCCCTTCATGAAATGACTTTCATGACTCACTGGTTGCAGAGTGGTGAATGTGCTAAGGCACTGGGTGGACCATCACTTCTACGACTTTGAGCGGGACAAAACACTGCTGGATAACCTGCGGGAATTCCTGCTGAACATCAAGGGCAAGGCCATGCGTAAGATGGCGGACTCCATCATCAAGGTCATTCAGAGGCGGGTAGGTTCTTTTTTTTTTTTTTTTTTTTTTTTTTGGTGAGGGAGTAACAGCTGTTTACAGCTGGTTAAAAGTGTGTGAGTATATTCACAGACATACAGACACAGCCACACAGACACACACATGCGCACACACACACACAGTCTGTTTCTTATAGATGTGGTCTGTTAACAGTTTACATGCAAACATGTGCACACACACACATGTATACACACACACACACACACACACACACACATACACACACACACATACACACACACACACACACATACACTCACACACACACACACACACACACACACACACACACACACACATTCTATTTCTTATAGATATGGTCTGTTAACAGCTATATTCAGTGTACACACACATACATTCAGACATATTTTTTAGACACATACGAATCATTTTGATTGAGTTAACATTATGATAAAGTTGTTGCTGAAGTCCGCTAGAAATGTATCCTTCCCACATAATTTGTATCATTGCGCACAGTTAACAACTCAAAGAGTATTATGTGTGTCGTTAGCATTGGGCAATTGAACAGCGCTTTGGTGAATTTAGAAAAAATAAATCCAACATTTGACAAGCAGAACTGTAAATTTTGAACCAGGCAGACAGCATGTCCAGATGCTTTGTTCATTTGTATGTATTTTATGTTTTATGAACTGTTAGGGTGCAACACCACAAGTTAAAACAAGAAAAGAAATACAGTACATAAAAAAAGGAAATAATTCCACTCAGTGAAGACGCGAAATATGTGTGTGTGGTGTGTGTGTGTTCCCAGATCGAGAGCATAAACACAGAAAGAGAGTTCACTTACCAAGGCAAACCTCCCAAGATTGAGTGGCACCTAGCTCGCAAGTTGGAAGACTGTGACCTAATGTCGGTGAGTTAATTGCAGTTAGAGGGTGTTTTAATGTTTGTGTGTGTGTGTGTGCATATACACAGAATGGAAGTTTAAGGCACTAGCAGGTATCTAAACATCTGTTGACCTGGGAGATCAGAAAAATCTCCATCCTTTACCCAGCAGGCAGCTGATAACAGGATTGAACTGAAGGACCAGTGCTGTAACTACTCAGCCATTGCATCCAATTATATTTAGTTTTTGCCTTTCTCTCAAATCATGAGCCATTGAATGCTTGGATGCAGAAGGTTTAAATAGCTAACAAAACTGAACTGACCCCCCATCAGTTTCTCTGATCTAGGTCATGTTAAGGTTTTTGTGGACCGATGTCTTCAGATTTGAGAAAACCTTTTTTTTCAATTTCAGAAAGTTGAAAGATGGCAGATGTCTGTAGATCATAACATTTAAAGTAATAAGCTCAGCTTCATAGTTCTACTTTCAAAGATATACCGATACAAGAGATGATTTTGTTTCTTGTTTTTGTCTTCATGTTATTCCAAGGCAGTTTTATAGATTTTTTTGATACGTTTTGAATTTGTGCATGCATTTCAAGAAGTAAAATTTACATTGTATTTGATACATGAGTTCGGATATTAGTTGTTTTTGTTTTTCATGTTTGTTTTGTTCTTTAGTTCATCTGTTTTAATCCTCCATTCCCCAAAAGGGGTGTAAGGAAAAGGCAGTTGGATGTTCTCTTACTGTTCAATTGTGTGATTGGTTGTTTGGATGTGTATGTTCATATTGAAGGACTGAGACTATAATCATTGCATGTGTGTTAGGTTCACATCACCTTAGCATTTTATTCGTGCCTTTCATGTATTCATATCAGTTGACTGTGATTCTGGAGTATTGTTTGTGTAGCGTATGCCACACATGAATTTCTCTTGTTAAGATATTAACTCATTCCACTCAAGGTTTGAGTTATGTGGTACCATAATTACTTACCTTGTCGACCTGGTATGAGAATTCTCATACCAACATACTATTCTGATTTTGTTTATTCTTGCTTGATACAATTGGTGTTTTGAATTGAAACGTTTAAGGATTCCAGAAGCATGGAAACGAAGCTTTGTTTGACGGATCAGATAAACAGTTCTCCATCGATTTTCACTATTTTAGTGAACTACCCTACTTTTTACTGCAGTGGTCTCATGTAGTGCTGGTCCAGGGGCGTAGTAGCAAGCATGTAGCTGTGGGGTAGAATGAGTTAAAGTATTGTGTGTCTGCGTCAGATGTAGAATGTTGTGTGCAGCTGCACCCAGTGGAGATAGCACGGCAGGTGACACTGGTGGAGTTTGACCTGTACCGGGCCATCCAGCCCTCAGAGCTGGTGGGCAGTCCCTGGATGAAGGCCAACAAGCACCAGCTCTCTCCTAACCTGCTAAAAATGATCAACTTCTCTACACAGGTGTGTGTTTGTGGGTGTGGGTGTGGCGGTGTGACGGTTGGTGTGTGTAGTGAGTGTGTGTGGGTGAGGTGGGGGTGTAGTGTGTATGTGTGTGTGTGTGTGTGTGTGTGTTGTGTAGTGTAGTGTACAGTGTGTATGTGTGTCAGCATATGTGTGCAGTGTGTATGTATGTGTATGTGTGTGTAGTGTAAAGTGTGTGCATGTATGTTGTGTATAGTATGTTTGTGTGGATGTAAGAATGTATTTATAGACACTATATTGCCTATTGAATTGGCAATATAACAGCTTTTTTTGTCTGTTGAACCATCAAAAAATGAATAAAGAAAGGTAGTGTTAAGTACGCTTATCTGAGCTTGCAGCACAAAGTAAGCTTTTGCATTGATAAGTTTCTGACTCTGATGTTCGTCCATACTTAAAAGTTTCTCTGTTGTTCTTTCTCAGACTTTCATTAAGTCCTGCCTGGTTTTTAATTGTTCTGTCAGGTACAACTGTTGTTCTACTGACTTACTGTAATTTTCAGTCTATAAAGCAATGTGATGATTATTGTTATTGATTTATTTATTTACATTTCTTGCTGCAGTTCACATTCTGGTTGGAGAAGTGCATCCTGGAGGCAGAGAACATTGAGGAACGGGTGGCGGTGGTGTCCCGGATCCTGGAGATCATGCTGGTGTTCCAGGAGCACAACAACTTCAACGGGGTGCTGGAGGTGGTCAGTGCTCTCAACTCCGCCCACGTCTACAGGCTGGACCACACCTTCAAGGTCAGTTCGCTACTGTGACGCTCATGGTTTGACCCATCTGTGTCAGCTGTGATGGTGGTAAAATAGTGGAGCGATGGCCTAGTTGTAGCGCACCAGTAATTTCTGTATGTTTATTTATATATCAGTTCATTTCTGTGTAAACACACTTTATAATAAGTAACCTTTGCTGTTCAAGAACCCGTACATGGTTTGACATTAATAAACGGACAGCATTAAAGCACTTCAGGTTAACATTGAGTATGTTATTCATTTGAATGAAATACATCTGACTTTACAGCGCCTGACTAGAAAGCGAGTGTGCACAGGGTTGAGTCCCACATATGGACCGGGATATTTACTCCCCCCCCGCCCCCTTCATTGGGCCTTGAATGGTGGTCTGGGTGCTAGCCATTCAGATAAGACAGTAAACCAAAGTTTTGTATTCAGCTTGCACTTAAAGCATATAAAAGAACCAACTGCAATAAAATGGTTGTTTCTGACAAAATTTTATAGACCAATCCAGTTTGGTTGCAAAACAAATGCGTATGCAGACCGAAAAAGAGAAGAAAAAAGTGGGTGGGGCTGCACTGTGGTGACACGCTCTCCCTGTAGAGAGCAGCCTGAATTTCACACAGAGGTCTGTCTTGACACAAAAACAACACAACACAACACAATAAGTATTTGCTTCTAATAATGGTAATACAGGATCATACCTTCAAGGTGGGTTTGCAGTATAGTGTTTAAAGGATTGACTGATTTGTATTAGCTGTATTAACCCCTTGACTGCTGAACCATGGTTAAATGAAATCAGTGTGGCATGAGTTTGAATCGCATTTACTATGGGGTTTTTGTTTTTTGGTATGCTTATAGACGGGCGCAATAGCCGAGTGTTTAAAGCGTTGGACTGTCAATCTGAGGGTCCCGGGTTCGAATCACGGTGACGGCGCCTGGTGGGTAAAGGGTGGAGATTTTTACGATCTCCCAGGTCAACATATGTGCAGACCTGCTAGTGCCTGAACCTCCTTCGTGTGTATATGCAAGCAGAAGATCAAATACGCACGTTAAAGATCCTGTAATCCATGTCAGTGTTCGGTGGGTTATGGAAACAAGAACATACCCAGCATGCACACCCCCGAAAACGGAGTATGGCTGCCTACATGGCGGGGTAAAAACGGTCATACACGTAAAAGCCCACTCGTGTGCATACAAGTGAATGCAGAAGAAGAAGAAGGTATGCTTATCAATGGTGTTATTGATTTACCTGTCAAAGAAAGACAGTCCTGAGAGGATTTACCTGTCAAAGAAAGACAATCCTGAGAGGATTTACCTTTCAAAGAAAGACAATCCTGAGAGCAAGTAGTAAAAATACATAATAGTGTCAAACACCCTGATCTGTGTGGTTTCTTGTATATCAGTGAGGTGACTGCCTTTCACTGATGAGCATACTCGTCAGCAGGAGTCATGGGGTTGTTGGGAATTATAATGCTGGATCACATTTAAAGGTCATCCTGCAGTGTTACGTTTATGGTGTGACTGATTTTGTTTTGGCTGTGGTAATGGTAATAGTAATGGTAATACTGGATCATGCCTCTGAGACTGGCATGCAGTATGAAGTTGGTTTTGTGTCAGCTGTGATAATGAATGAATGAATTAATGATATGGATACTTATACAGTGCCTATCCTTGGTCAGAGAGCAAGCTCTAAGCACTTTCGGAGTCATTTACACAACAGGCCGCCTACCTGGGTAGAGCTGATTGACAGCTGCCATTGGGCACTCTGTTTCATTTAGTCAGGTTTCAGTCAAGCACACATACACACTCAGGCAGACATGAAACATCTTACATAAAGGACCGTTTTGTTTATTTACCCCGCCATGTACGCAGCCATACTCCGTATTGGTAATGATAATACTGGATCATGCCGTAAAGGTCAGCTTGCTTTGTGATGTTTATGCTTTGAGTTTTGTGAAGAGTTGCTGTCAGACCACAGGACAAAGCACAGTGTTTTGTGTTTGTGTGTGTTGACAGGAGGTGCCCCACAAGTATGTGCGTGCACTTGAAGAGGCCCACGAGCTGAATGCTGATCACTACAAGAAGTACAGCGAGAAGCTGCGCTCGGTCAACCCCCCTTGTGTTCCGTTTCTGGGTGAGTGTCTCTCTTTGCCTGCTTCCTCTCTGTACTCGCTCTCTTCACACTTAGACATACACACTTTGACACAAGTATGAACACAGACGTATGCAACACGCACACACACAACACACACACACACACATACACACACACACACACAACACGCACACAACACGCACACACACAACACGCGCGCGCGCGCACACACACACACACACACACACACACACACACACACACACACAACACGCGCGCGCACACACACACACAAACACACACACAACACGCGCGCGCGCGCACACACACACACACATACACATGAACACACACGCTGACACTCCCCCCAACCCCCAACCCCATTAGTATGATCCAGTTGTGCGTGTTGTGTTGTATGCAGGTATGTATCTAACACGTGTGTGTGTGTGTGTGTTTGTGTGTGTTCGTGTTCGCAGGTATGTACCTAACCAACATTCTCCTGACGGAGGAGGGGAACCGAGACTTCATCGTGACCCGTCCGGACAACAACAACCAGCGGGCGGAAGGCTTCATCAACTTCAGCAAGCGCCGCAAGGTGGCAGAGATCACCAGTGAGATCCAGCAGTTCCAGAACCAGCCCTACTGTTTGGAGTCGGAGATCATGCATCGGGTGAGTCGGACTGTGTGTCTGTAGCATCAGCAGGATGGATGTGAAAAATGTGAATGATAATAGTAATGAGTAATAATGATACTAATGATGATATTGATAAAACAACAATGTTAGTAGTAATGATAATTGTAATAATAATAACAGTAATAATGAAAATAGTGCATACATTTATATAGTGCTTTCCTCTTCATTTACTGTGTAAATAGCTTAATTTTAGGCTCTGGCAGTGTAAGAATGTTAATAAATCATCATCCTCTCCAGCCTAATTTTCAACATTCTCAACACAATTTCTGTATTTGGGCGTGTGGGGGAGGGTTGATTTATATATATATATATATATATATATATATATATATATGTATGTATGTTTGTGTGTGTGTGTGTGTGTTTGTGTGTGTGTGTGTGTGAACAGCATAAGTGTATGTGTGTGTGAGCAACGTAAATGTGTGTATGTGAAAAATTTGTGTTTGTGTATATGTGTGTGTGTGTGTTTGTTTGAGAGTGTGTGTTTGTGTGTGTGTGTGCAGTGTGTTAACAGCACATGTGCGCATGTATGAGTGTTTGCATGCATGAGTGCGTGCTAGCATGTATATTTGTGTGTGTTGTGTATGGTGGTGTTGCTGATGCTGTCATTTATTCTTATGTTGTTCAGACATTCATCAAAGGGTTGAACCCTTTCGGGGACATGACGGAGAAGGAGTTCAATGATTACCTGTACGCCAAGTCCCTGGAGCTGGAGCCTCGCAACGCCAAACAGCCTCCTAAATTCGTGAGTGACCATTGATCGTTGGAACAGTTCGAGGGCTTATTTGCTCTATATCTGTAATTATTATTATTCTTATGATTATTTTTATTTTATTATTTTTTTTTAATTAAACATTTTTTAATACATTATTTCATATGTTTTATTTCTTCTCCCGGATGTTCTCTACGGGTTAATGTATCGTTCACCCTAGATAGCTTATCTGTCAGCGCTTGCAGATCTTCCCTGGTATTTGGAATACTCATATAATGCATGTGTGCATGTGTGAGTATGCACAAGTTTTTATATTGATATGCACTTGTATGTATCCTAATTTCTACTGTATCTGTGTTTGTGTATGATTTTCGATTTATGTTCGTATCTTGTTATGTACTATCCCCCTCAGTATTCCTTGTGACCCCGGTACACTTGGTAATAAAGACATAATCTATTCTATTCAATAAAATCTTTCAAAATTATGTGGAATTCTAATGTAAAATCACTGAAGCCCAAAAGGTGTGTGGAATACACACATAAAATCTTTGACTGCCCCCCAAAATTATGTGGACGGTTCATATAAAGTAAAGCATGTCTGTGACAGCCCAAGAAGTACGTGGAATACTCGCTGAAGTCCCCGGGAATCAAACCCTCCAGCCATCGCCACGCCTCCTCCAGCAAGAGCCACGGCATCCCACCCAACGTCAGCGTCCCCAAGACGTCGGAGGAGGATGAAAGTCCCTCCCCCTTGTGTGTCACTCCACCCACCCCCAGTACACCACAAACCCCTCCCCCTCATGGAGGTCTCGGCAGCGTCTTCCCAGGTGAGGGAAGTTATGCTGGGTTGCCTTTATTGGTGGTGGTGTTGTTTTGTTGGTTTGTCATGTGGACAGGGTCGGAAAAGAGTTGCGTTGTCTCTGTTGTTGCCGCTGTGTTGGTTTGTCATGTAGGTAGGGTGGCAAAGGAGATAAAATATTGGATGTGAGTAGCATAGTTGGGTAGACATTTTCCGTTGCTTGGTTGTGATAGGGAGTGTTAAATATTTAAATGTAAAAGTATATATTGCACAGCACTGGGATTGTTAATTTGAGTTGGATGTGTGCATGCTAATGTGTTTGCACATGCAGATGCAAACACATGCGCACACACACACACACACTTTCACAGTTACGCTCACACACATGCTGGCTCTTGCACATGCATGCTCTATTTTTCTCTGCATTTCATGTGTGGTCAGAGGATTTCAATAAATGCAAGCATTGATGAACAGCTGGTCCTTGAAAGATGAGAGGTCAGGTCCCTCCCATGGTGACGCCCTGGTTATGTTTGAGACCTGCATTTGAGTAAGCCAGGGGTATATCTTTGCCCCAGTTCAGTTAAACCATTTCTGGCGAAGTGTACTGTGTCCTGCAGTCCAAGATGTGGAGAAGGGACGTACATCTGGCACCAGTTGGACATCTCCCTCTGATCTCTGGAGACTTGGGACCAAAAAGTGATTCTGGGACCTCATGCCACACACATTGTTTCGGGGTTTCTTTTGAAGATTCAAAAGCTTATGACATTTAACCTAGCGTAAAGAAGATCAATGTGGTGTTTTTGAAATCTGTAGGATAAAGTGCTGAGACGCCTAGTAAAAGTCATTGTATTTTTCTTTACTTCAGGTAAGGTTTTCTTAAAAATAGACCCCCCCCCCAAAAAAAAAAACAAAAAAGAAAAATCCCAACCAAACCCACCAACACTGTGCATTGTGTCTGGCTGGTCTCACAGAACTGAAAATATCAGACACTTTTTCAAAGTGATATCTTGTTACTGAAGAGATTGACTGGAAACTTAAAAGAAATCCTCTTCTGGCTTGATCGCCGACTCAGTATTTGTTGCCCAGGCTGCTGTGCACAAGTGACTATTCTCTTTGTCCTGCTGTATAACAACAGAAAAGTCTTGCTTTACTTGACTTTCACCTCTCCAGATGTTGAGCAGTCAGAAATGGAATGCCCTGCCTTTCATCCCTCCTTTCAACTTGAGGTATAAGAGTCTGTCTTATGGGTATCTGACTGCCCTGTCAATGACTTCGGTTTTTTCTTTGGCATCATGGTTATGGAAAAGACTGTCAGAATTAGTTCTCCGGACAGGTAGTTACTGCTTGTTTATCATGTTTAGAATTTGTTCTGGCTCTATATGTGCAGCTTATGATGGTTTGAATTTTGTTCAAAGTTCTATTAATTTAGTTTATGATGGTTAGAACATATTCAGAGTTGTATTTTATGCAGTTTTTGATGGTTAGAATGTGTTCGAAGTTCTACTTATGCAGTTTATGTTGGTAAGATTATGTTCAAAGTTATATTTATGAAGATTTTGATGGTCAGATTGTGTTTAAATTTGTAAAATGGAGTGGAAAACAGTGTGTAGCCTGGTGCCTGGAATGTGTACAAGAAGACCCATAGTTCACTCAACACACACAGTGCCTTCTGTCCCCACAGACATGTACGGTTCAGGTCACAGCTGCTTGACCCCCAGCATCCCGGAGGAGCCGGAGGAGCCACGCCCGATTCCCCCTCCCCTGCCACCGCGCCGCCGGCCCCGTGAGTCCCTGTCCAGCGACCTGGGGCTGGTGATGCGTTCCAGTGACCCCCCGCCCCCTCCCCCCCGCCAGGACAGCACGGTGCCGCCCCCTGTGCCCCCTCGCAGAGACTCGATGCCGGTGATGCCGGTGGGGGCGCCCTCTTCCCTGCCGCGCTCGCAGAGCGTGTCCATTGCCCGGCCCGTGTCCAACACCCACGTGAACGTGGTGCATGGCAACACCCTGCCGCGCCACAACTCGGACCGGCACAACTCCTTCGTGGAGCAGGGGGCCGGTGGGCTGTCCTACTCCTCCTCCTCCTCCTCGTCCGTGTTTGACGTGAATGGGGACGAGGCCATCGAGAGGCCGGTGCTGCCCCCAAGGACGTACAAGTCACACACACGCAAGCAGAGCAGCTAGGAATGGCCTTGTGTTTTTTTGTTTTTTTTGTCAGATACAACCTTAACCCCCTGCCCCTATTCCCTCCTGACACCCCCTCCTGTCCTCTGTCAATCATTGTCCTGTAGCAGTGTTGTGGAGAAAAGAAAAAAAAGCTGCCCATCATTTTTGTGAGTCCTGTAGAATTACCCGTATTTCAGTTTGGATCAAACGCCAGGTCATGTCCAAAGACAGATACTAAGCATTCTTATTGTGATCAGAAAAAAACAACAGAAAGGAGAATGTAGGTGTGACAACGTCAACCAGTCTTTGTGGTTCAAAGGGCATGAAACAGTCATCCACTTAACAAAAGAAAAAAATTAAAACAACAATCTGATGTTTCCAGACAGAATACTTGTTAAAAGACTGGATTGACCATGTGGTTGTTATTCCCCCACACTCTTGAAGCAATAGAATTGGGAGAGTTGGTGACAGTGACCTCTCTGGGGCAAGCTGTGTCAAGAAGTTGCAGCTCTCGCAGTGGATTACATGACCACGCTGGTCATCTAGACCGTCTTCAGTTCTTGCTTGTGATAGTGATTCCAGGCCGTGTGTGTGTGTGTCAGGTTAGCAGAAAGGGTGTGGGGGCAGTTGAACAGCATAAGTAGAGTCAGCTTCAGGAGGGCAAAGGCCAGACTGTGTAGAGGATGTGTCCCTGTGTACAGAGTGGGGAGTCGGAATGCTGAGGTCAGCGTTGGACGGTGCAGAGACTACCAGCATGGGATGGGGTCAGCATTGGATGGATAGTGCAGAGACTACCAGCATGGGATGGGGTCAGCATTGGATGGATAGTGCAGAGACCAGCATGGGATGGGGTCAGCATTGGATGGCTGGTGCAGAGACTACCAGCATGGGATGGGGTCAGCATTGGATGGATAGTGCAGAGACTACCAGCATGGGATGGGGTCAGCATTGGATGGATAGTGCAGAGACGACCAGCATGGGATGGGGTCAGCATTGGATGGATAGTGCAGAGACTACCAGCATGGGATGGGGTCAGCACTGGATGGATAGTGTAGAGACTACCAGCATGGGATGGGGTCAGCATTGGATGGGTAGTGCAGAGACTACCAGCATGGGATGGGGTCAGCATTGGATGGCTGGTGCAGAGACTACCAGCATGGGATGGGGTCAGCATTGGATGGCTGGTGCAGAGACCAGCAAGGAAAGGGGTTAGCATGATGGTATAGAGACCAGCATTGGATTGAGTCGGCATTATGGTGCAGAGACCTCTAGTGTGGGATGGGGTAAGCATTGGATGGTGCAGAGATCTCTAGCGTGGGATGGGATCAGCATTGGATGGTGCTCAGCTGTGACAGTTGGCTGTTTGGTGATGTTCACAAGTGGAACAGTGTTGAGATTGTAAAGACACAAACAAGGTGCCAATGTACACCTTGTGTTGCTCATCAACAGTGACTGGACGCAGGCCAACCTTCGATCATTGGTGTCTCCCCTCTCTCCGTTTCTTCTCTGTGTTCGCTTACTCCTCCCTCTGTCTCTCTCTTTGCTCTTTGAGTTGTTAAACTTAGCTATAATAATACAGGACATCTTCCAAGTCACATTGTGCCAATTTGTTTCCTAGGTAGATTGTAGAAGGCTTTTTCGTGCTCTGAGTCTGTTTTTTGGGGGATGACAATTACAAACACTGTGCTGTGTGGGGGGAAGCTTGTTCATTTCCTGTTGTGCAGAAATGCCAGGGGACAGTGTTGTTCCAAGTGACAGTGAAACTTGTTGTGATATATGAGGATGGCATTGTCCTGTGGACTGACCAGTGAGATTGTGAAGGAGGCCGAGTGACCCACTCCCTGTGATGGGTGAGGGTGATGTCCCCTGACGGTTAAGGCCAAGAGATGGCTAAAGGAAGTTAATTCAGTCCCACTCACAGATGTTGTTCATGTGATCATGTCGGTTTGGGATGGATGGTGGGTAGGGTGGGGTGGGGGGTGGAGAGGTCATGAAATGTTGTGTTACTGTGTTGATGTTTGTATGCAGTCACAGTACATGCGAGTAACAGCGTGTGACATTATCAAGAGAGATTATCATTGTACAAATGAAATTTTTTGCTGATGTGTGTACAGATGAGATTTGATGAATGACAGATCCAATATATCATGAAAATTGGGGAGGGAGGGAATGTGCGAGTTTTATTGTGAAACGCTTGTTTCTTGTCGACTGCACTTGTTGTTAAATGAGAAATATTCTGAAAGAAAAAAGATCCGTGAGTTCTTTAACTGGAGACTGTTAAGACCTGCCTGATTTCCATAGCAGAAAAAATCTGTTGTAAGATACAAGTTATGTGAGATCAGCTGATAGGGTGTTATAGTTTTGAGCATACAGACAATGGTTCAAGTCACAAGGAATCGGGTCAAGAGATGGTCTGTACTTTGTGAGAGGAGAGCTATGTACACTGTTGTGGTTCCAGTCATCAAGAGAAAGTGTTCTAACTTTCACCAGTCTCAGTCAGTTGTACAGAGAAACTCAAAGTATGCATTGATTTTGTTGTTGTTGTTCAGGAATGTGAAGACAAGACTCGTGATTTTTATCCTTCCCATGGATGAAAAGTTCTTTCATATTGTTAATGTGAACTTGCCCCCACGCCCCCCTCTGCCCCCCTGTTACAGAGGGGAGATAAAAAAACAAAAGACAATATTTTGCAACGAGTGTTCAGTTGAGTCTGCCAGTGCTACTGTGCGGCAGGCAGTTTGTGTAAGTGTATTATTGTTGTTGTTGGTGACGTTACGTGATGGGGTTTGTGCTGTATAGTACCTAGATCAGATGCAATGTGTTCTGATATGAAGTATCCCACTGTTCATGGTGCTCTTATTTTCAGAGTGTGGATGTCTGCAATAAAACCCAATACATAGGTTGGCCTTCTGTGGTTGAAAGAATTCTAACTCAGCACTTTTGTCTCGTACTGAAAATGCTGTGCCCATCCACAGGCTGAGTGTGAACAGGGAGGTATTTTTTGTATTTTCCCAGTTTGGCTAAAATACTTACCTGTAGCAAGTTTCTTTTTAGGCCCATATTTTGTGACTGATGCAGTACTGCTAGCTGCCCACGCCCTCTCCCCAGCCCCCACACCACCCCCATCCCTCACTGTTTCTCTAATTCTGGCTCAGTCAGTCAGGACAATTTGTTCCTATCAGTGCTGAGCGACGGGCGCAATAGCCGAGTGGTTAAAGCGTTGGACTGTCAATCTGAGGGTCCCGGGTTCGAATCACGGTGACGGCGCCTGGTGGGTAAAGGGTGGAGATTTTTACGATCTCCCAGGTCAACATTTGTGCAGACCTGCTAGTGCCCGAACCCCCTTCGTGTGTATATGCACGCAGAAGATCAAATACACACGTTAAAGATCCTGTAATCCATATCAGCGTTCGGTGGGTTATGGAAACAAGAACATACCCAGCATGCACACCCCCGAAAACGGAGTATGGCTGCCTACACGGCGGGGTAAAAACGGTCATACACGCAAAAGCCCACTCGTGTGCATACGAGTGAACGCAGAAGAAGAAGAAATCAGTGCTGAGCACTTACACTGCTGTTTTATTCTATGGCTATAGCAGAATTTAACCCAAGTCAGAACATTACCATTTTCCCCCTGATATTGATAAGACAGTACAAGGCCTGTTCCTTGGGCTGAGTTGGTGATATTAGATTCCCTGGTTAAAAAAAAACCCCAATAACTTGAAAATAATACTAATCGGACTTTAAATCACATATCCAGTTCATATCTTAGCTGAACCAAAACAAGATGTTCTGTGTCAAATGTTTTAGAGTCCTGAAACCAGAATGTTATATGTACAGTGCCACAAAATGTGTAGCAAAGAGATACTGACAGAGACTGTGAAATGAAATAAGTAAACCTTTATATCGTTGGAAGTTTTGTCTGAGATGTTTTCTGAAGTTGATGAAGTACATCAAAGTAATACCAAGAGAGTAGCCACATTCCATAAGTGTTGTGTGTGTGTTTTTATGATTATTTGCTGAAAAGACCCTCCCCCCCAAAAAAAATACACAAAAAACCAAAAAAACCCAACCAAAAAACAACAAACAAAAAAACAGGAGTAAAATTAGAAATAAAACCAGGATCAGTAAGTTTTGAAAAAGAATGCAAGAGTGACAAAAAATCATGTATTATGTATAAAAAAAGCAACAAACTAACATTAAGCATAAGTAAATTAGCAGAACACTTTCTTTTGCAGTATAGATTTATACTTTATATTATGAAAAATGATAAATTCCATTTTTTCACATCTTTTCCTCTCACATTCCCCATACTGTTTACTGTTGAAGGCCATCGGGGCAGTGTATTCATATTTACTGTGTCAAGGGCTCAGCATAGGAAGGCGTGGCCCGATCCTCCCCTTTCACTGTTTTCACCTTCCCCAACTGAAGTCAGATACTCCTTCACACCTTGGTGGAGTGAGGAAAATCAGAACAAAGTGCCTTCTTTCCATGGACAGAACACCCTGTTTCAATGGGGCCTCAAACTTGGGGCCACTGGATCACAAGTCCAGTGCCTAAATGATTTGGCCACAGTGCCTGGTACAGTTCACTAACATCATGATATATAATCAATAAACTGAAAACATCAATGTATACACACACCACACACACCCCCTGATTTGCTGATAAGATAAATTTAAGTACAAGCTATATTTAATTGGACTGTTACTGTTAGTGATACTGGGTCATGGCAGGGACTACCGTCTCATGGTCTTCTGTGTCTTCAGTTGAAACAGGGCTTGATTAAATTGTTCACTTGGTCCCAAGTGATCATATAGCCAGAGGATAGAGCAAGGAGAGGTTGTAGAATAGTTGGCAATTTGATTTGTGTCTGAAGACTTAGGTATTACTATTTTTTTTTTTTTTAACCATTTAGGCCAACTTGTGTATTCAGAGTTATTGTGACATGCTGACTTGTTTAAAAAGTGGTGGTGTTTTGTGTTGTTTTTTTAAAATTTTTTTTTTATAATTAAGATTGAGCAAACTGAGTGCAACTTTCTAAAATTACTTTTGTCTCTTGTTCGGTGAGTTTTTATTGTTTGTGACGGTAATGTTAAACTGTTCATGTGTTTGTATGAATCTTTTATCAGTTTCTGTCACTGATAATGTTACAGTGTTATCACTTCTCTCCCTTTTTTAATTAAAAAAAAAATTTTTTACAACCCCATCCCCATTGTCATTTACAGACAACTGAGTAACTTAGTATAAGCACTTTTGCTGTTTTGGACCAAGATGACGAAATACACATGATAATCTTTCATGTAGTTTAATTTGATTCCCTTCAGTGCCAGGGGAAAAACAGTAAAAAGTGGTGTTTTAAGTCATAAAACAATATCCAAAACAATAAGCCAAAGACTAAAAATGTTCTGGAGATACACCACTCTTTGATAAACTGTGTGAATTTTCAGCCTTCCAGAGTTATATCCCTTTTTCTGATGATGTCATCATAGATGTCACAATGCAGGTTAGTGTAAGGGTTTTTTTCAGAAAAAAAAAAAAAAAGAAAAAAAAAAGAAGCAGCAGCAGATCTTATCACCAATTTAATACACAAAATTTTCTTCATAACATTATCTGTATGAGCAACTTCAGAGCTTTCCTGTGTTAAAATTTTTCAAATTGGGTTACCACCAAGGATTTAAATGGTCTCTCCTGGTTTGATAAATGGATTTACAAGTGCATTGTGGCATTACTTTTTAATCCGCCGGAGTTGTGGTACTGGAAATTTCCATGTAATTTTCAGGGCTCAAAATACCCAGCTGTCCGTGTTTGTCTGAGACAACCAAGCCTTCTGGTGGTCAAATGTGTTGAAAAGTAGTCCCATAGCTTTCTTCACTGACAAAAGTTCTGTGATTGTCAGCACTTAATGGGGAAAAGTGTAAAACATAAAGCTAATAGTATGGTCAGTAGTTCTTCTTTATCTTAGTGTTTGAAATGTAGTGATTTCATGCAGAAGTTGGACAGTTCATGGAGGCTGATCATTCAGTCCAGATTGAAATCCCTGTCACTACTTACCCTTCTGCAAGGAATCCTTTCTGGATGTCAGTATCATGGCTTTGATGTGTATTGGTGCAGGTGAAATAGTTTGGATTACTGAAGATGAGCAGTATTATTTCCATATGGTTGGCTTAAAAATTTTTTTATAAGTATTTTTATTTGATTGTTTGAGAGGGAAGAGCTCTTCTCACAATGGCAAGGACAAGTAGATTCTCTCCCTTGACGGCATAATTTTTAGTTTTGTACAATGGGCGTGGTCTCCATGACTGCTGTTATGCTTCTAGTCATCTTGTTGACTTTTTTTATTTACTTATTTATTATTTTTTTTAACAGCATAGCAAAAAAGTTAAGAGTCGAACTTCACACAACATATATATCTGTCTAAAGTGCTGTGTCTTCAATGACAATGTGCGGGGTAAGTTGTGGGTATGACATGCTACACTGTTTTTTAAGGAATATCAGGCCAGTTGTAATCACTGCATATTTTGAACTTCCTGGATAAAAAGAGAGAGAGAAATAGAGAGGGAGTCATAAAATCATGTTATATGTATCATAAACAGGTGTGTGTATATTAAGTAGGCAAGTTGTAATCGCTGCACATTTTGAACTTCCTGGATAAAAAGAGAGAGAGATAGAGAGGGAGTCATAAAATCATGTTATATGTATCATAAACAGGTGTGTGTATATGAAGTATGTACATTATATATATGATTGTGGACAGTAATTTCTTCACACACCTCTCCCAGTTCTTCATTGGTGGACTGTTTTCATTGGAATAGTGTTGAACATTCAGTTGGTCAAGGACTTGGAATAGTACCAATCCCATGCCTTTGTAGTACTGTGGATGTGCACATCAACTATTGGGTAATTCAGTATTCTTTTGACTGCTGTGTGCATCATGGCACAGAACACTGCTTGGACAAAAAATGGCAACAAAAACCAGCAAAACTGTATCTACGACTGCATTTGAAGCTGTCATTTGATGAATTATTGACAGTTCCATGCCCTTTAGTATTATCATTATTTCTTTTTATCTCTAATTGTTAGGTTGAATTGTCAGTGTGATGTTTCAGTGTGTGAGTAACAGAGGGAATTTACACAAATGTTGACCGAAGGATGTGTAACATCACACACAGAGTTGTATCAGTTTTGTTGAACAGTCAGTTCATAGAGTTTGTTGAATGTTGTATCATATTCTCAGTTGATAAATTCATTGTAAAGTCACTAGGTTAAGTACAGTGGATGTGGTCTCCATGACTGTGTTCTGTTTCTAGTCATCCTGTTGACATAAATTTACAAAATTGATATGACAGAGTTTTGTGTTTAATGCAAATTTCAAATGCAAATTTTTTAACGTAGTTGACAGTCCTGGTATGGCCCTGTGTGGTCATCTTGCTGTAATGTCATATTTATAAAATTTCAGCTCCCCCGAATCCTTGTTAAAAAAGAAGAAAGAGGGAGCTTTACATTCATTCTCATAGTTATTCTCTGATCATATAGTGAGAGTAAAATGCTTATTGTTTGCAGATAATTGGACATCCTTGTATTTGTTTCGATTGATTCACAACACTGGCACAAATGGACAAGCTAACACACACATAGTGTTTTTTCTCATTTGAAAGATAACAAGCAAACACACACATAGTGCTTTTTCTCATTTGAAAGATAACAAGCTAACACACACATAGTGTTTTTTCTCATTTGAAAGATAACGAGCTGACACACACATAGTGTTTTTTCTCATTTGAAAGATAACAAGCTGACACACACATAGTGTTTTTTCTCATTTGAAAGATAATTGGAAAGCATACGTTAGTGAGTGTGTATATTATATGTGTGTGTGTCTATGTTCATATATTTTTTCCCCCCATCTAGTAGTTACATTGCTGACTACCAGGAGTTTAGACTTGTCCTGTCTTGACCTCTTCCTTTCCAATCGCCAAAAAGGTAATGAGATTGGGAAGTAGTTCAGCCCCGGACAAGGGGGAAGTTGCACTCAGTTTGACTCACGCTGGTATTGGTATTGTTCGCTTTTTGAGAGTGTTTGTGTGTGGATGTTTGGATGGCGTTTAGGTGTATGATGTTGTATATATAATATAAATATGTCAGAAAGATGGCTTGGATTGTGTGTGTGCCTGTGCAAAAGTTTGTTGAGGTCAGAGTGTGTGATGCACATGTGTATGATGTGTTGTGATCAGTTCTGGAAAACTGGGGGAGGGGAGTTGGGAGGAGGAGCTAGGGGAGGTATTTGTGAGTGGGAAAAGAATTTAAGTCTGGATTTGTTAGAAAATGAAAAAGGCCAGTTTTCTTTCTGGCACAGAATTACTTTTTGGCCTAGTTAATCAAAATCAGCTGTTTTGTTTGGAAAGTTTACTTGAACACCAAAAAAATACTTGTTGCAGTTACTCATGAAAAAACTGTGACCAGATCACTTGTAACTTATGTTGGGGCATAACTGGAAGAGTTGGTATACTTTCTTTGGATTGCAGTTGAGTAGAATTGGATTTTTTGAAAATATGATATGATCCATCATATAAAAACCAGGAATTTTTACCATTTAGATGTTCAAACTGTGCTGTGTGCACATATTGTACAATTGTGATATATTCATTTTGCATACACAGTTCTTTTTCTTTCACTGTTATCTTCAGTTTTGTTTTAAATCATTTATGGCCATAAAAAAAATCTAGCTGTGAATACATTCGTCACATACTTAAGATGTACTTATAAGAGGACAGGACTTTGTGTAAGATTTTCTTGTTATCCTGTTCATATACTGTGTTATATTGTGACATGTTCGAAATAAAAACACTGTTTAAACCATATGTAGCAGATCTACCAACCAGATGTGATCAGTGTGTCATATTTTCATAATTATGTTTGAGCGCTGTAAGGGGACTTCCAGCAAAGTTGTATCATCATGTTTTAAGGTTATTTTTCTTCTTTAGACAGGAATGTCTACTGTCATTTTTGGCCTACAAGGTGCTGCAGTTTATAAGGCGCACCCTTAACTTTAAAGAAAATATTATTTTGAACACATATAAGGTGCACACATCCAATAAGCGGCATCTGCTGAAAAGTGAAGGTCCTCCATTGTGGCTTTGCTAAGAGCAGATGTTGTTTTTTGAGTAGTGACATCATCTTTGGAAAACTGGATTGGTATCAGACTTGTTTTCATCTGCCTGTTGACTCAGCTCTGCTGTTCTATTTGTCTGCTCTCTTTTCTGCTTCTTTCATTGTACAATTTTAAAAACTTTTTTGCCTTCAGTTTTACACCTTTCAGTCTAATGTACACTGTTGTAAAGACCCAGTTCACAACTTGTTCAGTCAGAATCCAGTCTGCTAGCCCAGCGTTCAGTCCCGTCTGCCAAATTTGCTTTGTGTTCTGCTTTCGAAAGACGATCAGTTCACTTCTGATTTCTCTACTTTCACAACATGAATTTATCCCCAACTCAGACACTGCTCTTTTTTTTCGTGGCCTGTGGGTAAACTGTGATCACCTTCAGTTGAAATTTGGTGTGGTATGCGATTTGTCTTCAGTTTGATTTGATGGTGAACATGAAACATGTCGAATCGAATAGTGGTAAGACTGAAGTGTTGCTGTTCAGCGCAATAGTCAGTGTGTATTGTGATCAACGATGTTGTCATGTATTGAGTTTGTTGTGTCAGGTGGCCCCACGTGGAGGTCAGAATTTAGTTTTCAGACACAGACAGATGCATACAGCTGATAAGACGCAGGGGTCAGATTTGAGTAAAAAAGAAACGCCTCATCGGCCGAAAATTGTGGCAATTAATGCCATTTATATTAACACCATATTCTCATTTTCATTAAACACACAGAATGATAGATGCACATCAGCTTCATACAAGGTAACTTTTGTGTGAAAAAAAAAGGGGGTGGGGGGAGGGAAGTTTTTTTTATCAGTGGGATTGTGAGCAGTGGACATGTGTGCTTGTGTATAGATTGATTCTTGCTTCAAGAAAAGTCAAAAATTTCTCAGCATATTTGTGACTGAAATATATATGCCTGGTTTTGATGGTATGTATTATGCGAAAGCCAGAGAGAGAGAGAGAGAGAGAGAGACAGAGAAAGTGTACTTTAATCTGCTGACATTGAAAGGCATTCATTTGCTGTGTTGGCTTTGTTACTGCGTTCTGACCTTCTTGTTGTTTTGTTAGCAGTGTAATTAACAGATTGTTAAATGAAGAGTGAATGGTTTTGATTCTTCATTCACATTGTTCTTACCAATACGTATGACTTAGGATCACACATGGATGGTGTGTGTGTTTGCACCCATGTATGTAAATATGTGTCTATACACCCCATATACATGTGCTCGTGTGTGTGTGCGTGTGCGTGCATGCATGTGTGTGCGCCTGTAAAAAATAAAATGGGGGAGGGAAGGGGGGAACGGTGGGAGGATGAGGATAGAAAGAGGATCATGGTGGTGTTTGTTTCAAGAAAGTAAACTGACATTTTGTTGTGCATAGCTTTGTGAAGATCAGTTCCTAAAAAAACAAACAAAAAAGTGATGTAAGTGAAGAAGTATTAGATTTCATTCAGGTTTGTGAAACTGGTGCATGATGAAATGGTGCGTGCTACACACAGAGAGGTATATGTAAAGTATGTGCTTGTGCTATTAATGTGTATAAACTTGGTCATGTGGGGATGCGAGAAGAGAGAGTCGTTAGGCAAGGGATGTTGTCGATGTTGTTGATTGGAAGAATAAAGTTTTATGTATCTTTGAACAGAATGTTGAAAAAAGTGAAAGAGTGACTTGGCTTTTATTGTCATGGTAAAATGAGCGTATTTGTGTGAATGAATGAAAAATCAGTACTTTTATGGAGAAGTGCATTTGTTGGTAAAACTTTTTTCAGATTGTAATTAAATGAAACATCAGTGACTGAAATACAAGAGGCATGATCTTCAGTCTCGTGCACATTTCCCTCTGAATTTTCAGTGGATATACAAAACAGAATAAAAGGTAAACTAAAATGGAAAAAAGATTAAGAATTTTGAAGAAACTATGATAAAGTTTCCATATGACATTATGTCAAAAATGTGAAAATTACCAGTCATAAATAGATTTCCAGTGTCTATATGAACACACACACAATTATATATATATATATATATATATATATATACAGACACAGACACACACACACACACATATCATTCTATACCAAGATGATGATGCTGTGAATATGAATTTGAATTCACAGCAACTACTGGGTAAAAAGGCGAAAGAAACTTTTTATAATACTTGAATCAAAACTTGTCATCAATTTTATTGCATAAAAAATGCATACCAATTTAAAGGTATAAAAAAAAAAAGAGTACTTAATTAGCTGCAAAGACAACATGGGCAAAAGATGGAGATTCAGTGACTGACATCTCTCAAACTAATGAAATGGTGATGCTGCCCAGATGTTGACACAAAATAAGTGTAGTCGCTGTGCTAATGCCTACACACAAAATAGCAGCTTAACACATCCAAAACAAGTGCATGAACTGCCCACATTAACCGTTTACAACTTTTCAACATTAACCCCCTGACTGCTGCTTGGAAGGATGCTCGGCAATGAAGGGCTGTCACCTCACTGAGATGAGACCGAGCTTACAGGTCAAGATGTTGGTCATTATTCTGTGATTTGGACTTCTTCCATGTGGGACAGCATTACTTTTGTTCAATTAAATCAGTTACACCATTAGTAAGTACACAAAAAACAAACAAACAAACAAACAAAAATAGAGACTGCCTTTCAAACTTGTGCCACAGTGATCTCATTTCACCAAGGGTCAGTAGTCATGGGGTTAACACACAATTTCATCTTCAATATCAACAACTGACTGGTGGCACATTTCAGGTTCATGTCAAAGTTCAACTGACAAGGAGCTGACATGTTCATTAACAAATTCAAAACTGTGAACTACATAAAAACTCTCACACTGACGCTGACAACTGACCTGAGAAGCAGACCAACACTAAAAGGATCCAACATTATCATACATTTTTAAATAGACTAGATCAACAGACTTCAAAACTGATGCTTGGGTAGTTTGACAGACAGTCAGATTTCCCTGCACTGCTTTATGATTCTGGATGATAAGCTAACAAGATCACCTCAAAACCTAATGGTTAAAAACGTTTCAATTAAAAAAACCCAAAAAACCCTCCTTTTTTCATCAAGTGGGAAAACATTTTTCTTCTCCAATGCATGCCACAAGATTAAATTTCACAATATTACAATTTCTTATCAGCACATTTCTTACCATGATTTATGAAGTGAGGATTGTTTCTTGGGAACAAAACCTAAAAAAAGCATAGCTCATGAGCTGGAAAAACAACACCACAGAACATGATTGTTGATACCTACTCTGAGCTGTTAAGTCCACCATAACTGGAACAGGAAAACTGAAAAAATGGAAAACTGGATAATATCAGTCTTCACAATAAACTGGTTTGGTTATGAACATGCACATCAAAATTGCTACAGAAAGACAAAATATTATTTGGCAACCATCCTAAAACAACAAAAGACATGTTCAACTACATAACTGTTTTAAAATTTGTGTGTTTTCATTATGATAAACAATTCATGTTTTCTTGATGTTCAACAGGTGTTTTACATATGCCTGGGTGTAAATTGTAACATGTGTTTCTTTCACTCAATTCCTCTGTTTGATAGTTTTCTTGTGTGTGCGTGTGTTCAAGCATATGTGCCTGTGTGTGCGTGTGTGCATGTATGTGTGTGTGTGTGTGTGCATGCGAGAGTGGGTGTGCATGCGAGTGTGGGTGTGTGTTGGGACAGTGTGTCCAACAGTGCTTTTGTATTTTTTGCTTGTTTTATACTATGTAATCATAATGTATAATTTCACAACATTATGCAGATTCCTGTTTCTTTTTGTTGTTTCGTTCTCTATGAAATATTAACTGATTTTGACACACAAATCTTCTGCCACCTCAGATCGAGGAGAACAGTTTTATATACTTCTCCAGAAACGTTGGTAACGTGTTCACAAGGAGAACATTTTTTATCTATTTCTCCAGAAATGTTGGTTAACACGTTCAACAGTGTACGGAAACCCCACTGACCAAACCTGGTTGTGGGGACCAGTGACCAGCGATTCTGCCAGGAAAGGTCATCACTTCTTGCCGTGAGGAGACTCTGGATCGGTGTACTTGGTGGCAATGTCCTCCAGCTCCTTGGCCAGTTTGTCCACCTCCTTCCCTGCCCCCTCCCCATCCCCTCTCAGGTCCCGGATCTGCCTGGTCAGCTGGTCCACCTTGTCCAGGTCCTTGAGGGACACCTCCCCTGACCCTCGCTTCGCTGCCTGGGGCTGGGGGACACACAGGATTCTGTGTTTTGTGTTGTGTTGTGCTGTTGTGCTGCATTGTTCTGTTGTGTCGTGCTATGCTATAATTGTATTGTACTGTGTTGTGTTGCATTGTACTGTATTCTGTTCTGTTGTACTGCAGTGAATTGTACAGTATTGAGTTCTACTGTATTGTACTGTATTGTATTATACTGTGTTGCACTGTGTTGTATTGTGTTGTGTTGTATTGTGTTGTACTGTACTGTATTATGTTGCATTCTACTGTGTTGTGTTGTATTGTACTGTATTGTATTATACTGTATTGTATTGTGTTGTATTGCACTGTGTTGTTTTGTATCATGTTACACTATTGTATTGCACTGTATCACTTTGTCACACCAGGGGGTGTGTCACTACAGTGCGGCATCACAGTATACAGTGTACTATATTGTTGTACTGTATAATCACTGAACAGTGATCATTGACGGACACTCACCAAGGACATACTCATGACCATCGTAGAAAAGTGATCACTGAAAGACACTCACCAAGGACCTATTTGTGACCATCATAGAACAGTGATCATTGACGGACACTCGCCAAGGACCTATTTGTGACCATCATAGAACAGTGATCATTGATGGACACTCACCAAGGACCGACATGTGACCATCATAGAACAGTGATCATTGACGGACACTCACCAAGGACCGACATGTGACCATCATAGAACAGTGACCATTGACGGACACTCACCAAGGACCGACATGTGACCATCATAGAACAGTGATCATTGACGGACACTCACCAAGGACCGACATGTGACCATCATAGAACAGTGACCATTGACGGACACTCACCAAGGACCTATTTGTGACCATCGTAGAACAATGATCATTGACAGACACTCACCAAGGACCGACATGTGACCATCATAGAACAGTGATCATTGACGGACACTCACCAAGGACCGACGTGTGACCATCATAGAACAGTGATCATTGACGGACACTCACCAAGGACCGACATGTGACCATCATATAACAGTGATCATTGACGGACACTCACCAAGGACCTTTGTGACCATCATAGAACAGTGATCATTGACGGACACTCACCAAGGACTGACGCGTTACCATCATAGAACAGTGATCATTGACGGACACTCACCAAGGACCGACATGTGACCATCATATAACAGTGATCATTGACGGACACTCACCAAGGACCGATGTGTGATCATCATAGAACAGCGATCACTGACGGACACTCACCAAGGACCGACGTGTGACCATCACAGAACAATGATCATTGACGGACACTCACCAAGGACCGACGTGTGACCATCATAGAACAATGATCATTGACGGACACTCACCAAGGACCGACATGTGACCATCATAGAACAGTGATCTCTGAAGGACACTCACCAAGGACCTATTTGTGACCATCATAGAACAGTGATCATTGATGGACACTCACCAAGGACCGATGCGTGACCATCGTAGAACAGTGATCATTGAAGGACACTCACCAAGGACCGATGTGTGACCATCACAGAACAATGATCATTGACGGACACTCACCAAGGACCGACGTGTGACCATCATAGAACAATGATCATTGACGGACACTCACCAAGGACCGACATGTGACCATCATAGAACAGTGATCTCTGAAGGACACTCACCAAGGACCTATTTGTGACCATCATAGAACAGTGATCATTGATGGACACTCACCAAGGACCGACATGTGACCATCATAGAACAGTGATCTCTGAAGGACACTCACCAAGGACCTATTTGTGACCATCATAGAACAGTGATCATTGATGGACACTCACCAAGGACCGATGCGTGACCATCGTAGAACAGTGATCATTGAAGGACACTCACCAAGGACCGATGCGTGACCATCATAGAACAGTGATCATTGAAGGAAACTCACCAAGGACCGACATGTGACCATCATAGAACAGTGATCATTGACGGACACTCACCAAGGACCGATGTGTGACCATCACAGAACAGTGATCATTGACGGACACTCACCAAGGACCGACGTGTGACCATCATAGAACAGTGATCATTGACGGACACTCACCAAGGACCGACATGTGACCATCATAGAACAGTGATCTCTGAAGGACACTCACCAAGGACCTATTTGTGACCATCATAGAACAGTGATCATTGATGGACACTCACCAAGGACCGATGCGTGACCATCGTAGAACAGTGATCATTGAAGGACACTCACCAAGGACCTATTTGTGACCATCATAGAACAGTGATCACTGAAGGACACTCACCAAGGACCTATTTGTGACCATCATAGAACAGTGATCATTGAAGGACACTCACCAAGGACCGATGCGTGACCATCATAGAAGAGATCATTGACGGACACTCACCAAGGACCTATTTGTGACCATCATATAACAGTGATCATTGACGGACACTCACCAAGGACCTTTGTGACCATCATAGAACAGTGATCATTGACGGACACTCACCAAGGACTGATGCGTTACCATCATAGAACAGTCATCATTGACGGACACTCACCAAGGACCTATTTGTGACCATCATAGAACAGCATCATTGACGGACACTCACCAAGGACCTATTTGTGACCATCGTAGAACAGTGATCATTGATGGACACTCACCAAGGACCAACATGATGCGTGACCATCGTAGAACAGTGATCATTGACGGACACTCACCAAGGACATACTCATGACCATTGTAGAAAAGTGATCATTGACAGACACTCACCAAGGACCGATGCGTGACCATCGTAGAACAGTGATCATTGACGGACACTCACCAAGGACCGATGTGTGACCATCGTAGAACAGTGATCATTGACCGACACTCACCTGGCTGGGATCAGGTTTCCAGCCAATGAAGTTGATGACTTGAAAGGTAGCAGGGATGCCCCTCTCACCGCCGTACATTGCTGGAGAAAGAAACACAATGTGTACTTTCATTATTCCCATAACAATGTTTGTGATAATAATAATGATGAAAATATGCGGTAAGTACATGGTGTAAACTCCCCCTATTGGGGGTTCTAAGCGCCTCCCATGAAACAATCCATATACAACAGTACATAATGACATAAAACATAAAACTGTACATGAAGACCTACAAGAACACACACACACACACACACACACACACACATATATATATATATATATAAATAATACTAAATCCAGGCCCAGATGTCTTTGTTTTTTCATAATGTAATTGAGAACACACAAGATTACACACACACACACACACGCACACATGAACCATTACACCAACCCCCCCCCCCAAAACCCCCCCCCCAATATAACTATGACCTACACACACCCATGCACATGAAAATGCACACACACACAATGTCTAGTGTGTTTGTGTGTGTGTGTGTGTTTGTTTGTTTGTTTGTGTGTGTGTGTGTGTGTGTGTGTGTGTGTTTGTGTGTGTGTGTGTTTGTGTGTGTGTGTGTAAACAAGTGTAAGCATGTGTATATATGTGAATGCGCAAATGCAACTGTGTTTATCACTATGTGTGTGCACTCCCAACAGTGTGTTCAAGGGGGGTGGGGGGTGTGGGGGGTGGGGGGCGTTTAAAAGTTTACAAATACCGTACTCTGATAAATAGAAGCCGCTGCAGCCATGGTGTCTCTGTGAAGAAGAAGCTTTCGCGACCATGAACAGTTGTTCTCCCCCATACCTGAAACAGTTTGATTTGTCAGCATTGTCATTATAGCAGACATTCATCGTCATTTTTGTGTTCACATACTGTTATATTTATTATCATTATTACTTTTACCATTATCATGATTTTACAATTTTTACATCAGCGCTGTCATTATCATAAACATTTGTCACTGTTAATTAATATATACTTTTTAAATTTTAGTTTTAGATTATCATTCTTCTTCTTCTTATGGTTCTCAGCCAAAAAGGTATTGAAACATGCATGGAAAACTGCTGGAAAGATTACATAATTATATCCTATGTGGTACAGACAAAGTGGAGGTGTGCAGAGTTGGATGGCATGAAAAGTGTGCCACCAGCAAGTGCAGGTGAAGCATGTGTTGTGCAGTAAAAATGATTGATCAATGTACACACACACGGACCCAGTGGAGTGGGGCCCTTGAGAGCCTACCAAAGGTAAGGTACCACCATTTAAGGAGATGAATTAATGACTATGTAACAGGCTTGCAAATGGCATTAAGCTTATGAACATTATGCTTAATATCCACACATACGCATGCACATGAACACATACAAACCTTCCATTATTTTCTAATATCACTGATAGTGAAAAGACGCTAAACTAAAGAATGAACACCTTCCGTACAACCCACGCCATCACGTTAGACGCTAAACTAAAGAATGAACACCTTCCGTTCAACCCACGCCATCACTTTAGACGCTAAACTAAAGAACGAACACCTTCCGTTCAACCCACGCCATCACTTTAGACGCTAAACTAAAGAACGAACACCTTCCGTTCAACCCACGCCATCACTTTAGATGCTAAACTAAAGAATGAACACCTTCCGTTCAACTCACGCCATCACTTTAGATGCTAAACTAAAGAATGAACACCTTCTGTTCAACCCACGCCATCACTTTAGACGCTAAACTAAAGAACGAACACCTTCCGTTCAACCCGCGCCATCACTTTAGACGCTAAACTAGAGAACGAACACCTTCCGTTCAACCCGCGCCATCACTTTAGACGCTACCTTCCGTTCAACCCACGCCATCACTTTAGACGCTAACTAAAGAACGAACACCTTCCGTTCAACCCACGCCATCACTTTAGACGCTAAACTAAAGAACGAACACCTTCCGTTCAACCCACGCCATCACTTTAGACGCTAAACTAAAGAACGAACACCATCAGTTCAACCCACGCCATCACTTTAGACGCTAAACTAAAGAACGAACACCTTCCGTTCAACCCACGCCATCACTTTATACATCTTAACCCCTCCACTGCTGAAGCCTTGATGAAATGAGATCAGTGTGACATGGGTTTGAAGACAGTCAAGTGCAGTTACTACTTTTTCTGTATATACATCAAAGGTGTCATTGATTTTACTGAACAAGAGTAATGCAATACCAAAAGGAAAAAGTCCAGATATGAAACGGTGACTGGTGCCCAGACCTGAAGACTTGGTCTCATATCAGTGAGGTGATCAACATTCACTGATTAGTGTACTTGTCAGCAGAAATCAAGAACAAGAAAATTATCTATAAGATATCTATGGATGTTTCATGCTGTGTGTGTGTGTGTGTGTGTGTGTGTATGTGTATGTGCATGTGTGTGTGTGTGTGTGTGTGTGTGTGTGTGTGTGTGTGTGTGTGACTTTGATATGCAGAGGGTGTCATGCAAGTGTGTGCACAAGTTTGTGTTTAAAGAAGAGTGCTTACCTTTCAGATCATACATAAGCTCATACATTGTTGGATACGTTATTGCCATTTCATCAATGTCCTGAAAAAGAAGGAAGAAAACATCTGAAGTAGAACTTTTAAGAAAACAAAATCTGAAAGAGGAACAACATGCAGAATATTACGTCTACCTGTCTCAAAAGGTAATTTGAGTCTGAACTGTATTAATAAGATGTATCAATCAGGTATATTGCAAATATATTTTTCTTTTCCAAAATCAGCTTTCAAGTTTGAACTATAAAATAACTTATCACTATTTTCCAAGGCATTATGCAACATCCAAATATATCTATTTTGCACAAACACACACACAAAACAAACATGTGTGCACACACACACACACAGTCTGACAACACCACCTCTCCGAAAGGCAAACCACCACCAACCCTTCAACTTACAATGGTCAGCATGGTGTAGCCTGCTCTGGTTAACAGATTGCCCAGATCCTGAACATCAGTGTAGGGGGATACATGAGCAGCAAAACCCTGTCAAGAAATTAAAGTCATCTATCTCATCATACAACACAAAAAACTGCCACCCCATTCTCAAATAGCCAAAGCACACATTCGTAGTGTTACTGTCCCCACATTCATTTATCATGATACCTGGTAATTATCACTATGGCAGTTTTTTTTTTGTTTGTTTTTAGCCTAGTTTCATATTTTCCATGACCTAAATGAAGGACATTTTGTTCATTTAGTTACATCATATATGCAGCAAAGACAGTGCACTTTTATGAAGTATTAGTAAAGTAGTAACGAAGAGCATTATATAGAAGAAATAAAAACTGAGATCACCTTGAGAACAGGACATGAAAGGCCAACAAATCTGGGACAGTTTTATACTATACTTGATAACGGATGACGTTCTGAAGTGCTAATACTTCAGAATACTGTTTGTCTTTCTGCATCTTAAAAGAATTTCATAACAGATTAATATCCACAGAAAAAAGTACTTTAAAAATATACTTTATTACTAGCACTAATAGTAAGGTTATTAATATGAGATGAAATGAAATGATTAATTGTATTATCTCAAATTCCAGAAATTTGGCCAGGTGCAATATTGCAAAATATAAAAGAACTCAACATGTTAATAAATATGATTGTATAAACATTATGTTAAATATATGAAGACATGAATACAAATGCATTGCATATATTATTTCACAAATTCACCCTGCACATTGCATGTAACATATCTTAAATGCAATAACTGTAATAAGAGACAGAGTCAATTAACATATCAAAGATAAGAATTACATACTGTAGTGTACTGCACATTCATCATTCACAGAATAATCAAAAGTACATATTTTGAAAAGTGAAACAGTAATTGTTGTGTATGCTCTCACACACACAAACTCTGGCACCTATTCACCTACATTCTCTCTCTCTATCTCTCTCTCTTACCTACATGCACACACACACACACACACTCAAACATACACAAACACATGCCCACACACACACACACATACTTACACACGCACACACACACACACACACACACACACACACTCACTCACTCAAACACATCCCCACACCCAAACACTATTGGACTTGCACCCACACCAAAGTAGTATTGCTACAATCCACCCACCCCTTCTCTCTCCAGCTCTGCTAGTTGCAGTGACGCACGCACAAACACAAACACACACACACACACTCACACAAACACACCCAGACACACACAACACACACTTGGACTTGCACCCACACCAAAGTAGTATTGCTACAATCCACCCACCCCTTCTCTCTCCAGCTCTGCTAGTTGCAGTGCCACGCGCAGTTCAAACAGCGTGTCTCCGCCAAACATGCTGCCCATGAACACCGCATCGTTCTTCAGGGCTGCATGCACCTGGCATGGGGCAACATTTACATCTGCTGTTTAACACTGTTGTTTAACACTCTGATTATTGACATCTGTTGTTCTGAACATCAGCATCTGTTGTTTAACAGTCTGTACATTGATATCTGTTGTTTAAAAGTCTGAACGTTTACATATGCTGTTTAACACTGATTGTTGACATTTGCTGTTAAACACTGATTCTTGAGATATGTTGTTTAACATTCTGAACACTGACATCTGTTGTTCAAGACTCTGATTATTTACATCTGTTGTTTAACACTGATTCTTGACATCTGTTGTTTAACATTCTGAATAGTTACATCTGTTGTTTAACAATCTGAACGTTTACATCTGATGTTTAACACTGATTCTTGACATCTGTTGTCTAACATTCTGAACACTGACATCTGTTGTCTAACACTCTGAACACTAACATCTGTTGTCTAACACTCTGAACACTGACTTCTGTTGTCCACTCTCAACATTTACATCTGTTGTTTAAACCTCTGAACATTGGCATCTGTTGTTTAACACTTTGAGTAGTCCATGGAGCACACACCTCTGCCACTGCTGTGTAGTTGTCTAATTTGCTAATTTCCCCCCCCCCCCCCCCAAATATATGGAAAAAAAAGAGACACTTTTGGATCTGGATCCAAATAAGAATTCTTTGTGAATTCCCTGTACTGAGACATCCAACTGGATCACCACCAAAATTATGAATGAATGGCCCTTTCACCTATAACAATGCTTCAAAACAATTTAGGAAAACTCTGTGCAGGCTCCTGATGACAGATGCAGCAACCAGTAGGTTTTTTTTTTTTCATACATCACTTGTAGTTGTACAGATCTACAAATGAGATTTTACCTGTATGGCTGTTTTCACCCCACCATCTATAGGTATAGATTGTTTTGAGGCACCATGGCAGCACTGGTTAGGTATTGGACTTCTGATCCAGTGTTCACAGGTGACTGGGGTTCAAAGCCATGGTTCTGTGTCCTTGGGAAAGACATTTTACTCTGATATCTGATGTCCTGCACGTGTACACACATGAAAGGGGTTCAAACACGAGCTGGTCTGCACATATGTTCACCCGGGAGAATGGAAAAAGAGAATCTACACCCTTAACCCACCAGGTCTGCTACGATTCAAACCCAGGACCCTCAGATAGAAAATCCAGTGCTCTAACCTCTTAGCCAATGCACCGGGTCAACCAGCCACAGTCAGTGAGTGAAAACATCACCTCCATGATGGAGATAACACTACCAGCATCACAGAAACTCCCAGCTACTGTGGTGAAGTGGTTATGGTTGTGAACTGATGACGACTTGGAGAGCATGGGTTCAGTCCCCATCAGAAGTAGATTTTTCAGCCAGTGGTCTCCTCCTGACCAGAGCTGAATGTGCTACGGGCTCAGATGAATAGATTGGGACTATAATGATAGTTATGGGTCATCCACTTCCTGTATAATGCCTCTTTGATGGTGTTGCTCTAATTTCATGACCAACACTGCAGGTGTAAGAATATCTCAGCCCTGGTTGATGCTGGGATATATTTTGAGAGTAAACAGCCTTATCAGGTCGTCCCAAACTTAAATGGACACCACAGCAGTATCTTCATCACTCTCTTCAAAACAAACCAAAAAACAAAAAATAGCCCCAAAATATGAGGCACACACACACACGCATGCACAACAAAAACAACAAAAAAACAAAACAAAAAAATCACGGAGATGTCACCTGTCGAAAGCAGCCAGGTAGGTCGTTGACCCAGTGCAGGCTAAGGTTGCTGAACACCAGGTCCAAAGAGTTGTCCTTGAAGGGGAAGAACTCTTCATCCGCAATCACCTTATGGGTGGGCACTTCAGGGGATGGGTGAGATAACTCCTGTCACACAGACAACCCAAAGAAAAACAGAAATGTCAAGTCACATCATTTTGCAGTCAACAGCTGATATGTGTATAAAAAAAAGAAAAGAAACGAAAAATCTAGGATGAAATTATAAAGCTACAACTAGTACACGGCTTTTTAAATTTTTTAATTTTTTTTATACTTGAAATGAATAATTGACAATGAGGCCAGGATAACAAGATTTTTTTCTTTTTTCTGTTGCTGTCCACATGAACAAACATGTAAAAATAAACTACAGAATAATAAAATTATCATATTACAAAGACTGAAAGAGTGTGTTCTGCACTCACACATATACACAAACATTAACACACACACACACACACACACACACACATTACCAGTGTTTTTGCAGACAGTTCGCACTGGTACAGCGTATCCACCATGTCACTGTAGATGTTTCTGGACACAAACCCTTTGCCACAGCCCAGTTCTACAGCCACACCAAATTTTCTGTTGAAAACAGGTGTCACTCACAGTAGTAACACATCATCATTTTCATGTTTACACAAGAACATTTGAGGATGAGTTTAAGTCACCTAATGAATGAGAATATACTCACTCAGTACTCTGGTACCAATATAGTCATAAATGGTCAGATATAGTCGGATCTAAAATACAAGAATACTCGTTAATGGAGAAGAATGAGTTAAACCTTTACTTTTATACATCTATGTATTTCTCACATCATCAAACACAAACACAAGTCTTGTAATGAACAAATATCAAATCACTGACAACACAAACAAGATCAATATATACATATTTTCAAACATACAATGACAAGTGTGGAATAAAAACTGTACCTTTTGATGTCACATATCCTGTCTGATAATCTGTAACCAAACTGAAAGAGGGAAAAATACAAAAAATAAAATTAGAAATT
>NC_134896.1:19020173-19025173 GCF_041734735.1 Babylonia areolata | reverse complement strand
TCATCCCTCCCTCTCCCCTTTCCCTCCATACTCCCCCACCACCTCCCTCCTTCATCCCTCCCTCTCCCCTTTCCCTCCTTACTCCTCCCCACCTCCCTCCTCCACCCCAGCATCTCCCCTTTCCCTCCATACTCCCCCACCTCCCTCCATCTCCCTCCCTCTCCCCTTTCCCTCCATACTCCCCCCACCTCCCTCCTTCATCCCTCCCTCTCCCCTTTCCCTCCATACTCCCCCCCCACCTCCCTCCTTCATCCCTCCCTCTCCCCTTTCCCTCCATACCCACCCACTCCCTCCTTCACCCCAGCATCTCCCCTTTCCCTCCATACTCCCCCCACCTCCCTCCTTCATCCCATCCTCTCCCCTTTCCCTCCATACTCCCCCCACCTCCCTCCATCATTCCAACCTCTCCCCTTTCCCTCCATACTCCCCCCACCTCCCTCCTTCATCCCATCCTCTCCCCTTTCCCTCCATACTTCCCCCACCTCCCTCCTTCATCCCTCCCTCTCCCCTTTCCCTCCATACTCCCCCACCTCCCTCCTTCATCCCTCCCTCTCCCCTTTCCCTCCATACTCCCCCATCTCCCTCCTTCATCCCTCCCTCTCCCCTTTCCCTCCATACTCGCCCCACCTCCCTCCTTCATCCCTCCCTCTCCCCTTTCCCTCCATACTCCCCCCACCTCCCTCCTTCATCCCTCCCTCTCCCCTTTCCTCCATACTCCCCCCACCTCCCTCCTTCATCCCTCCCTCTCCCTTTCACTCATACTCCTCCCACCTCCCTCCTTCACCCCTCCCTCTCCCCTTTCCCTCCATACTCCCCCACCTCCCTCCACCACCCCTCCCTCTCCCCTTTCCCTCCATACTCCCCCACCACCTCCCTCCTTCACCCCATCCTCTCCCCTTTCCCTCCATACCCCCCCCCCCCCCGCCCCCGCCCCCACCGCACCCCACACTTCTCTCATTCATTCAAGTCCACCCCAGCTCTGTACTGCTTTTCGAATCATCAACCCCCTCCCCCACCTGCGACCCCCCTACCCTTTACACCCCAGTCTGAAAGTAATAGCCGTGGGGCCAGACTAGGTCAGGGATTCGGGGTTCGCATTTCCATCAGCTGATAAATTGATTCTTCAACAGCCTGTCCCTGGAGTCCCCCCCCTCCCCCTCCCCCTCCCTTTTCCATTCCACGCTTGTCTCCCCTGCTCGCTGTTTGTTGCACCAGCGGTTACCTCACGTGGAGGCAGTGGCACTGTGTGCCCTGTGATTAATTTCAGGGAAATAAGCGATGTTTTTATTTTAATTTTATTTTTTTATTATTTTTTTTAACCCCTTGACTACTGCTGAAGAGAGTATATACTTGTCAGTGAAGGGCTGTCAGTCACCGTTTTTTATTCGGACTTTCTTCCTCTTTGGGACATCATTACTTTGGATCGGCAATATTTGTTGCTCCGCTTAATCAAAAGTAGACAATAAGTAGCGAATGCACCACCGTGACAAACACATGCCGCACTGATATCATTTCACCAGTCAAGGGGTTAACCTGGCACAAACAGAGCTTGACCCAGAGGGACGTCGACCATGCAAGCGAAGTGTGAAAGTTTGCTATCTAAGCGATGCACTCTTGTTCGTGCACCACGAATAATCAAAATATAATTAATTAAAAAAAAGTAAGAAAAGAGCTTGATTTCAGTTTATACAACACACACACACACACACACACACACACACACACACACACACACACACACACACACACACACACACACACAAACAAACAACAACAAAAAAAAACAACAAAAACAAAACAAAACAAAAACAAAACAAAACAAAAAACACAACAAAAAACAAAACAAAACAACAACAACAACAACCCAACAACAACAACAACAAAACCCAAAAAACATTCGACACATCTCTGACACATGTCAGAAGTTGGATCACTAATTAATTTTTTTGGGGGTCAATTCAAATCTGAGGCAGAAATTATGTGGATGATCAGAAAATTGTTCAGTTATGCTGAAATTATTTCTTTTCATTATGCCCCCACCCCCCTTTCACCAATATTAAACTTTGTCTTTTAGTAACAGTCTTGAACAGTTTCAAACGTATCATTTGTTTTCAACAGTTTCTTGTGTGAGTTCCTGTATGTCCTGTCTTTCGTAAAACACTGGTTAATTTAGTTCTTTTTTTTCTTTTTTGCCCGTTAAAGACAGAAAATTTCACCAAATTTTAGGCGATTGTTCTGATTCGCTCATTTAAACACATTCATAAAACAATTTTTTGATGTTTGGTATAATTATGGACATGCCATAGAATTTGTTCTGTAAACTTTGGAAAAGAAAATGTCAGAATGTTCTGCAAAAACGTCCATAAATGCATCAATTTTGACAAAATGAGTGATTTAATATTACGACACTTCCCAGCTAGGTGTGATTTCATTCTTAAACAGACTTTCAATAGATTTTAGATATCGACAAATCTTTCCGAAAAAAAATTGAGCACATCTTCAAAATCATTAGTAGTCCACGTACTCAATATTCTTAAGTGCTGGGTTCCACTCTACCTGCAAATGACCTACGTAATTGACAGAAAAGTTTTTTTTTATTCATCTTTTTACAGCTGTATGACCATAATGCACTTTAAATCTTCTTCTTCTTCTTTCTCTCTCTCTCTCTCTCTCTCTTTTTAAAGACGTTTCCTGGTATGTGGACACGAAGCCTTAAAATACCGTTTCCTGTATTGGAGAGTGCTCTCCCCTGAAAATGCCAGCCATGGCATCAGTCAGCAGACACGACAGGGACACTCAGTGACTGGTTGCTGTTCAATACACGGCCAGCCGCTGCCATTTGCTGCGGAGATTCATCAAACACTCGAGACAATCATGTGCAGTAGTCTTCAGTTTTACGTCTTCCCACTTTAAGTGATATTTGAGGGACAGTGTTATGTGTGTGTGAGTGTGTACGATTGTGTGTGAGTGAGTGAGTGTGTGTGTGTGTGTGTGTGTGTGTGTGTGTGCGTGTGTGTGTGTACCGGCGTGTGCGTGTGCGTGTGTGTGTGTGTGTGTGTGTGTGTGCGTGCGCGCGCGCGATCGTGCGTGCGTACGTGCGTGCGTGCGTGTGTGTGCATGCCGTGAGGGATCGTGTTTGGTCCTATCAGCCTTCCCTGGGACATTGCGTTGATCTTGTTTGACTAACTACTTACACTTCCAATCTTCTTCCCAACTTCTTCCTTTGCCCGCCACCCCCCCCCCCCTCCGCCTTTCCCTCCCCTCGCAGCCCCTTCCCCCGCTCTCCCACCTAACCCCCTCCCACTCCTCCCACTCCTCCATGTCCCGACATCGTTTCCTCCACTCGACGGGCGCAATAGCCGAGTGGTTAAAGCGTTGGACTGTCAATCTGAGGGTCCCGGGTTCGAATCACGGTGACGGCGCCTGGTGGGTTAAGGGTGGAGATTTTTACGATCTCCCAGGTCAACATATGTGCAGACCTGCTTGTGCCTGAAATCCCTTCGTGTGTATATGCAAGCAGAAGATCAATTACGCACGTTAAAGATCCTGTAATCCATGTCAGCGTTCGGTGGGTTATGGAAACAAGAACATACCCAGCATGCACACCCCCGAAAACGGAGTACGGCTGCCTACATGGCGGGGTAAATAAACAAAACGGTCATACACGTAAAAGCCCACTCGTGTGCATACGAGTGAACGCAGAAGAAGAAGAAGAAGAAGAAGAGTTTCCTCCACTCCAACCCTCCAGCCCCCCATATCTGTTGCTTCATACAACACGTCGGCATGTGTCTCACAGCTGACCCCCCCCCCCTCCACCTCCCCAATAACAATAAAGGCGTTGGGATTACAGGACAGGAGTGTATCTGGAAATAAGACCGAAGCAAGCATTCTGGAGTGGTGGCCTTCCTCATCTACTCCCCTCCCCCCGGCCCCAACAATCCAAACTCTGCCCCGACATCCCCACCCCCGAAAAGCCATCCTGTTGTTGGTAGTATGTGTGTGGGGTGGGGATGGGGGTAGGAGTGCGGGCCACTGGTCAGTAGATAGATAGATAGAATAAAATGATTGCAGAGATTCAGTGCACCCCCCCCGTCCCCCCCCCCTTCTCCCAACCGCTCCCCGTCCTTCCTCCGCCTCAGTATCTGGAGATAACAAGCCCCGAGGCCAGACGAGGTCAGAGAGTTGGGACTGACTCCCATTTCCCATCAGCTAGTAAACTGATTGTTCAACAGCGTTGTTCCCCATCCCCGTCCCCCCCCCCCCCACTTCTCTACCTCACTCGCAGGACACCTCTTTTTTTCTCTGGTGCGATGCGCTGCTCGATGCGATTGGGTTTGCGACGCAGCGTGGTGTGTTATACGATATTGAAGCCTGGTTCGTATGCAAAGTGATATGGTGCGTTATGCGATATTGGAGCCTGGTTCGTGTGCAAAGTGATATGGTGCGTTATGCGATATTGAAGCCTGGTTTGGAGGGTGTGCAAAGTGATATGGTGCGTTATGCGATATTGAAGCCTGGTTCGTGTGCAAAGTGATATGGTGCGTTATGCGATATTGGAGCCTGGTTCGTGTGCAAAGTGATATGGTGCGTTATGCGATATTGGAGCCTGGTTCGTGTGCAAAGTGATATGGTGCGTTATGCGATATTGGAGCCTGGTTCGTGTGCAAAGTGATATGGTGCGTTATGCGATATTGGAACCTGGTTAGTATTCAAAGTGATATGGTGCGTTATGCGATATTGAAGCCTGGTTCGTGTGCAAAATGATATGGTGCTTTATGCGATATTGAAGCCTGGTTCGTGTGCAAAATGATATGGTGCTTTATGCGATATTGAAGCCTGGTTCGTGTGCAAAATGATATGGTGCGTTATGCGATATTGAAGCCTGGTTCGTGTGCAAAGTGATATGGTGCGTTATGCGATATTGGAGCCTGGTTCGTGTGCAAAGTGATATGGTGCGTTATGCGATATTGAAGCCTAGTTCGTGTGCAAAGTGATATGGT
>NC_134896.1:19005173-19015173 GCF_041734735.1 Babylonia areolata | reverse complement strand
CAGATCCAGTTGAGACATTGCTCAATTGTACTCATTGAGTACACCATTGTAACATCATTGTAACATCGAATAAATACTGCGAGTCCATTCCCGCGCCCTAATACCGCTCACAGCTGTCGTCTCCCGTTTGTTAAGCTTACAAAATTACTTTATATACCCTGTCAAACCCTGTGTCTCCTTATCCCCTGGTGTGAACCATGCATGCAATGATAATCACAACAACAAACATTTATCTTAGTTTACGGTTTGATCACCGACACTTTCACTGAGCTGTTGATGATTTCTAAGTTCTTGTTTTTTTTTTCTTCTTCAGAAGATGACAGTACGCAGAAATTCGTAGAATTGATGATATTTGACTTTTTATCGAGTTTTGAGTTATTTATGGAAGGTTCCACAGCACTAAATAGAAAGAGGTGGAATTCCCTCTATGAGCAGACTGGGAAATAGAAGACAGCGGACGAATGCATAATATCGATCCTGGGTAGCAAAGGTGGATACAGAGGTTATTTATCAATCACTATAATGACACAATTAATTCAGTGTAAACAGAAGAGACAGTGCGACGTAGTAGACCTCTCTTGAGTCGTTTAGAGATTGTAGATCGAGCGCAAAAACAACAACAAAACAACAACAACAAAACGGCGTAACGACTTTGTTTGGCCAAGCAGAGACATCAGCAACAGTCTTTACCTGAATATAAAAGGAGCATCCAGGGTTCTGAGGATTGTAAACAACTCCAACCGAACAAACTTGACCTTAAGGGTGTAGACGCCAATAGGTCGTTAAACTCCAACAACGCTTCTGAGGATTGCTCATACCTCGCGGAAAATTGGGCTATATTTAGATTTGCGGGAATCACCGTATCGAGTGTCAATAGCTGTGAATAGATCAGATACGCTCGACTGACTGAGAGCACACAAACACACACAGAGACACAGACACAGACACAGACACACACACACACACACACACACACACACACACACACACACTATCATAATATATGCGTATGCATTCATACTCAATACATGTATAATGATAAATCTGAGGGACATGACACAACATTGCCCATGTTCACAAAACGAGAGCAAGTAACACACTATACAAAAAAATCTATATTTTACACACACCTAGCATGAATGCTACACATGAATGATTGAAGAGAAACAGAAATGCAGAAACTGAATATTGATGACATTTGAAACACACACACACACACACACACACGCACACACACGCACAGACACACAGACACAGACACACACACACACACACACACACACACACACACACACACACACACACACACACACACAAGACGAGGTGGCAAAAACGGAGATAGAACAAAGGGACATGAACATGATGCGGGAGAGGGAGGATGTCGGGGGACGTTGTGGGGTGTATGGAGGAGAAAAGAGAGAAAGAGACAGAGAAGAACAAAAAAAGACAAAAAGATAGATGGGCAGATTGGTGTGTGACCATGCGTCATTAACTAAAGATAGACTTGTTCAAAATAGTCTCAAAGTCTGTGGCCTTTCATGCCCTGCTCTCATGGTGACCTCAGTTTCGATACCCCTCCACTTCCGTGCTTGGGGCGAGTCCTGTCAATGTCGTCAGTGTCGGCAGATTCATGGGGGGGCTGTTGTTTGAGGGACGTGGTGGCGGTCTTCACTCTGGGAGGGACGCTCACTCAGTCTGGCTCCGCGACTAAGCCATTATTGTCGTTAGTAGGGGGCTTAGTAGGTGGTGTCCTAAGTACGTTAAAACAGAACAGGCACCACTGAACACCACCGAGGTGACTCAGCAGCAGTGCAGGGTCTCCTCTGGTGTGTGGCCTCCTGGCGACCTAACATCGATGGTTCCCTGTGGACTGCCGACGCTGGAACTGCGACGGACGAACCCTGATGTGGCCGTGTATGGGGGAATCTAAATGAGCGGCGTGGGAGTAATGCCACTAAAACGGTGCAGATGATGGGGCAGCAAAATAAAAAAAAGAAAAAAGATAGACTTGTTTCTATGGGTGAAGGTTTTGGACAAAACAGAGAAAGTGGAATGCATGTCTTCACATCTGCAAACAACAGTGACAATTTAAATGCAGTGGGGCGCACATGATACTTCTTCGGTGACTACTGTTCTCTAAGATTTTTTGTATTCTGGGCAGGAATTCAGTTTCTTATATATCTGTACAGAATAAGCAACACTTATTTTCACGCTTTTTAAAAATTTTTTTTTATAATATCTCAATCTATGTGGTTTCAATGAGGATACACCAAGTCTGACTCTTGTGAGAACTTTTGGTAAAACAGGGTTCTTGATTATGTTTAGATATTGCAGTTAGCTGAATGTAGAATATAAGGTAAATCTATCATGTTATGTTACTTTGTTTTCCAAATCTTGCAGATGGCAATCAAGAGAGAGAGAGAGAGAGAGAGAGAGAGAGAGAGAATGCGAATGCGAAATGCGAATGCGAATGCGAAATGTTTATTCAATTTTAGGCCTAAGCCCCTAATTGAAGGGGAAATCATACACAAAACAAACAATCAAAATTACAATAACACAGTGTCTAGTATTTGATCTTAACATAATTATTGTCATGAAAATTCAAATTGATACTATGATTTAAGTTACAGCCGTACGTAATCGTTTCAAGGCATAGTAAATGTAGAACGCAACATTACGCAAAACAATTTCATTTCTAGATGACATAAGCAAATTAAATCTAAAGCGACATGGGCTATTATAAAACTTAGCTTGAATATATTTTATCCTTAAGTCGTGAAAGACAGGACAGCAA
The DNA here is from genome assembly GCF_041734735.1 of Babylonia areolata. NCBI lineage: Eukaryota > Metazoa > Mollusca > Gastropoda > Neogastropoda > Buccinidae > Babylonia > Babylonia areolata. Next base: position 19,012,379 of record NC_134896.1, on the reverse strand, counting down.
AACATAAAATGAATTTCATCTTTTTCTGAATCATGACATAAACGACACTGTACTTTATCTACTCTTCTGTCGCTAAATCTAAACCTATGGCAGGCAATGTCTGTTACGCCAAATCTTAATTTAGTCAGAGCACATTTAACATATCTATTCATTGCAATTTCAATATATGGTTCCACACTATTTGTCACTTTAAACATCCTGTATTCAGCAAATCTATTGCTGTTCTGTACGTGATCATGCCAGCTCTGCCATCTACAGTCAACAAGTCTTTGTTTAAAACATTTCATAAATCCTGTTACATTTTCAACACCCTGGTTATCCCATACATAGGCAAATCCATAGGAACACAAACATTTTCTAATACCTGTAGCCCAAGTCTTCTTACCATTATTGTCTAAATTATACAGCGACCTGTAAGCTTTGTATGGTAACCTATAACTATCCATTCTAGTTAATTTTAGCCAGTAATTAATACATTTTACATAAGAATTTAGGTATATCGGGTATCTCCCAAGTTCACCATAAATAAAGTCATTAGGTGTTCGCCTGTCAACATTCAAGAAACGTTTCATAGCAAACAGGTGTAGTCTTTCCATGTCTGCACCATTTTCAAAAGCCCATATTTCAGCACCATATTGTAAAATAGACTGTACCTGAGAATCAAATAACTTTATAAATATAGTATATGAGCTACAATCTAATTTGTACATAACACGAAGTATAATCAAAACAGCTCTCTTTGCTCTGTTTACTAAATCCTGGCACGCAAAAGAAAAACTAAGTCTAGTTGAAAAAAATATTCCAAGATACTTGTATACATTTACCACTTTTACTGTTTCATTTCCATAAGACCATTGTTCATGTCTACTAAGATACCCACCCTTTCGAAACACAATTATATTTGTTTTGTCCATATTTACTCTTAATTCTAGTTTCATTGCAGCTTCATACAAACTATTCAACTGTCTTTGCAAACCAATAACTGATATTGATAACAAAATCATATCATCGGCAAAAAGCAACATAAACAACTCTATCAAATCAAAAGTCACCCCATGTCGCCCGTTTTCAATGATTTCGAGGGCAATCTCATTGACAAACAATGAAAATAAAACAGGACTACAAACATCGCCTTGCTTTACTCCTCTGGTGCAATTAACAAAATCTGATAATTTCGCTCCACTTCTTATCCTAGCTTTCACTTCTCTGTACATGCTTTTAATACATCGATACAGTTTACCTCTAATTCCATTTTTTAACAAAACTGGCCACAACAATTTCCTAGATATTGAATCAAATGCTTTTTCAAAATCCACAAATGCAACATATAACTTTTGATTATTGGCAAATTGTCTCTGAACAGCAGCTAACAATGTAAATATATGATCAATAGTACAATAATCTTTCTTAAAACCAGCTTGATGTTCACCTGTTATGTTGTTTAAACTCACCCATTCTTGTAGTCTGTAATTAATAATCGAACTATACAATTTACTACTAGTATTACATAATGATATTCCTCTATAATTATTTGTGTCATTCACGTCACCTTTCTTAAACAATGGTAAAATAATTGATTCGGTCCAGTTTTGTGGATAAATACCATTGTCAAATAAATGATTAAATAAATTCAACAAAAACATTAATATGGATTCACCACCATTTTTGAAAAACTCGCCGATTAATTCATCAGGTCCAGCTGATTTTCCACTCTTCTATTTTCTAATTGCTAACAATAATTCATCCCTGGATATTAGTCTGTTTATAACTTCATTTGCTCCATCTTCTACTGCTTCATCTATTACATCATCTTCATCTAAATCATCTGCTTCTTTTTCAAGTACATGTCTAAAATGATCATACCACTGGTCTACAGATATCTTATTTTGTGGTTGATACTTTTTACATGAGACTTTTTTTTTTATTGTTTCCCAAAACATCTTCTGGCATGTTATTGAATTTACCAATTCATTTAGAAGTGATTCATTGTATTCTTTCTTTTTCCTAGAGATCATGTTTTTGTATTCTCTTCTTGCAATGCAAAACATTACTCTATCATCTTTATCTGAAGTGTGTTTAAATTTTCTAAAAAGTCTTCGCACCTTACGTCTAGTTATTCTACATTCCCGGTCAAACCATTCTTGTCGTAACTCTTTTGTAATAGGGACCCTTTTCTTCATGTACATTGCCTGATCTTTAACAATTTGGTTAAACTTAATCAATGCTAAATTAACGTCTACCTTAATCAAGTCTGATGCATTGTCTATTTCTTCTTTTACTTTTCTCGAATTCATTGAGTCAAAAAAGGTTTGTGCATGTAATGTACTCCATCTATATCTATCAATGAACTGTTGCTCATTCACATTAACAGGATATCTGGTAGACGTGCAAGTAGCCTGCCAGTCAAAGGACAACAAAAGAGGGAGATGATCTGATTCTATCCTGTCCAGAATGTCAAGTGTCAAAATGTCACAAACATGTTCAAAAAAAGTTACAGAAGCCAGGTAATAGTCGTTCACACTGCTACCTTGATCAGATATGTATGTGTAACGACCATGTTGGTCGCCATTACATAGGCCATTTAAAATGCACAATCCCAAAGCAGTGGTCATATCTAATAATTTCTTTCCATAAGAATTTAGTACTGCATCCTGAGAATTTCTGACCATATGGTTTTCATCATCCTTTCCATAGTTTTTATGTAGTCTGTTTTCATTAAAAAAGTTGGGTAAATAATTAGAAGTCCTTGCGTTCAAATCTCCACAAAGTATCATATCAATATCATCAAATACACACAACTTGTCTACAATACTATCCTCAAGCATAATTATTCCATTATCAATATCACAATTAGAGTAGTATGGCGAATTTTCAGGAGGTATATACACACATACAAATAATACATCTTTAGGAAAATGGAAAAAATGTTTCTCTAGCACAAAATACATGCAAAAATCACTCTCATCATCCACCTGACGAACATAAGGAACCAACTCATTCCGCACAAGGCAAATTATTCCCCCAGATCGTCGTCCGTGCTGCGTCAACTTGACTGCTGGTTTTATAAACAATCTGTGTTCTTTAAATAAATTGAACTCAAACTTATCAACAAATGTCTCAACTAGACAAACAAAATCAAAAGATGAAACAAACTTAACAAAATCTGCATCATCAGAGAGAGAGAGAGAGAGAGACAGAGAGAGAGAGAGAGGAACCCCCAGAGGCGTTTTTCCTTTCTCAACTGGGTTATGTGAAGCGGACCGAATGTGATCTTTTAACCTATCGTTAAAAGTTTGCTGAAGCACTGTAAGGTTAACTCACTCAGTACGGCCAGTCCTCTCTTCTCCTCTACACAGACCCCTCGGATGCCCAGTGGGTGTCTGAATGACCCAACCTTTAGCTTCCGTCGTCAGAATTGTGGTATTCTTTGTCAACATTCACGTCTTATGTATAAGAGCCTTCCGCTTGCAATATTTTGATGATGGTAATTGGGGTGAAACGCTGTGAACGTCGTCTCTTTCGCCGTTCGTAAGGAAAGAGTTAAACAAACAAACAACAACAACAACAAAAAAAAACACACACACACAAAAAACACAAAAAAAACAACAAAAAAAACAACAACCCCACACACACAAAAGAGAAGAAAAAGGTGGAGTGTGAAGTGGAGAGAGAGAGAGAGAAAAAAAAGAAGAAAAAATGCATGCACAAAAGTAAATTCTTTATAAAAAAGAAGAAAAAAAAAAAAATCTGCTACGCCCCCCTTCAAACAACAACAACAACAACAAATGTGAGCATGTACATCACATAATTCAATCCATGAATAGCATATATGAATAGTACAAAGACATGTACAAATAATATAGTAATGGAGGAGAGAAAAAGTAAGAATGAAGGGACAAAGAAGAAGAAAAAAAAAGAAAGAAAGGAAGAAAGACTGATAGAAGACACAGAGAGATAGGTAGACCTGACAGGCAGAGACAGATAGACAAAGAGGCGTAAATGCTATGATTATTAACAATCAATACAATTGTGGATTATGTTATCATAATAACGTCATGAAGCAGGTTCACATATTTTTCATGAGATAGGCACAATATGCGTTTTTAATTACTGATATGCTTTTAACCGTGTTCACTTTTATACATGTTAACATCTCATTCCAGAAGCAACCCCCTGAGTAAGAGAGACTGGACTTAGATCAATGCCAGGAAGCGGTAAAGAAATCTTGTGTACATGACAGTGAGTATTAGTGGAGTGATGGCCTAGAGGTAACGCGTCCGCCTAGGAAGCGAGAGAATCTGAGCGCGCTGGTTCGAATCACGGCTCAGCCGCCGATATTTTCTCCCCCTCCACTAGACCAGGAGTGGTGGTCTGGACGCTAGTCATTCAGCTGAGACGATAAACCGAGGTCCCGTGTGCAGCATGCACTTAGCGCACGTAAAAGAACCCACGGCAACAAAAGTGTTGTTCCTGGCAAAATTCTGTACAAAAATCCACTTCGATAGGAAAAAACAAATAAAACTGCACGCAGGAAAAAAAAAGAAAAAAAAGAGAGAGAGAAAAAAAAGAGTGGCGCTGTAGTGTAGCGACGCGCTCTCCCAGGAGAGAGCAGCCCGAATTTCACACAGAGAAATCTGTTGTGCTAAAAAGAAATACAAATACAAATATTAATAACAACTCTATTTTGAAGAGAATGGGGAGCAAACCCAGACATGATTTTACAACATAAATAGAGCCTTATTATATTTAAGTTTAGTTGTTAGTGGAAGAATATCCAGAGCTTTGTAATCAGGAGGACTTCGTGAAGAGGATTTTAGAAGAATTGATTTTAATGCTCGCCTATGGAGACTCAAAAGAGGTTTTGGAGTATTGAATCCCATAATGTTGATGCGTAATTAATGTGAGATTCGACAGAGGCATTAAAGGATAACTTGCGAAAAGAGTTTTATCTTAGACAGTTGATAGATAATTTTTGATACTTTAATTTTTTTTTTTCTTTCAGAGTAACGAGATATGATGTAATCATCATATGTTATTATCAACTGTGACACCAAGAGTTTTATGGTGGTCTACTTCTTCAATCATTTCTCTATTGATATAGATATGCGGAGCAGTCTACAGGCAAATTTTGACGCTTTTGTCTTGTTGTAATTATATATATATATATATTTTTTTTTTGGAGAGGGGGGAGGGGGGGGGGGGGGGCGGGGGGGGGGGGGGGAGGTGGGGGTTCAGATAGAGACACATGTGATTAAGTTCAGACCATTCTGTCGATTGGTCAATGCTTTCCTGAGAAGAAGAGTATACAATACTTTATTTAGAATTACTAACATGTACAGTGGTATCATCAGCAAACAATTTATATGGGGCCTGTATAGATAAGGGTAAGTCGTTTACATATGCACAGAGAGAGAGAGAGAGAGAGAGAGAGAGAGAGAGAGAGAGAGAGAGAGAGAGAGAGAGAGAGAGAGAGAGAGAGAGAGAGAAGGATGAATTAAATGAAAAGAAATCGGCAGGCAGGATGAAAACGCTGGACAGGGATCAATAGTTATATTGCCTTTACGTCATCTTCTTGTAAACTGAATGGTTGAACGGTAGGTTCAATGAGACACGCTGACACACGTGCAGAAAAAAAAAGAAAGAAAAGTAAACACACATATGCAGAGAGAGAGAGAGAGAGAGAGAGAGAGAGTGAAAGAGAGAGAGAGTGCCTCTGTGTGTGTGTGTGTGTGTGTGTGTGTGTGTGTGTGATTTGTTCAAGTGCGTGTGTGCGTGCGTGTGTGTGTGTGTGTGTGTGTGTGTGTGTGTGTGTGTGTGTAATGTGTTCAAGTGTGTGTGTGGAGGGGTGTTTGTGTGTATGTGTGTGTGTATGTGTGTGTGAGTATGTCTGTGTCTGTATCTGTGTGTAAATGTGTTGAAATGTGTGTGTGTGTGTGTGTGTGTGTGTGTGTGTGTGCGTGATGCGCGCGCGTGTGTGTATGTGTGTGTGTGTGTGTGTGTGTGTGTGTGTATCTGTCTCTTTCTACCTTAATCTCTGTCTGTCCGTCTCTGTCTGTGTGTCTGTCTGTCAGTGTGTCTGTCTGTGTGTCTGTCTGTCTCCGTGCATGTGCTTTCTGTTTCATGTTCTGCAGGCTGTGTCGTGTTTCATCCAGCCTTTCGTTCAGCTCTTCAGTACGCAAGAGGGTGGAAGGGGCGATAACTATCGATCTGTTTCCAGCTTTTGAACCCCGACTTGCTGTTTTTTGATCGTGCCCCCTCCCCCCTCCCCACCCCCCCAGTCCTCCCGCCCCCCACTGTTCCCCCCCCCCCTACCCCCATCTCTGTGTGTGTTTCTCTCTCTCCAGATTAAACATCTTTCCATTACAAAATTTAACAGATTTAATTGGTGTAGAACGTGCACAGTAATTTGGCCAGTCACAATATCTAGAAAACTCGCTCAGCCTCAAGCCGATATAGCTCTGACAAGTTATATTTTAGTTATTCATTTATTTATTTTACTACGCGCCATTATTGATATGTTCAGACCTAGTTTTGCAATTTTCAGGTGCACCCTTGTGGAACTCTCTCCCTACACGCGTGTAAACGTGCAATTGTCTGCCTTTTTTTAATTTTTTTTTTATAGATAAGATCTGTATACATATCTTCAATCTTACCAACCATAACTGACTCAGGTGTGGAAATCACCGTTGACAGCGACAAAGAGGACATAATACGTCTCAACTATTGGCATTGATTAGTTGTAATTGCTTTTTTTCTCTTTTCTTTTTTTTCAGTTTTCTTTTTCTTGTGTGTGTGTGTGTGTGTGTGTGTGTGTGTGTGTGTGTGTGTGTGTGTGTGTGTGTGTGTGTGGTGTGTGTGTGTGTGTGTGTGTGTGTGTGTGTGTGTGTGTGTGTGTGCGTCTGTGCGTGTGCGTGCGTGCGTGCGTGCGTGCGTGCGTGTGTGTGTGTGTGTGTGTGTGCTCTTTGTTTTTCTTTTGGTTTTGTTTTGTTTCTGTTGTTTTGCTTTTGTATATACACAGTAATGTACTTGATTTTGTTTACTCGTGATCAATGATAATAATGGGCTGTTGTACAACAAGTAATTCATGTGGTGGTGGTAGTCTTTGTAGTATCATTTGCCTTTGTCATACGTGGAAATGATGGACACAGAAAAAGTATGACTACGGTCATCTGATTGTTTACCTTTTATTGTACGAGTTCAATACTG
>NC_134896.1:18990173-18992673 GCF_041734735.1 Babylonia areolata | reverse complement strand
CCTCTTTGAGAGGAAGGGGGCAGAATGGTTAAGACGCTCAGCTGCCAATACAGAGAGTCCGTGAGGGTGTGGGTTCGAATCCCACTCTCGCCCTTTCTTCCACGTTTGACAGGAAAATCGAACTGAACGTCTAGTCTTTCGGATGAGACGATAAACCGAGGCCCCGTGTGCAGCACGCACTTGGCGCACTGAAAAAGAATCCATGGCAACGAGAGTGATGTCCTCTGGCAAAATTATGTAAAAAGAAATCCACTCTGATAGATACATAAATATATAAGTACACACTCAAGGCTTGGCAAGCGTGTTGGGTTATGCTGCTCTCAGGCATGTGCCTAGCAGATGTGGTGTAGCGTGTATGGATTTGTACGAACGCAGTGACGCCTCCTTGAGAAACTGAAACTGAAACGTCTCCTCTTAATCTTTTCCTTCCTTCCTGCTTCCGTTCTTCCTTCCATCTGACTTTGAACAAGGATCGACAAGATGCGTAAACAGACTGCAGGTCATCACACAGTACCTTAGTTCGTTCTTCTTCTCTTCTTCATTCTGGTATGTGTTGTCTCTATTCCTTTGCTTACACTGAAGTGGTTTACTCTATTTTCAACCTTTCTGTGCATTTTATGTATTGCTTGTTCACCAGCTGACTGGACGTTACAGGCCCAACTCTCAGCTTATATCACAAACTCTGTATGTCAGTCTGTCTGTCTGTCTTATCTCTTTCTCCCCTATCTCTCTTTCCCTCCCTCTCTTCCTCTCTCTCTCTCTCTCTTCCCTCTCACCCCATTCCTCTCTGTCTGTCTGTCTGTCTGTCTCTCACTCTCTAAACCACCTATCAATTCAAGATGGTTTATTGCTTAAAAGGTAAAGAAATCTTTTCCCTTTCAGTTTCATTCTCATCTTTGTTGCGGTCTACACTGCATTCTGCTCTGAGTGAATGTGTTTGTTTCGTTGCATAATGTGTTTGACACAAAGCTCTGTCAGTTTGTTATTCTTATTGCTTTTTTTTGTTGTTGTTGTTGTCAGATTTGAAAGATATGATGACATTGCTTCTGGACTGTAAGATATTAACGTTTCGTAAGAAAACGTTTGTTTACTGCAAACAGTTGCTGCTGTCACACTACCATTCTTTGAAATGACACACGAACATACTTTCTGTTCAGACTGTTCATTTTTGTGAAGTGTTTGATTCAGATACTGATGTGGGCTTCTTGCATGTGTGTCACACTGCCCGCAAGTAGCGTGTTGCTCTCTCTCTCTCTCTCTGTGTGTGTGTGTGTGTGTGTGTGTGCACGTGTTATTGTGTGCACGTGATATCACTTCTTTTGGGAATAAAGGATTCTGTGTAGAGTGCCGTTCTGTGTCTGGATTGTTTCGGTCAGTCTTGTCTGTCTATCTGTCTGCCTGGGTGAACGAGACAGATGTTGGGGTGAATGGGTGAGTTAGTGAGTGAGTGAATGATTGAGATACTGGGATGGATTAGTGAGTGAGTGAGTGAGTGATTGATTGAGTGAGATAGTGGGGTGAGTAAGTATGTCAACTCTGTTGTGTGTGTGTATGTGTGTGTGTGTGTGTGTGTGTGTGTGTGTGTGTGTGTGTGCAGTGCGTGCATGTGTGAGTACCTTTTAACTTCCTACCTGTCAGTATAGAGGCATGTCTGCCTCGCTCTCTGTCTATCCCTGTCTGTCTGCACTTTGCTTTGAGAATCAAAGTTTCAGGAAAGCACACACACTCACTCACACACTCACACACTCCCCCCCCCCCACGCCCCCCACTGTCTCACTCACTCACCCTCCCCCCCACACCTCCCACTGTCTCACTCACTCAACCCCCCCCACGCCCCCCACTGTCTCACTCACTCACCCTCCCCCCCACACCTCCCACTGTCTCACTCACTCAACCCCCCCACGCCCCCCACAGTATCACTCACCTCACCCTCCCCCACACCTCCACTGTCTTCACTCACATCAACCCCACCCCACGCCCCCCCACTGTCTCACTCACTCACCCCTCCCACCCCCACTATTACACTCACTCAATCCCCCCCCCCACACCCACCACTGTCTCACTCACTCACCCCCTGCCCACACCCCCCACTGTCCTACTCACTCACCCCCTCCCCGTTCCCCACCCCCCCCACTATCTCACACACTCAACCCCCCCCCACCCCCCCTGTCTCCACTCACTTTCACCCCCCACTTTGCTCTTGACTCAAAGTTTCAGCAAAGCACCCCCACACACTCACAACTCACTCCCCTCCCCCCCCCCCACACCTCCCACTGTCTCTCTCACTCAACCCCCACACCCCCCCCACTATCTCACTCACTCAACCCCCCCACCCCCCTCCACTATCTCTCTCACTCAACCCCCCCCCACACCCCCCACTGTCTCACTCACTCAACCCCCCCCCCCACACCCCCCACTATCTCACTCACTCACCCCCCCCCCACACGCCTTCACTATCTCACTCACTCAACCCCCCCCACACCCCCCCCACTGTCTCACT
>NC_134896.1:18967673-18972673 GCF_041734735.1 Babylonia areolata | reverse complement strand
TAGGGGTCGGGGGTGAGGGGGGTGAGTGGAGTGAGGTTGGGTGGGGGTGGGGGGGTGAAGGTGGGGAGGTGGAGGAAGGAGAGAGGGTGATGCTGGTGAGGGAAGTGGGGTGGGAGGGTGGTGTCGCTGGCGAAGGGAGTGTGTGTGTGTGTGTGTGTGTGTGTGTGTGTGGGGGGGGGGTGATGGAGAAGGAGAGGTGGAGGAAGGCAGTTGGGGGGAAAGGTGGGGTGTGTGGATCTCTGTCTGATGTGGTGGTCTGCTGGGGGGAGAGTGGTGTTTGAAAGTACAGATGGGAGGAGGGACAAGAGAGAGAGAGAGAGAGAGAGAGAGAGAGAGTTTTAGGCACACCCATCACTCGGTAATACACTGTTGGTGGCTCCACACACACAACGCTGTAACAGAGACGGCTCGCCGCGCAGTTTGTCGAGTGATTGCGTTCTTCTCTTTCCGCTCTTGGGAATTCCAGAACTGTGGGGGGCTCCAGGACTGAGAGAGAGAGAGAGAGAGAGAGAGAGGGAGAGAGAGAGAAAAAAACCCCAACCCAGACAGACAGAGACAGAGAGCATTGATTACGTCAGGGTCAATCTTTTTTTTTTTCTGGGACGATTGTTCCCTATTACCATATGTTATCGTTTGAAAGCGCAGGCTGGTAAAAAAAAATAAAGCCAAGCCCCGTAATCAATAAAAAAAAAAAAATCAATAAAAATGGTGATGATGATTATGACGATAATCAGTGACAACCAAGAAAATCATCTCAATCACCACACTCATCACAGACAGTCAATCCTGATCACCACATCTTCATGCAGTCACTTTGCGTTTCCAGGGGAGGCAATACATGGTATTGTTGTATTGCATGACTTTTTGACTCACTTGTGTAAACAAAGTGAGTCTATGTTTTAACCCGGTGTTCGGTTGTCTGTGTGTGTGTGTGTGTGTGTGTGTGTGTGTGTGTGTGTGTGTGTGTGTGTGTGTGTGTGTGTGTGTGTGTCCGTGGTAAACTTTAACATTGACATTTTCTCTGCAAATACTTTGTCAGTTGACACCAAATTAGGCATAAAAATAGCAAACGTTTTGGTGCAGATAGTAAAAAAAAAGGGAAATTACTCTGTAATTAATACTAGGGGGGCTTAATTTGCTTTAAACTGATCTTTCTCATCTTAAACATTACATTTTGAAATTATACTCAATAGATAAAAAGCTTGGATTTTTGTTTTTTTTAAGTGTATCACAAGTGAGTCTTGAAGGCCTTGCCTCTCTTGTTTTTGTTGTCATAACAGATTTCATTTTGCCGTGTGAATTCAGGCTGCTCAGTTTTCCCACAGTGCAGCACCATCTGTTGTTTTCTCCTTTATCTTTCTGTCCACGTGTACAGGCCTACTTCCTTTTACTGCTACTACTACTGATAATAATAATGGTATTTATATAGCGCTGAATCTTGTGCAGAGACAAATCAAAACGCTTTCGCACCAGTCATTCACACGCATGCATAAACTCTAAAACTGGAGAAACTGAAGACAAGTGAGAGGCAGGGAAGGGAGGCTATTTTGGGAAGAGGTGGATTTTTAAGGCCAGACTTGAAAGAGCTGAGTGTGGAGACTTGACGAAGCGAAAGAGGATGTTCATTCCAGTTGCAAGGTCCAGAGACAGAGAAAGAACGGCGGCCAACAGTCATCAGAATGTCGCCTAATTGTCAGTCACCCCCTAATCAGACAATCACCACCTCATCAAACAATCACGACCTCATCAGAATATCACCAAATTGGCAGTCACCACCTCATCAGACAATCACCACCTCATCAGAGTGTCGCCAAATTGTCAATCACACCCTAATCAGACAATCACCACCTCATCAGAATGTCGCCAAAATGTCAATCACACTCTAATCAGACAATCACCACCTCATCAGAATGTCACCAAATTGTCAATCACCCTCTAATCAGACAATCACCACCTCATCAGAATGTCGCCAAATTGTCAATCATACTCTAATCAGACAATCACCACCTCATCAGAATGTCGCCAAATTGTCAATCACACCCTAATCAGACAATCACCACCTCATCAGAATGTCACCAAATTGTCAATCACACCCTAATCAGACAATCACCACCTCATCAGAATGTCACCAAATTGTCAATCACACCCTCTAATCAGACAATCACCACCTCATCAGACTGTCGCCAAATTGTCAATCAGACCCTCATCAGACAGTCACCACCTCATCAGACTGTCGCCAAATTGTCAATCACATTCTAATCAGACAATCACCACCTCATCAGAATGTCACCAAATTGTCAATCACATTCTAATCAGACAATCACCACCTCATCAGAATGTCACCAAATTGTCAATCACACTCTAATCAGACAATCACCCCCTCATCAGACAATCACAACCTGATCAGAACACGATTACCAAGGATAAACACAGTGTCAACAAGAGACAATCGCTACCTCCTCAGGACAAAAATCTGATGCGTCCAACAGAACACAACTCTCATGCAGTGCCCTGCAGGCTGTTCGATGTCTTGCACCTGTCATTGGTCCTGACAGACAGGGTGCTGTTTCCAGACCTATAGCCTCTCATTAAGAGTTCTTCAGTCTTTGACGGTCATCAAGGCAGTGAGTTCATATTCATCGAGTCTAGTGCTGGGTCATGGGAGGTGGGACCCAGTCTTTTCCTTCCACCGTTTTTAACCCTCCCCAAAAAGATGTAAGTTTTTTTATTTTTATTTAAAAAATCTTTTTGTTTGTTTGTTATAACAGATTTCTCTGTGTGAAATTCGGGCTGCTCTCCCCAGGGAGAGCGCGTCGCTACACGGTTTATCGTCTCATCCGAATGACTAGCGTCCAGACCACCACTCAAGGTCTAGTGGAGGGGGAGAAAATATCGGCGGCTGTTGCCGTGAATCGAACCAGCGCGCTCAGATTCTCTCGCTTCCTAGGGAGGACGCGTTACCTCTAGGCCATCACTCCACTTCTATAAATGAAAAGGCAGAAAACAGACAAACGAATGGACTTTTATTTTTCAAGGTAACCATTGATTAATTAACTCTCTCCATACGAACGGCGAAAGAGACGACGTTAACAGCGTTTCACCCCAATTACCATCATCAAAATATTGCAAGCGGAAGGCTCTTATACTGAAGAGGTGAATGTTGATAAAGAATACCACAATTTTGACGACGGAAGCTAAAGGTTGGGTCATTGAGGCACCCACTGGACATCCGAGGGGTCTGTGTAGAGAAGAGAGGACTGGCCGTACTGAGTGAGTTAAACGTTAGTGGAGTGAAGAAAACCGGAGTAAAGTGTCTTTCCCAAAGACACAACACCATGCCGAAACGGAACGTGGACTCGAAGCTCGATCGCTGGTGGACACTGGATCAGATGGTTCCAACCGCTCCAGACCGGTTCTGCCATAGAGCCTTTGTCATTATTTGCACAGTAACTGAGGGCCGTTCCGTTCATCTTCTGGAGGTCAGTCAACACCGGTAGTCACTGCTGGTATGATGCTTGGGTGTGGAAATTCCAGAACCTGTTGCTGGAGTCCTTTGGCAGACCCCGCCAAAAGATGTGACTGATGCGTGGTATGTGTGTATTGTTGGTATTTGTTGTGAGACAGACCGGCAGACAGACAGACAGACAGACAGACAGACAGACAGAGGGAGCTCCAGTGTCAGACGTGTCAAGCATACCGACCATGTGTGTGTGTGTGTGTGTGTGTGTGTGTGCGCGCGCGCGCGCGCGTGCGTGTGCATGCGCAAGTGCGGGCGTGTATGTATATAATTAACTTTCCATTTCCAATGGGGTCCACCAAAGACCGATGATCGTTGAAACATGCCTTTACTGACAAGTCATGGTCGCGACAGAGTCATTTCATTTATTTTCATCGCTCCCGTGTGGAGACGGATCAATATCAAGTTCCCTACAGTCAATCAGTGCCAGGCAGAGCAAGTCCAAATGGAAACTGACGACCAGGAAAAAAAAAAAGTCATCATACTGATCGAATCGCATTTCGTTTTGAAAGTCAGCCAGAAAAAAAAGTCAGTAAAAAAACAGGCAGTGAATCGACTGATAGTGCTCAGCATATTTACACATAATTAGTTTCAGTTTCTGTCTCAAGGAGGTTTCAAGGCGTGCGGTCTGATCCATATGCGCCACACAGCATCTGCTAAACAGAAGAAGGAAACAAGAGGAAGGGAACGTGTGACCCGATACATTTGTCAGGCCTTGAAAGGCCACCTTTGATTAGTATCCAGCATCAAAGAAGAAGAAAAAAAGAAAAGAAACAGCAGTGAACAAAATTAGCAAATCGATAAACACTGTAAATCATACAGTAGCGGGCGAGCAAGTATACAAGTCATACTTTGTTCGTCGTCAGCCTTTGGTTTACAATTTTACTTTTGATAGCTATATCACGCGCATACACACACACACACACACACACACACACACACACACACACACACACACACACACACACACACACACAAACATTTACAAACACAGAGACACACAGATGCACACACACACACACACACACACACACACACACACACACACACACACACACACACACACACACAAACATTTACAAACACAGAGACACACAGATGCACACACACACACACACACACACACACACACACACACACACACACACACACACACACACACACACACAAAACCCAACAACAACAACAACAAAACAACAACAACAAACAAACAAACATACACATAGACACACACACACACACACATAGACACACACACACACACACACACACACACACGCGCGCGCGCGCGCGCGCGCACGCAAACATTTTAATTAAGAGGCCCACCCGCGTTTCAAATGAACTCTCATTACCAGAGGGAATTCCAGGTTGTCCCAATCCCTGTGCCTTTTTGCCTGCTCTCGCACGCAAGCATGCACGCACGTAATACGCGCGCGCGCGCGCGCGCGCGCACACACACACACACACATTGATCACCCACATT
>NC_134896.1:18937673-18962673 GCF_041734735.1 Babylonia areolata | reverse complement strand
AGATCTTACAACGGCCATGGAAACATGAATCAATGTTTTTGCATCCATTCCCCAGGGCAAGCGGCTTACAATTTTAATAAAATTGATAACTTTCCTTGCCTTTGTTAAGATGTAATCAAAGTGAATGTTCCATGTCAGCTTTGAAGTAAGATAAACACATAAAAACTTCACCACCTGTTTATAATCAATGACGTCACCAAGTAATTTAAAAATGGGTATGTTAGATGGGTTACCACCTGAATTAAACAACATCATACACGTTTTTTTCAGTCGACAAAGCTAGACCATGTTCAAACATATAGTTACCAAGGTTATCAACGACGTTTGTAAATCTGTTCTTTTTGTGGGGTTGACTTTTTAGATTGACACCCATCCACATGCATATATCATCAACATACTGTACTAAATCTACACGATTTGACAATGCCTTTGGGAGATCCTGAATAAGAATATTAAAGAGAATAAGGGCTATAACTGAGCCCTGTGGAATTCCCATGTCCAGTTTATGTGGCAAAGAATAATGTGTTCCCAACCTTGCTTGAATAATTCTATTCGATAAAAAGCTTTTTATATATCCATAGAGATTATCCGATATTCCAACTGATTTCAGTTTGTACAACACACGTTTGTGCCAAACTTGATCGTAGGCTTTTTTTTACGTCAAAAAACGTTGCTAGGACACTTTTTCTGCGGGCAAACTGACGTTTTATTTGAGTTGCAATCTTTACTAGGTGTTCGACCGTTGATCTTCCTTTTCTAAACCTAGCCTGGTTCACTGGAATGATACTAAATTTTTCACAGAAAGTTATCATTCTCAACAGGACTATTTTTTCCATTAAATTACTGACATGCAAGGTCAAAGCAATAGGCCTATAGCTTTTTTTTTTTTTTTTTTTATTACGTTTAGTTTTTCCTGCTTTTAAAACAAGTACAACTATTGATGCTTTCCATATCTATGGTACAGTTCCAGATATCCAACATTTCTGATATATTTGTTTGTAGGAAAACGATACATTTTTTTTTGGAATGTATTTTGGCATCTCATTAGACAGTGCATCGATGCCAACTGAACTTTTTTTTTTTTATTGCTAAGGGAAGCTATAGCGGTTTGTAACTCGTCACACGTAATAGGAGAATTAAACCACAAGTCATTTCTCGGAATGGAATCACTGTATAAAGCACTCTTTTCTTCTCTGTCTCTGTGTGTTTTACACGCAGGTGATAAGCCTTCACAGTTGCTATTTTTCGCAAACATTTCAACAAAGATTTCTACCTTTTCCTGATCTGATAGAAACTTGTTTTGTGAGTCATTTGCTATTGGGCAAGTTTGTGTGTGTGTGTGTGTGTGTGTCTTTTTTCACTGGCCGAAAAATCAAACAAACAGAAAAATACCAAATAGAAATAATGTTAGTAGAGAAATGAACAACAAAAAAAAAAAAAAAAGAAAAAAAAGAAGAAGAGAAAGTGTGGAGAAAAAACAACCACCACCCTTCTTTCATGCACTTGGGTGTATTGCGCGTGCCTCTTTCACTCACTCCTCTCCCAGTCGCTCCCTGTGAATGCATGCATATGGTAACAGGTTATACATTGTCAGACACTGACATTGGCAACTCGTAATTATGAACGTGTGTGTGCTTGGTATAAATGTGAGCGAGCGTGCGCATGTGCGTATGCACGCAGACGCTCAGACGCACGTAGACAGACAGACAGACAGACACACACACACACACACACACACACACACACATATATATATATATTTATATACCCGTGTGTGCGCGTTTGTGCGTGTATGTGTAACGATCGCGCGTGCATCAGTTGGACGCTGAAGACAACCCAGAAAAAACACACAAAAAAACAGCAAAAGGAAATCGGTTAGCTGTCATTGTCAAGCAAAGGTCAGGACAGTGGCAGCAGCTGTTGGTGCATGCCCCCTCCCCCACCCCCCTAAAAAAAAAACCAACATATTTGTTCACATGCACAGTGTGTGTGTGTGTGTGTGTGTGTGTGTGTGTGTGTGTGTGTTGGTTTTTTTATGGTTGCTTTTTGTGTGTGTTTTGTGTTGTGTGTGTATGTGTGTGTGTGTGTGTGTGTGTGTGTGTGTGTGTGTGTGTGTGTGTGTTTGTGTGTGTTGGGTTTTTTATGGTTGCTTTTTGTGTGTGTTTTGTGTTGTGTGTGTGTGTGTGCCTGCGTGTGTGTGTGTGTGTGTGTGTGTGTGTGTGTGTGCCTGCGTGTGTGTGTGTGTGTGTGTGTGTGTGTGTGTGTGTGTGTGTGTGTGTGTGCGTGCGTGTGCGCGCGTGTGTGTTGTGGGTTTTTACGGTTGCTTTTTGTGTGTGTTTTCTGTGTGTATGTGTGTTTGTGTTCGTGTGTGTGTGTGTGTGTGTGTGTGTGTGTGTGTGTGTGTGTGTGTGTGTGAGTGTGTGTGTGTGTGTGTGTGTTTCGTTTGCTGTTCCCTTTGTAAATCATCAAAAGAAACAAACACAAGGTCGGACAAACAGTTTTCATTGCCTTGAAAAAAACCCCAACAACAACAAAAATCACGGAAATATCACGTACGGCGCGCGCGCGCGCGGACACACACACACACACACACACACACACACGGACGCAACAACAAAAACAAAATACACACACTCACACATACACCAACACACACGCATACGTATACACATGCACACATATACACACAGGTATGCGCAAAAACATACACACATATGTAATGTACATAAGCATACACTGATACAACACACACACACACACAAACACACACAAACAAAGACATGCGCGCACGCACGCATACGCACACAGGAATATGCGCTCACACATCACACACAAGGTAGCAGAATGGCAAATTCACTCAGTACGGCCAGTCCTCTCTTCTCCTCTACACAGACCCCTCGGATGTCCAGTGGGTGTCTGAATGACCCAACCTTTAGCTTCCGTCGTCAGAATTGTGGTATTCTTTGTCAACATTCACCTCTTCAGTATAAGAGCCTTCCGCTTGCAATATTTTGATGATGGTAACTGGGGTGAAACGCTGTTAAGGTCGTCGCTTTCGCCGTTCGTATGGAAAGAGTTAAAGCGCTCAGCTGCCAATACAGAGATTCCGTGAGGGTGTGGGTTCAAATCCCGATCTCTCCCTTTCTCCCACGTTTGACTGGAAAATCAAACTGAGCGTCTGGTCATTCGGATGAGACGATAAACCGAGGTCCCGTGAAAAAGAACCCATGGCAACGAGAGTGTTGTCCTCTGGCAATATGCTGTAAAAAGAAATCCACTCTGATAGGCACACAAATAATATATAAGCATGGCTCTCAAGGCCTGACTAAGCGTTGGGTTATGCTGCTGTCAGGCATCTGCCTAGCAGATGTGGTGTAGCGTATATGGACTTGTCCGAACGCAGTGACGCCTCCTTGAGAAACTGAAACTCTCTCTCTCTCTCTCACACACACACACACACACACACACACACACACACACACACAAACACACACACAAACACTCACACACACTTTTTAGGGTTTTTTTTTGGTAGTGTTTCAAATACATAAATTTTTGTTTCGTCCAGACACACAAATTACACTACTGTCGTAAATAAGCTTCCGAACTTCTTATTTCTTGTTGTGAAGTGGAAGAATCAAGACACACTTCTCTTCCCGTGATGTCATTAAAATTTGTTTTCTTCACCTCACTCTCCAAATCCTTTTTTCCACTCCGATGCCTGATAAATTGATTTCTTTTATTTATCTATCTTTTTTTCTTCTTTTCAACTGAGAGACTCACGGTGAGAGAGCTTTTAGTTTCTCAGCTTTACAAACCTTTTTACAAGTTTAAAGTTTTAATTATCCTTTCACTCCTATTGGAGTATGGAGGATTAATGCCAAATACTCTTTTCACGCCCAGAACAAACATTTCCAAATACACAACAATGTCACATAAAAGTTGAGAATAGACAAATGTCTTTTAACTCCAAAAGTTTAGCTTGGCAACATTTGAAAATCTAATCATCTTACTTAAGCTAAAATGACTTTTTTGCCTCCTTTGAGCATATTACAAAAATAAAAACCGATTTTGGAGACAAATAGTTTTTAGGAACATATCTATTTCGTAACTGATCATAATTGGGACATTCCATTATAAAATGAAACTCATCCCCAATCACAGACATGTTACAAACCTTACAAAGTCGTAACTCTCGTGGTATGCGTTTGTGTCTCCCTGTTTCTATTTCCAGCTCACGATTACTACTTCGAAATCACAGTTTCTACAGTAACAGCCTTTGAAAGAGATCATTAAAAAAAAAGGCAAGGAAATACATTCTATATTTTTCATGGTGAAGGTTGTTTCGAACTGAATAGGCTGAAGTTTCAGTTTGAGCATCACAGCGTGTGGACTGGTCCATACACGCTTCACCACATCTGCTTAAAAAAAAGAAAAAAGAACACCCCCCCAAAAAACAACAACAACAACAAAAAACAAAAAACGAACCGAAAAAGAAAATGGAGCCAGATGCCTGAACGACACATAAACTCAACACGTTGGTCAGGCCTTAAGAGCATACCACGTCGATATGTATAAAACATTAACCTGAAATGAAATAAGAAGAGAGAGAGAGAGAGAGAGGGGGGGGGAGAGATAGAGAAAGAGAGAGAGAGAGACGGAGAGAGACAGAGAAACGGAGAGAGAGAGAGGGAGACGGAGAGAGAGTTAGAGAGAGACGGAGAGATAGACAGAGACAGACAGACATACAGACAAGCAGACAGACAGACAGACAAACAGAGAGAAAGAGAAAGAGAGAGAGAGAGGCAGACAAAGAGGGAAAGAAACAAACAGAGAGAAAGAGATAGAAAGGTATGGAGAAAGAGAGATAGAGAAAGAGAGAGGGAGAGAGAGAAAGAGAGAGAGAGGCAGACAGGCAGACAAACAGACAGACAGACAGACAGACAGACAGACAGAGACAGAGAGGAAGTGTGAAAGTAGACGCAGATGTAAATTTGATTGGATTCCCCACTAGGAAACAACATTTTTCAGCTGTTGTA
Source organism: Babylonia areolata (assembly GCF_041734735.1). Taxonomy (NCBI): domain Eukaryota; kingdom Metazoa; phylum Mollusca; class Gastropoda; order Neogastropoda; family Buccinidae; genus Babylonia; species Babylonia areolata. The sequence continues at coordinate 18,957,634 of NC_134896.1, read as the reverse complement.
TGTTTGTTTGTTAACATGTTTGTTTGTTTCTTTTTTTCATTTTGCTTTGCACACAGATTCTTCGTATTTTTTTTTTATTGTTCATTTCTTTTCCTTTTAATTTTCTTATATATATATTTTTGGTTTTATTTTCATTTATTGATCGCTCTCTCTTCGGAAATCGGTGACCCTCAGTTGAAGTGTTTGTTAGATTAATCGGGCGTGTCTTCAGATGATTGATAGAAAGATGGAGGAGGGGGGGGGAAGAGAGAGAGAGAGAGAGAGAGAGAGAGAGAGGGAGAGAAAAGAGAGAGAGAGAAAGAGAGAGGCAGATAGAAAAATAGAGAGACAAAGAGAGAGGCACACACACACACACACACACACACACACACACACACACACACACACACACACACACACACACACACACACACACACACACACAAAATCAGGTACAGAGACGGAGACAGGGACAGAGACAAGGCAAAGACACTTTAAGCTGGACTTTTTAATGTATGCACTCAAGCATATCTATAACAAAACCCGTACGCGATCCATCCATCCATCTATCCACACACACAAACACACACACACACTTGCGAGCGTACGCACGCGCTTGCTCGCACACGCACACACATACATATATACACACATATAAACACGAGCATACATACATACATACATACCTGTCCACCGCATCTCCTCTCAGACAAAAGCCCTGCAGAAGTGGTTTTTGACGTATAAGCTGCATTACGAGGATAAACCCTCCACACAAACCACCCAACTGAACGCTGTTCACACACGTTCAGTTGTTTCGACACCACATTGCTTTTTTCCCCCAGCGGCAGAACTTATTCCTGCTGTTATAAAGTAGTTCTCTTCGAAAGCTGGAAGCTGGTTATTGACTAAAAAAAAAAAAAAAAGAAAAAAAAAAGCAAACAATAAAAGCAGGAGCAACGCCCGGCATTGCATCGGTATTTTGAAAGATTTTATCCACAAACAGTGCTCGAATTCTACAGAATACAGTCTCACTCTCGTCTGTTTTTATTTCTTTCTTAATCTGTCAGCCACAGGACAATTTGTTCGCTTCAAATTCGTAATTTTAGTTATTCCTTTTTCAATATTCAAAAAAAGATACTATTAGAATATCATTAAAGACGGACCAACATGATAAAGTACACCATTGATCTCTGAGTCCTATCACAGTCGGTGAGTTTGTAAAGCAAAGTAACTGAGAGAGAAATCTCAGGTTCGAAGTGAAACATCAGTGTCCCAAATGCACACACAGAAGAACATAATCAAATAAGGGAAGATGTTACTGTAATCAAAATATTTAGAGGTTTAAAAAGAAATCGTAATGATGTAAAGGTATGCAGCGTATCAGCAACCGTGCTTACAACAAAATCTGCTTGCACGCGCAGTTCGCCGTGGCAGTAGGAAGCTCAGCATGTAATTCACGATTATTTCATTGTATACAGGGATCATACATGCTGCTCTGGAGACAGTGAGAAGAGTCCCTTCTGAAGAGGAAGTCAGCACACACACACACACACACACATACACACACAGCACGCGCGCGCGCGCGCACACACACACACACAGAACACGCACACACGCACACACTTGCTTGTTTGTTTGTTTCTTACGCTCTCTCTATTTTTTCTTCCTTTTTCTTCATTCGTTTCCTTTTTCTCCCACTGTCTTTCCCTTTCTTTCGCCCACTCTTCCTTTCTTTAGCTTTCTTCTTATCTTCTTTCTGTTTTTTTTATATATACCTTTTTATTTTGTTTTTATTAAGGAGCATACTTTTTTTTTTATTCCGACATTTCTTGAAACTTTTGCTGACCGCTGTGTTGAACTGCTCGCCATGAATTGAATTAGCACCTGCGTCTCCTGGTAATGCTTTCTAGTGTCACGGCCTGTCTGGCCTTTCACAACACCTCTTGGCACACAGACAGGGGAAAAAAAAAGCTGAAACAGAATAATACTGGCTGCAACACAATGCGATAGCGCTTTAAGGAAAAAAAAAAAGAGTACAATATAAGAAAAAGAAAAAAAGAAAAGAAAAGAAAATGACATAGAATAAGGTTAGGTGAAATAAGATAAAATGAAATAAGGGAAGGTGAGTTAAATCGGACTCGACAAAATCAAAATAAGGAGAACCAAAAGGGAAAATTCATTAACTCTCTGCATACGAACGACGAAAGAGACGACGTTAACAGCGTTTCATCCCAATTACCATCATCAAAATATTGCAAGCGGAACGCTCTTATACTGAAGAGGTGAATGTTGACAAAGAATACCACAGTTCTGACGACGGAAGCTAAAGGTTGGGTCATTCAGACACCCACTGGACATCCGAGGGGTCTGTGTAGAGGAGAAGAGAGGACTGGCCGTACTGAGTGAGTTAAAAGGAATTGAAACAAAAGAAAATCTTGTTTCTCAGGAGACAAATGACACTGTGTTCCAATACTGAAAAAAAAAGAGCACCGTGTCCACCTCTGTATGTATGTATGTATGTATGTATCTATGTATGTATGTATGTATGCATACACGCATTTTCCGCGTGTGTATCTGCATGTACGTTTGTACTATTGTATTAGTGTATATTAATGTGTATGTATAAAACTGAGGGACTGGTTGGGTCGAGGACCCCCCCAAAACAACAACAACAACAACAACAAAACAAAACAACCAAAACAAACATACAGAAAATGAACAACAACAACAACAACAAACAACAAAAACAGTTGTTGGATACCTTTACAACGTGCATCCTCTCTGACAGAGAGAGCCATTCACCCCTTGTGGACTCGCCAGCGGGTTCAAGGACGCGTCATGGCGTGCTGACTCATCGACATACGCTACACCATGTCTGCCCCACTGAAAAAAAAAAGAAAGAAAAAAAAAGAGAAGAAAATAATAATAAGAAAAAGACTGACGTTGGTACATACCCAGTGTGACAATCAGGCCTGAAATACCTCGGTAATGGCAGTAGACCCCCCTGAGCCCCCCCCCACGCCCCCCCCCGCCCCCATACGATCCATCCATCCACACAAAACAAAAACAAAAAACAAACAAACATAAAAACAACAACAAAACAAACAAACAAAAAAACACACCTCAAACAAACAGAAAAAACAGGAGCGACGCCCGGCATTTTATCGGTATTTAGAAAGTAACATCCACAAATACTGTTCGAATGTTACAAACTTACCTTGGTAATGGCAGTTAACCCGCCCCCCCCCCCACCCCTCACCAGCTGCATTCACAGTCGTTTGTCGGAAATTCAGTTTCATGGCACAATGTCCCTAAGGAAAAAACAAACAAACCAACAACAAAATTCAGTATTATGGTACAATGTCCCAAAGAAAAAAAACAACAACAAAATTCACTATTCTGGCACAATGTCCCCAAGAAAAAAATTCAGTATTCTGGCACAATGACGTAAGCAAAAAACAAACAAACAAACAAACAAAAAACCCCAACAAACAAACAAACAAACAAAAAAACCCAACAAACAAACAAACAAACAAACAAAATTCAGTATTCTAGCACAATGTCCATAAGGAATAAAACAAAATTCAGTATTCTGGCAGAATGTCCCCAAGGAAAAAACAACAAAATTCAGTATTCTGGCACAATGTCCCAAAGAAAAAAACACACACCAAAATTCAGTATTCTGGCAGAATGTCCCTAAGAAAAACAACAACAAAATTCAGTATTCTGGCACAATGTCCCTAAGAAAAGCAACAACAAAATTCAGTATTCTGGCACAATGTCCCTAAGAAAAGCAACAACAAAATTCAGTATTCTGGCACAATGTCCCTAAGAAAAGCAACAACAAAATTCAGTATTCTGGCACAATGTCCCTAAGGAAAAAAACAAAATTCAGTATCATGGCACAATGTCCCTAAGGAAAACAACAGCAACAAAATTCAGTATCATGGTACAATGTCCCTAAGGAAAAAAAAGAAAACAACAAAATTCAGTATCATGGTACAATGTCCCTAAGGAAAAAAACCCAAAATTCAGTATCATGGCACAATGTCCCTAAGGGGAAAAACCCAACAAAATCCAGTATCATGGCACAATGTCCCTAAGGACAAAAAACCCCAACAAAATTCAGTATTCTGGCACAATGTCCCTAAGGAAAAAAACAAAATTCAGTATCATGGCACAATGTCCCTAAGGAAAACAACAGCAACAAAATTCAGTATCATGGTACAATGTCCCTAAGGAAAAAAAAGAAAACAACAAAATTCAGTATCATGGTACAATGTCCCTAAGGAAAAAAACCCAAAATTCAGTATCATGGCACAATGTCCCTAAGGAAAAAAACAAAATTCAGTATCATGGCACAATGTCCCTAAGGAAAAAAACAAAATTCAGTATCATGGCACAATGTCCCTAAGGAAAAAAAGAAAACAACAACAAAATTCAGTACCATGGCACAATGTCCCTAAGGAAAAAAACAAAAAAACAAAGTGCACGTTCCCAAGTGGTCCTTAATTTTTTTTTGGTGAACCATGTACTTACAATCTGGCGTTGTTCCCAATCATGTGTGGGAAATCATTATCTACGTCCTTCTGATGAAATGTAGCGACAAGGAGGACATTGCTCAGTTGAGAGAGACAGAGAGAGAGAGACCGAGACAGAGAGACAGAGAGAGATTGAGAGAGAGACAGATATAGAGAGAGACAGAGACAGAGACAGACAGACAGAGACAGAGAGAGTGAGAGAGAGAGACAGAGAGAGAGAGAGAGAGAGAGAGAGAGACAGACAGAGGCAGACAGACAGATACGGAGACAGAGAGACAGAGAGAGCGAGTGAGAGAGAGAGACAGACAGAGAGAGAGACAAAGAGAGACAGAGACAGGGAGACAGAGAGACAGGCAGAGAGTGAGAGAGACAGAGACAGAGACAGAGAGACAGAGAGTGAGAGAGAGACAGAGACAGAGAGACAGACAGACACACACACACACACACACACACACACACACACACACACACACACACAGAGTGAGAGATAGACAGAGACAGAGAGAGACAGAGGCAGAGATTTGCTATCGTAATTTTGATAGCAATATCAGGAGGTCATAATGCGCCTTAAAAAATATATGCAAACGAAACATTAATGCATAATAAATTGATAGAGACAGAGAGACAACCCGATAGACATGCAGACATGCAGACGAACAGACAGCTGGACAGACAAACACACAGACACACAGACACAGACACACAGACAAACATACACGCACGCACGCACACACACACACACACACACACACACACACACACACACACACACACGCACGCACGCACGCACATCTCTGTCCGATCGTTATCAAATAACTCCCCTTTCCCTTTAAAAAAAAAATTTTTTTTAGATAGAGACAGAGCGAGAACCGAGGAACGATATATCATGACACATTAGCAGAACACGAAGACGTCTGTAACGTTAAAAACCCACCACTCCTAAGCTGTCTAAAAATGGATAAATCTTACGCATCGGTAATAATTGATGAGACATGGACATAATTCTACAGATTGTCCATCCATTTTCAACCCGCCAACCCCAAAAGTGAGCCGATGTTATCACATTAAACACGCCGTGACAATGAAATATGATCATCCCATGCACTGGTAGCAACGAGGAGATTCCATCCGCTGATCTGCTTCCTCAGCATTTCAAGACGGCTGATTTCGTCACACAGAAAGGACGGGCGCAATAGCCAAGTGGTTAAAGCGTTGGACTGAGGGTCCCGGGTTCGAATCACGGTGACGGCGCCTGGTGGGTAAAGGGTAGAAATTTTTACGATCTCCCAGGTCAACATATGTGCAGACCTGCTAGTACCTGAACCCTCTTCGTATGTATATGCAAGCAGAACAAATACGCACGTTAAAGATCCTGTAATCCATGTCAGAGTTCGGTGGGTAATGGAAACAAGGACATACCCAGCATGCACCCCCCCGAAAAAACGGAGTATGGCTGCCGACATGGCGAGGTAAAAACGGTCATACACGTAAAAGCCCATTCGTGTGCATACGAGTGAACGCAGAAGAAGAAGAAGAAGAAGTCACACAGAAAGGCTTTTGATTCCACTTTGGCGTCTTGTGCTCTTGTTCAGTTCTTGTTCTTCTCTCTTCCTCTCTCTATCTCTGTCTGTCTGTCTGTCTGTCTGTCTGTGTCTGCCATTTGCTCTGTTTCTATTTTCTTGTTCTTCTTCGTGTTGCTTGTTCTTGTTACTCCTTGTTGTTGTTCTTCTTTCACTCTCCCTCTCAACGAAAGACGGATCGACATGGGTATGTCAGCACCAGTTTTCTTTTCATGTCCGATGTGTGGCAATCAGATGGTCAGATGCAAAATTAAAAACAAATATAAAAAACAAAAAAAAACCCTTCGTCCCCCAAAACAAAAACAACAACAACAACAACAAAACAACAAACAAACAAACAAACAAAAAAGCAACAACAAAAACCAAGCCAAAAGCAAAACAGTAGCAGAAAGAGCAAAAACCCTCGTCAGAATTTTAATGTCAGCTAAAAAAAATAATGTAATCACATCGCTTCGGAAACTAAGGCAATAAAACATTCTAAAGAAATGGAAAACAAGATGAAAACGCTTGTTAATCTAAAGTTGATAGCAAACAGATATTCCGAGACACTAAAAAAAACACAAAAAAACCCAAAAAAAACCGGCTTGGCAAGAAAATAACTTTTGAGTTTGTCACAGAACGGTCTAATTGAATTACTTTATTTTTGTGTATGTCCTTGGTGTTTTTTTTTTAATATGTAAAATGATTGCAGGATGTGTGTTGACTCCGTCTTTTTGTAACATATGACTGAAAAAGATGAAACCAACAACTGACTACAAGAAAAACGTAATCTATCCCCATGTTATAAAAAAAAACAATTAAGCTAATGGCAGTGACGCATCAAAGTTCCTATCTCAGTCTCTCTGTTTTTTTGTTTTTTTGGTTTTTTTGTGTGCTTTTGTCACTTTCTTTTTCTGTCTTTCCGTCTCTGTCTCTATTTCTCTGTCTCTCTGTCTCTGTCTCTCTCTCTCTCTCTGTTTTTTGCTCTCTCTGTCTCTTTCTGTCTGTCTCCCTCCTCTATCTCCAAACTCACTCTCCCTTCCCTCTCTCTCCCCATCATCTCCACTTCCTCCCCTCTCACCCTCTCTCCTCTCTTCCCGTCCCCGTCTATTTCCCCTCTCTCCTTGCTCGCGAACGGCCTCCCAATCTGCCTCTGCCTGTACACCCCATCTCTCTCAAACCCCTCGCTTCCCCCCATCCACCTCTCTCGTCCGCTCTCTCTCCAGCCTCTTTCTTCCCCCCACCCACCTCTCTCGTCCTCTCTCTCTCTCCAACCTCTTTCTTCCCCCCACCCACCTCTCTCGTCCTCTCTCTCTCTCTCCAACCTCTTTCTTCCCCCCATCCACCTCTCTCGTCCTCTCTCTCTCTCTCCAACCTCTTTCTTCCCCCCATCCACCTCTCTCGTCCGCTCTCTCTCTCTCTCCAACCTCTTTCTTCCCCCCACCCACCTCTCTCGTCCTCTCTCTCTCTCTCCAACCTCTTTCTTCCCCCCATCCACCTCTCTCGTCCTCTCTCTCTCTCTCCAGCCTCTTTCTTCACCCCATCCACCTCTCTCGTCCTCTCTCTCTCCAGCCTCTTTCTTCCCCCCATCCACCTCTCTCGTCCTCTCTCTCTCTCTCCAACCTCTTTCTTCACACTACCCACCTCTCTCGTCCTCTCTCTCTCTCTCCAACCTCTTTCTTCCCCCCACCCACCTCTCTCGTCCTCTCTCTCTCCAGCCTCTTTCTTCACACCATCCACCTCTCTCGTCCTCTCTCTCTCTCTCCAACCTCTTTCTTCCCCCCATCCACCTCTCTCGTCCTCTCTCTCTCTCTCCAACCTCTTTCTTCTCCCCATCCACCTCTCTCGTCCTCTCTCTCTCTCCAGCCTCTTTCTTCCCCCCATCCACCTCTCTCGTCCTCTCTCTCTCCAACTTCTTTCTTCCCCCCCCCACCTCTCTCGTCCTCTCTCTCTCTCTCTCTCCAACCTCTTTCTTCCCCCCATCCACCTCTCTCGTCCTCTCTCTCTCTCTCCAACCTCTTTCTTCCCCCCACCCACCTCTCTCGTCCTCTCTCTCTCCAACCTCTTTCTTCCCCCCATCCACCTCTCTCGTCCGCTCTCTCTCCAGCCTCTTTCTTCACACCACACATCTCTCGTCCTCTCTCTCTCTCTCCAACCTCTTTCTTCCCCCCACCCACCTCTCTCGTCCTCTCTCTCTCCAACCTCTTTCTTCCCCCCATCCACCTCTCTCGTCCGCTCTCTCTCCAACCTCTTTCTTCACACCACACATCTCTCTCTTGCCTTGTCCCTCTCTGTCTGTCTGCCTGTCTCTCTCTCTCTATCTCTTACTCTCTCTCCCTCTCTTTCAGGTAGGGTAGTGCGTTTCTCGTTGGCAAAGTGTTGACTGACACGCTACTAAAATGAAAGGTTTGACTTCAAAGTAAGCTTCTATGCGCGTGGGCCTCACTCTGGAGACTAACTGCTTGGTAGTCATCGTGCCTGAAGCTGAACGACGTATTCAGATGGTTTGTGGAGTGTTTTGTCCGAATGTCGCTTTCATGACTCCACTTGTAGAGTAGGAGGAATCATGTGTGTTTATGCGAACATTGTAGGTATTCATGGGGGTCATCGTTGTGACAGGTTAAAAAAACAACAACAAAAACACAAAAAACACCACCCCAAAGAATTCAGAATATGACACACTGAAATTGAGGAAGCTCTCTCAGCTGTCTCAAACATGCGGTTCGCTTGGAGTGACACGCGATCCGGCAAGACACATCCCGTCCTTCATCCATCGCACGGTTGACTCGGCTGGTGCGTCTGTCTCCTTTAAACAGATAAACACCCAAACTAGTACTGGCGGGGTCTGCTGTGCCATGGAGAGGGGGTGGGGTGGGGGTGAAGGGCCTGGGGCTGTGGTTAGACGTCTGGTAGACACAAACAAGTCATTGCCCCTGGCCTAACAGCCGTGAAGATGTACAGTCTCTGGCTTTTTTTTTTTTTTTTTTTTTTGCTTGGTGGATCACTGGCAGGATTACTGAATTATCAACTGAGTGAGACGTGTACGTGTGGGTGTCAAGTCGTTTTAGGCAATCTGTCTGTTTGTCTGCCAGTTTGTTGCGCGCGTGCGCGTGTATGTGTGTGTGTGTGTGTGTGTGTGTGTGTGTGTGCCTATGTCTTTGTCTGTGCATGCTCTCGCACGCGTGTGCACACGTGTGTACATGTGCGTTTGCGTGTGCATGCGTGTGCATGCGTGCGTGCGTGCGTGCGTGTGTGTGTGTGTGTGTGTGTGTGTGTGTTTCACGAACTTGCTTCTTTTGAGTTGTTATTTTTTGCTTGCTGTCTCACTTCTCCTCTTCTTGCCTTTTCTCTTTCTTGTTGTTCTCCATCTCCTTTGAGGCAGCCATGTAAATGAATAATCTTTTCAGCCATGTGTGGCTAATCAGTGTAGCTGGACTGGAGTTACCACTAGTAACATAAATGAGGCAGAATATAAAAACAACAACAACAACAAAAACGGAGCAAGATAATGTGTTATGAAAACGTTTTGAAGTGTGCCGTAAATGTTAAATGATGAAGGTGGTAACTTTGTTTTGATTTGCTTGCACGTTTTGGAGAGAATGAGATAATGTTAGAAAATTGTGACAGAGAAAGAAAGAAAGAAAGAAATAACAAACAAACAAACAAAAAACAAATGAACAACCCCCCCCAAAAAAAAAAAAAAACAAAACCAAAAAAAATCAAAAAAAAAAAAAACCATTCGGAATATGACATATTGCAAACTCATCTATTTCAGACGTACAGTTCAGATCGGGAGACACGCGATCTGATAAGTCACACCCTACTTCATTGTACGGTTGAAGTGGCTGGTGCTGACTGTTTCCTATGGGCTGATCAACACCCAAACCAGCACTGAAGGCCTAGTTGGCGGGAGGGGAGTGGGGGGTGACTGTGTGATGGAAGGGGAGTGTGGATGCGATGGAATCTAGGATGGGGGTAGGGATGGGGTTGGGGGTAGACACAAACACGTCAATGCCCCTGGCCATAAGAGCCGTGAAGATGTATAGTCTCTCTCGCTTTCTTGGAAGGCGGGCGCAGAATTACTGAATTACCTCGTCAGCTGAGTCAGACATGTGGGTGATCAGTCGTTTTACCAGTCTGCCTGCCTGTGTGCCTGTCTGTTTGTGTGTGTGTGTGTGTGTGTGTGTGTGTGTGTGTGTGTGTGTGTGTGTGTTTCTGATTTGTCTCACGCCCACTGCAAGATAGAAAAAAAGCAGGAGAGAAAGTGTCTCATGTGTGTGCGTGTGTATGTGAGTGAGTGAGAGAGAGAGAGAGAGAGAGAGAGAGAGAGAGTGTGTGTGTGTGTAAGTGAGTGAGTGAGTGAATGAGTGTGTGTGTGTGTGTGTGTGTGTGTGTGTGTGTGTGTGTGTGTGTGTGTGTGTGCTGTATGCGTGTGTGTGTGTGTGAGCTTCACTAACTCACTTATTTTCAGTTGTTATTTTTTGCTTGCTTTCTGACTTCCCCTCTTCTTGCCTTTTCTCTTACTTGTTGTTCTTCATCTCCTTTGAGGCAGCCATGTAAATGAATAATTAATTGTTTGAAACATGCATAGCTAACTTAATCAGTGTAGATGGATGGGAATTACCATTGGTAACAGAACTGAGGCAACTAGAAAATAAAAAAAAGAGCAAGATAAGGCACTATGAAAACGTTTGAAGTGTGTCGTAAAATGTTTTATGATGAAGGTGGTAACTTTGTTTTGCTTTGCACATCTTGGAAAGAATGGAATAATGTAAGAAAATTGTGACAGAGAAAGAAGGAAAGAGAAGAAGAGGAAGAAGAAGAAGAAGAAGAAGAAGAAGAAGAAGAAGAAGACAAAGAAAGTGTTTAGAATATGATACTTTGAAACTGAAGATCTCATTCATCTCAAACTTGCAGTTCGGCTGGAAAGACAGTTAAGATCGGTTAAGATATAGCCTGCCCTACTTCTTCATACGGTTAAATTCATTCATTTCATTTTGCCCATCGCTCCTGGTGGAGCATAGGCCATCGACGACCCCACGGTTAAATAGGCTGGTGCAACTGTTTCCTCTAGACAGATCAACACCCAAACCAGCACTGAAGGCCCAGTGGGCAGTAATGTGTGATGAGAGGGAGTGTGGGCATGATGGGGGATGTTGGGGTGGGGGTGGAGGTGGGGTAGACACAAACAACTCATTGCCCCTGGCCATAAGAGCCGTGAAGATGTACAGTCTCTCGCTTTCTCGGGAAGGCGGGCGCGGCAGAAATTACTGAATTACCTCGTCAGCTGAGTCAGACGTGTGGGTGATCAGCCGTTTTGTCAGTTTTTTTGTCTGTCTGTTGGTGTGTGTGTGTGCATGCGCGCGCGCGCGTGTGTGTGTGTTTGTGTGTGTGTGTGTGTGCGTGCGTGCGTGTGTGTGTGTGTGTGTGTGTGCGTGCGTGTGTGTGTGTGTGTGTGTGTATGTGCGTGTGCTTGCAAACTGCTTTTCGTTCCTTCTTTCTTGGTTGCTTTCTTACTTCTCCTTTTCTCCATCTTGTTCTTCTCGTCTTCTTTCAGGCAGCCGTGTAAATGAACAATTGTTTCAAGCAAGCGTGGCTGATCAGTGCAGATGGGAGTTACAGTTAGTAAAAGAAATGAGGCAAATACAATATAAACCAGAGAAAATGACAATGTTATCTTGGACACACACACACACACACACACACAACCGAAAAAAGGTTATTACATTGGCTCACATTGTTTAAACACGTGAGCCAAAAAAAGAGTGAAATGATACGCTAGGAAAACTTCTAAAAATGTGCCTAAAATGTCTAAGGATGAAGGAGGTAACTTACTCCCATTTGTTTGCACATCTTGAAGAGAATTATAGAATGCTTGAAAATTTACAGCCGGAGAAAGCAGAAAATAACATACGGAATATGAGACTGAAACCGAAGAAGCTCTCACCTCATATCAAACATGCAGCTTGGTTGGAGAGGCACGCGATCTGACAAAAGATCTTTCCCCATTGCAAGGTTGAAATGGCTGGTGCGTCTGTTTCCTTTGGACAGATAACACCCACACCAGCACCAAAAGTGGGGTGTACTGTGTGATGGAGAGGGGGTGGGTGGGTAGAAGGCGTGGCGGTGTGGTTGACACAAACAAGTCATTGCCCCTGGCTGTAAGTGCCACTGATGAAGATATACAGTCTCTCGCTTTCCTCAGTCTGATGGGCGCGTGGCGGGATAACTGAATCATCAACTAAGTGAAACGTGTGGGTGTCCAGTCGATTTACCAGTCTGCTTCAGTATCTGTCAGTGCATACATATGCATGCGTACATGTGTGTGTGCGCGTGCATGCGTGCGTGAGTGTGTGTGTGTGTGTGTGTGTGTGTGTGTGTGTGTGTGTGTGTGTGTGTGTGTGTGTGTGTGTGTGTTATCTTGTCTGTCTCACGTGCTCTGCAAAGGAGAAAACAACAGGAGAGAGCGTGTGTTACCGTGACACTGTGTGTGTGTGTGTGTGTGTGTGTGTGTGTGTGTGTGCGCGCGCTTCCCTGCCGTCTTTTTTGTGTGTGCACATCCATGACTAATAATTGATTGTAGATAGATGGGAGTTAACTTTCGCAAAAGAAATAAGGCACAAAGTAATAAAAAGCAAAATAATGTGTTGGAAAACTTTAAAAAAAATGTATCGTAAAATGTTTAGCTCGTTTACATAACTTGCAGAGAATGTAAGAAAATTGTGACAGATAAAGAAAAAAAACAACCCAACATATACATTCGGAATATGACAGATTTAAACTTTGAGAAGCCATCAGACATCTGAAACAGGCAGCTTGTTTGGACCGAGAGACTTGGCATCCTTCTCCATCGTACGGCTGAATCGGCTTGTGCGTCTGTCTCCTTTAGACATATGAACACCCAAACCAGTACTGAAGACCTACTGAAGGGGTGCGCTACGTGATGGAGAGGGGGGATCGGGTGAAAAGCCTTAGCGCGTAGGATGCAGCAGACACAAACAAGTTATTGCCCCTGGCTGCAAGTGCCGTGAAGATGTACAACAGTCTCCTGCTTCCTCCTGGCAGCTGCAGGTGGTCGTATGATTACTGACTGAGTGAGACGTCTGCGTGTCTCGTCAGTCGTTTTGCACTGGAGTCTCTAAGCTATACCAAACACCCTTCTTGCTCCTCTGTACCCACTGAGGGAGCTGCTGCTCTGAAAATAATAGAAGACGGTGATTCATGTTGTTCGACTATAAAAGCTTCGATGCGGCAAACAGGAACTGTGTCAAACTGAAGTTAAATGTGGATAAAACAGGAGTTAAAGGAAATCACGTCCCTGTAAAAACACTGACAGTGGGTCGTGATTCTTCAACACCATTTTCAAATTCTGTGAAAACTCTTCGGGTGTTATTGCGGATACTGGTTTTTCACTTCACCCACCATTCTTATCTGTTGTCAAGTTGTTTTCTTCACATATTAGATCATTGTCCGCACACTTGACTAGGTGGCGCTGCGCTCAGTGGCGACACAATGTTTTAGCAGGCTCGTATTTTTAGCGTCTTTTTGGTGTTTGCAACGAGCCTGTGATTGCAGATGTTAATTTCTATGTGGATTAACCCTTTCACCGCCAAGCTCGCATTTATGCACAGGCGTGGTAGAGGACCCATGTCACTAAAAGGTGACCATTCATTGGTCTGTTATCTACGAACCTACTGCTCTTGATGTTCGGTGGTAGGATAGGCCATATTTTCTATACACCGCAGGGGGAATCCCCAACTATTCTTAGCCACTGTCTTTCTCTGTGTTTGTACAACAAGGGAATTTTGTACTCTAAATTGACTGGCGGTGAAAGGGTTAATAAACTTGTTTTGATTGATTGATTTACTGATAACCCATGAAGCAGCTTGCACTACGGCTGTCTCTCTCATTGTGTTAAAACTAGATCATTACTTCTTTCAGGACCCCACACAGGTTAACTGTGAACAAGTAAATCAACGTCTTCAGCAGCGGAAACTGCGAGTCATGTTACGAAAGTCAGTATGTTTGAACACACCAGGTCCGTTTTAAGGAGACTCCATTGGTTGTCTGTCAAGGAACGAGTCCATCACAAAGTGCCGCTCTCCATTCTGTTCAAATCTAAGAGAGACAGAAAAACCTCCCTCTGTATGTGCCTCACCGTCTTTGCTCTCACAACCCTTCTCGCCCACTGAGATGGACTCCATTCATGCCCCACAGCCAACAGGCATACAAACAAAGAAACAAACAAAGTGATGTTGTCAGCAAGCTTTCGGGTCTGTTGCTCCTTCTCAAGCCATGATATCGTTAGAAAAAAACAACCCCAAAACCCGCCTTCTATTATTCTATTAAAAAAAGCAAAAAAAAAAAAAAAAAAAAAAAAAAAAAAGCTGTGAAAACATATCACTTTCAATGTTTACCAAACTGTGTGTCATGTGTGTGTGTGTGTGTGTGTGTGTGTGTGTGTGTGTGTGTGTGTGTGTCTGTCTGTCTGCCTGTCTGTCTGTCTGTGTCTGTTTGTGTGTGCTGTCTGCTGTTGGTTGTTTCTTGTTTTTGTCTCTGTGTAATTGTGTGGGGGTGATGCTATCACATGAACACTTTGCCCAAGTGTGGAAAATTTCCCGCGCCCAACATAAATGAAGTTCACCCGTTCATCAGAGCACTGTCTAGTCTATCACACGTCCAGCCCAGAGTTTTCTTGACTGCCTGATTCAAACACGATGCTTTCTGTATTCCAAACGGGATGTATGGTGTCACGAATCTGAGCACACACTTTAATTCACTCAGTACGGACAGCCCTCTCTTCTCCTCTACACAGACCCATCGGATGTCCAGTGGGTGTCTGAATGACCCAACCTTTAGCTTCCGTCGTCAGAATTGTGGTATTCTTTGTCAATATTCACCTCTTCAGTATAAGAGCCCTTCCGCTTGCAATATTTTGATGATGGTAATTGGGGTGAAACGCTGTTAACGTCGTCTCTTTCGCCGTTCGTATGGAGAGAGTTAAAGACAGCGTCTGATGGGTGTGATGGTCGCATGGTCGAAGCATTGGACTCACGTGTCCCCAGTAGGTATGTAAAATCCACGGTTCAAATCCTGTATGTGGTTTGGTAGATCAGGGGGTGGAAATCCGTTGCACTCCAGCGACATAAGTCAAATATAATAATAATAATAATGGATACTTATATAGCACACTATCCAGAAATCTACTCTAGGTGCTTTACAAAAACGCTTTTGTTAACATAAAACATTACATCTATGTTACATACACACACCAAAATGTGACTACACACACACACACACACACACTCACACACACACACACACACACACACACACACACACACACACACACGACTGCATACATACATTTTAACATACATGTGTATCTAACAGGTACCCTAACACATACGCACACATAGGCAGGCACAAACTTACATAAACACACGCACACACAATATACATTCATATGCATGCATGTAGTTATGTACACGTACATATGTATACACACATAGTCAAGCACAGCTAACGCAAAGGAAGTGGACCTGCCACAATTGAACTTATTGCTGAGGGAAAAGGTGAGACGAGATTTAAAAGGTGTGAGGGAATCAGAATAACGGAGGTTTTCAAAGAGCTTGTTCCACGTCTTTGGCGATTGAAAAGAAAACGATCTGTGTCCATAGGTCTTACTGCGCACATGTTTTAACCCCCATCCTTCCCTGAAAAAAAAAAGAAAGGAAAAAAAGGAGGAAAATAAATATTCTGTCTGCCCTCAACATTTCTTCCCAGCAATTTCCCCCACTGCAATTTATCACGTTATTGTTTTGCCTTAAGAAAATCTCCCTTTTGTTGAGACACCCCACCCCCACCCCATGCACCTAAAACAACAACAACAACAACAAAACAAATCCTGGAAAAGAATGCCGGCTTCCTCCCCCCTCCGCACCCCTCCCTCGCCCCCCCCCCCCCTCAAGAGAGAGAGAGAGAGAGAGAGAGAGAGAGAGAGAGAGAGAGAGAGAGAGAGATGCAGTCTCAGATAGTTGAGCTCCCCACATCTTTCCGAACCCTCTCTCAGTGTTGTATCCGCTTTCCACCCCCCCCCCCCCCCCCGCCCCAAGCCCCACCTCCCACTCACTCCCCCACTTGTACTCCAGCGGGTCGATAGAAGGTCAGACAGGGTGTCTATGGCTATCACTCCGCTCTGTCTGCGGTGCTTCTGGCGGGATGCTGTCTGGCCCTTGGGACTCTCGGTACTGATCTTCTTTGTCTCTCGCATTATTTCTTCCTGGACGGCGACTGGCCCGCGGATGACTTCTACGTCTTCTTTCCAAGAGAGCTGTTCCCCCATCCCCTCTCCCCTCCCCTCCCCCCCCCCCCCACCTCCCTTCTCCGACTTTCTTCCCACCTCCAGAACTGCTTCCATCCCCTCTCCCTCTCCCCTCACCCCCCTTCCCCGCCCCCAACCCCGAACTTCTTCCCACTTCTCGAACTGCTTCCACCCCCAAACCCCCCCATCCCTCTCAACCCCAGTCCCGTCCTCCCTACGTCTTTGCATTGATGGATGGTGTTCTCTGTTTGGAATGGGGGATGGTTGATTTGTAAAGGTGCTGACACGCAACACTACTGCATTGGAACCGTAGCCATACTAAATACACTGCCACGTACATTCCCAGAACGGACCAGTGTTTGACTGCCTGATCCCAAAACACAGGTTTTTTTTTTCTGCATTCTGAACAGGAATCCTGCAGAACGTTCGAAACATAGCGAAGAGGCTGTTATTGACATCCTAAGGCCACGTTCACATTAGTTATGTCCTGCCAGTTGCTGACAGTCAGCCAGTTGTCGTCAGCCTGACACAGCAACACACACCACACACACACACACACACACACACACACACACACACACACACACACACACACACACACACACACACACACACACACACACACACTCACACTCACACACTCACTGCCAGATGCTGTCAGCTAGAAACAACACGGCGCATTCCGTACGGATGCAACGAATAATTATTATTGGGATTCACGCTTCTAGTATCATTGAAGAGTTCCGTCCCTTGGACCAGCCATCTGTCCACACCAGTCAAATCAAACAGCTGGCTGGAGACGGCTGGTTGCCAGTGTGAGCACTTACCGCCGGCGAACATGGCGAGAAAGCGCAAAATGAAGTGCGAACATCTCTTGACGATTTGCCGTCAGCTGCTGGCAGCAACTGGCTGGGCTTAGAGTGAACGTAGCCTGGCTGCCATGTGCATCAAAATCCAGCATACAGGTGAATGACCCACGCCATGGACCCAGTCACTAATCATCACCCTCCCCATGAAAGGAAATCTCCAACACTGCGAGAACTACTGCACCATCAGTTTGATCAGCCACTACCAAAGCAATGCTCAAAATCATTCTGAACAGATTTCAGCTGCAAGCTGAAGAACAGGCTGGATTACGTAAAGGTAGAAATACCATCGAGCAGTTCTTTTACTGCGTATCCTTTGCAAGAAACGCCTTCAGCACCAGAGGGAGTTCGATCACATCTTTACAGCCATCAAGAAGTCGTTTGACAGAGTGTGGCCGGAAGCACTATGGGCCACGATGAAAACAATTAACATTGATCAAAAGCTTATCAACATCATCCAGCAACTATACTCCAAAACGACCAGTAGGATACTCCCACAGGCTGTTATTGGAGAGTAGTTCCATACTTCGGTTGGAGTCTGTCAGGGTTGCCTACTGTCTCCCACACTTTCAACATAAATCTGATATGCATCATTACTGACACACCTGAAGATCATAGCACAGTCAGCACTGGAGGAAGAAGCATCACGAACCTTCACTTCGCAGATGACACTAATGGCCTGGCAGGAAGTGAGCAAGAACTCGTCAAGTTTGTTAAAAGACTGAATGAATCCTTAACGCGATAACGGCATGGAAATCAGCGCCATAAAGACGAAGTTAATGACCAGCCACAACGTCACCATCACTGCTGATATAAGGAGTTATGGGAGGAGGAGAAGAAGAAGAAGAAGAAGAAGCAGAAGGGATGCATGGCGTCTTCAATCTGTGAGCAACCATGTTAAACACAGCGTCAGATGTGTGAGATGGTTGAGAACTTGTTTCCCTACAGATCTGCAAAATTCATGGTTTGAATCCTGGCAGCGTTGGGGTGGATGTTAAATGTGGACTGTTTGAAGTCTCACAAGTCAACATTTTTATGTGTACACGTTTTAACACCACTCCACATTTCAGCAATAAAGACGAACAAGAAAATACTGTCAGCCTCACATTTTGTTCTTGCATTTTTTGTATCTACTGCATGTTGTCGCGTTAATGTTTTACCTTGAGAAAACCTCCACACTCCACCCAAACTCGATGGATGGCCTTCTCTGTTAGGAACGGGGATGGCTGATTTGTGAAGGCGCTGAGTCAAAACCTGCGGTACTAGAACCTTGGCCGTGCCAAACATACTGCTGCTGTCCAGATCGGCCAGGGTTTGACTGTATGAGCCACAGATGTCTTCTACGTCTTCTTATCAAAGACATGCCTAGATGTAAACATATTTTTTTTTTATACCTCAGTGCTTCTTACCACTCTCCCCTATACCCCCTCCTCTCATCCCTGAACCTGGCTTCACCACGTCATTCAAGAGATAGGTTGTTTTTCTATGTTGAGATCAAGGATGGTTGGTTGATTTATAAAGGCAGTGACTTGTGAACCACAGTGATGTATCAGATCCTTGCACATCCACAGGAAGGTGTTTCTCCTAAACGGGCCAGGGAGTCAGTGTAGCTGTTCCAACCGTGAAGATGTGGAAGTGCAGAGCCTTGGGGATATAGAGCTGATATAGAACTGAAGGGACAAAAAAGCTGTGAAGATATAGAGCTGTTGGAATTTAATATTTTTGGAATGCAAAACTGTGGGAACAAACAGTATTTGGAAGATATGTTTAGGCTTTGGTTATACTGGAATATCGCGGTATAGGTTTAGTTTCATGGTGACATCAAAGCGTGAGGACTTATCCATATACGCAACATCTCATCTACTTAAACGAGAAAAAGGAGAAGATTCCTGACCTGCACTTAAACCTAGCGTTCTGGTCAAGGCTGTGAGAGCCTACAATAAGTATGTGTAAAACGTTGGCATAATGAGATATACGATCAATAGATAAAATATAGATCTGTGGTAATGTCGATCTGCGGGAACTGATGGCTGAGGGGAAAACAGAGCTTTGCAAACACAAAGCTGTTGAAACACACACCTTTGTGAATATTATGCAGAGTCAAAACGCTGTGAAAATATAAAGCTTTGACAGTTAAAGGTCCTTGAAACACACACCCATGTGAATATTGAGTAGATTCAAAACGCTGTGAAAGTATAAAGCTTTGACAGTTAAAGGCCCTTGAAAAACACACCTTTGTGAATATTGAGCAGAGTCAAAACGCTGTGAAAGTATAAAGCTTTGACAGTTAAAGGCCCTTGAAACACACACCTTTGTGAATATTGTCAGAGTAAAAACGTCGTGAAACATAAAGCTTTGACAGTTAAAGGCCCTTGAAACACACACCTTTGTGAATATTGAGCAAAGTCAAAACGCTGTGAAAGTATAAAGCTTTGACAGTTAAAGGCCCTTGAAACACACACCTTTATGAATATTGAGCAGAGTCAAAACGCTGTAAAAACATAAAGCTTTGACAGCTAAAGACCCTCGAAACACTGATAGACCCTCAACGGCACTAAGGAGCATACAACACCCAAAAGTAAAAAAAAAAAAAAAGAAAAAAAAGAAAGAAAAAAAAAAGCAATCAGGATTCAGAGCTGTGGTGGACAAAGAACGAAGCTGATCCCACAACAGTCAGAAGAACACGAAGCTG
>NC_134896.1:18927673-18932673 GCF_041734735.1 Babylonia areolata | reverse complement strand
ACCCATGTATCACCACTCCACCAACAACGATGCTGAGCACCAACAACAACAGCTTTTTAAGAGTCCCCCCGTAAATGTTGTTTTGTAATGTGATCTTTTGTGTAAACGTAACATTGGAGAGGCGGCTAGACCTTTTCTCTCTGCTGTAATCTATCCTTCCACTCTCCTATGTCAGTGCCCCCCTACCCCTCTCTCTCCCCCCCCTCTCTCTCTCTGTACGTCTTCATGTTTCTCTCTCTCTCTTTCACACCCACCCACCCACACACAGTGTTGTGTGTGTGTGTGTGTGTGTGTGTGTGTGTGTGTGTGTGTGTGTGTGTGTGTGTACGCGCGCGCGTGTGTGTATGTGTGAGTCACGCCCACCCCTAGACATAATTATAGATATATAGAGAGATAGACAGACCGATACATTACATAGAAGGCAGAACTGCAGCCCACCAGGCAACAGAGTAGAGAGCAGTGCAGTGGGAAACAGAAACGCGCTGTATGCAGAGAGCTGACTGCCGGCACTGACACAGACCGCAGACTGCGAAAGGGGGAAACAGCTGTGGAAACAAAAACCACTAAGAAAGACACGACTGCAGAAAAAAACCGAAACGTTACGATCAGAAAACAGCAACACAGTGCAGAACGCAAAGCTGTGGAAACGTAATGGGTGTACCTCGCCACACACACACACACACACACGATCGCACGCACGCACGCACGCACGCACACATACACGCACGATCGCACGCACACGTACAAACGTACACACACACACACACACAGAGGCTTGGTTAGATTTTTGTTGTTTATCCTCTTTATTTTTGCTCATGTTCCATATTTCCCACCCTCTAAACCACGTCTGCTTCAGTTAAAAAAAAAAAAAGAGTTCAGTTTCATTTTCAAGGATGTGTCAAAACTTGCGATCAGATCCATATACTCTACTCTCTCTCTCTCTCTCTCTCTCTCTCTCTCTCTCTATATATATATATATATATAATCTACTTCAGGACATAAATCAGGAGCAGACGCACACACACACACACACACACACACACACACACACACACACACACACACACACACGGAGACGAGCTTGGCTAGATTTTTGTTGTTGTTGTTGTTGCTCTTTTTTGCTCAGTTTCCTTATTTCCCCCTCCAAATCACGTCTGTTGCAGAAAAAAAGGTTTCACTTTCACTTTCAAGGATGTGTCAAACCTTGCGATCTGATCCATTCACTCAATACCATATCTACTTCAGGACATAAAACAGGAACAGACGGCAGATCTTTGCATGAACTCAACGCGCTGGTCAGGCCTGGAGAGCCGGCCCCAGGTTTTTGTGCAGGCCTTCATAAAACATTAACTTTAAAAAAAGAAGAAGAAAAGAAATGAAAGAATATAGCAAGATAAACAATTGTCAGTACATTCAAATATATAGTAAAAATGAAATATGAAACAATGGACGATGAAATGAAATATGAGGTAAAACAAAACAACAAACAAAACAAAACAAAGTCATCAAAATAAACATAAAAAAAAGAAGAAAAAAAGAAGAAGAAAAACAGATTTGTGAGACTGCGATCGGGTTGATATTTGAGAGGGCCAGGCGTAACAGTTTGAAACTACACCCCCTGCTGTGTGTTTCACAGAGAAATCTGTTGTGACAAGAAGAAGAAGAAGAAGAAGAAGAAGAAGAAATGCAGGGTCTTTCTGGGCTAGCCTTGAAATGACCACCGGGATCACTTGGGGCTGGTCAAGATGGACACCTCAGTCCCAACCCCAACACCCAGCTGGAAATTACCCCCCCTTTCTACGGGTTTAATCAAGCTACTGAAAGTAGGAAGGGAGGGAGGGTGGGTGGGGAGGAGGGGGACGTTCTGGGCAAGCCTTCATTGATCTCCCCGCCCCCCCCCCCCCCCTCCCCCACCTTCCCACGCTACCCCCCCACCCACCCCCATCCAGCCTCCTTCTCTGCATCACAAGTTAACGGAAGCGAACTTAAGAGAGTTCTACTATAACAAACTGTATCGATCCTAACTGCGCCGAATCTACCTCCTGGGGGGGATCATTTCAAGCTAGCCTACTGATGAAGCGGAAGCGGAGGATTCGTTCCAAGTGTATCAGTCTGCCAAGTGGTCGTATAGTTAGTTTGAGTCTTTCCCCCGGTCTGTCTCCTCCTCCTCCTCCTCCTCCTCACCACCACCACCACCCCTCTCTACCCACGCCCCAATTTCTTCAGTTCACTCATTCTGTCTTTCAGCTAGGTTCTCACCCATGTATCACCCCACTCCTCCCAAAAGACGCTGAGCAGCAGCAACGACAGCTTTTTAAGAGAACCTCGTGAATGTTGTTTTGTAATGCGATCTTTTTGTGGAACAGTAACATCAGAGAGGCGGCTAGACTTTTTCTCTCCGTGTCCCTTTCGATAGTATGGGGTGGGGTAGGATCCAGATATGGGGTATCTGTTCTGATTGAGGGGGTGGGGTGGGGCGGAATCTAGATATGGGGTATCTGTTCTGATTGAGGGGGTGGGGTGGGGTGGAATCTAGATATGGGGTATCTGTTCTGATTGAGGGTGTGGGGTAGAATCTAGATATGGGGTATCTGTTCTGATTGAGGCTGTGTGGTAGAATCTAGATATGGGGTATCTGTTCTGATTGAGGGGGTGGGGTAGAATCTAGATATGGGGTATCTGTTCTGATTTAGGGGGTGGGGTGGGGTAGAGTCCAGATATGGGGTATCTGTTCTGATTGAAGGGGTGGGGTGGGGTAGAATCCAGATATGGGGTATCTGTTCTGATTGAGGGTGTGGGGTAGAATCCAGATATGAGGTATCTGTTCTGATTGAGGGTGTGGGGTAGAATCTAGATATGGGGTATCTGTTCTGATTGAGGCTGTGTGGTAGAATCTAGGTATGGGGTATCTGTTCTGATTGAGGGGGTGGGGTGGGGTAGAATCTAGGTATGGGGTATCTGTTCTGATTGAGGGGGTGGGGTGGGGTAGAATCTAGATATGGTGTATCTGTTCTGATTGAGGGGGTGGGGTGGGGTAGAATCTAGATGTGGGGTATCTGTTCTGATTGAGGGGGTGGGGTGGGGTAGAATCCAGATATGGGGTATCTGTTCTGATTGAGGGGGTGGGGTAACATCCAGATATGGGGTATCTGTTCTGATTCAGGGGGTGGCGAGAGGTAGAATCTAGATATGGGGTATCTGTTCTGATTGAGGGGGTGGCGAGAGGTAGAATCTAGATGTGGAGTATCTGTTCTGATTGAGGGGGTGGCAAGAGGTAGAATCTAGATGTGGAGTATCTGTTCTGACTGAGGGGGTGGCGAGAGGTAAAATCTAGATGTGGGGTATCTGTTCTGATTGAGGGGGTGGCGAGAGGTAGAATCTAGATGTGGGGTATATGTTCTGATTGAAGGGGTGGTGAGAGGTAGAATCTAGATGTGGGGTATCTGTTCTGATTGAGGGGGTGGCGAGAGGTAGAATCTAGATGTGGGGTATCTGTTCTGACTGAGGGGGTGGCGAGAGGTAAAATCTAGATGTGGGGTATATGTTCTGATTGAAGGGGTGGTGAGAGGTAGAATCTAGATGTGGGGTATCTGTTCTGATTGAGGGGGTGGCGAGAGGTAGAATCTGGATGTGGGGCATCCTTTCTGACTGAGGGGGGAACGTGGCATAATGGTTAAGACGCTCAACTGCCAATACAGGGAGTCGGTGAGGGTCTTGGTTCGAATCTCGCTCTCGCCCTTTCTCTAAAGTTTGACCGGAACATCAAGCTAAGAGTCTTGTCATTCGGATGAGATGATGAACCAAGATCCCACTTGCAGCATGCACTTTGCTCACTGAAAAAGAACCCATGGCAATGACAGTGTTGTCCTCGGGCAAAATTCTGTGGAAGAAATCCACTCTGATAGGTACACAAATACATAAGCATGTACTCAAGGCCCGACTAAGTGCATTGGGTTATGCTGCTGGTCAGGCATCTGCCTGGCAGATACGGTGTGGTGTGGTGCATGTGGATTTGTCTGAACGCATTGACGCCTCCTTGAGAAACTGAAACTGAAAATGAGCCAAATTTCCAGGCTATCCAGATTTGACCCCAGGGTAAAATAACTGGGGGGGAGGGTGAGTAAGAATAGGTTGCTACACCGGGTTTCCTTTTTTTTTTTCAACACTTTGGCCGCAATGTGCACGTCAGCTGAATCACAAAACGCATGTTTTCTTTGATGCGGACTTACTGCGGCTGCGTCATACATTAACGCTCTCGCGCGAATGTTAACATGTGGTTGTTATCAACTTGCCACTGGTTTGTATTCACGTGTGAGGGGTTCACGTCTTTTGTGTGACACAACGAAATGCATTTGAGTGACACTGGATTCTGCATTTTAGTTGGGTGATTTGTGTGTGTGTGTGTGTGTGTGTGTGTGTGTGTGTGTGTGTGTGTGTGTGTGTGTAATGTTTTCAACCTGTTGCATGAATAATGTAGTTTCCTTATGGCCCTTTTTAGCCATTTCTCTGTGTCTGTCCCGCCTGCCCCAGTCTCTGTCTGTCTGTCTGTCAGTCTCTCTCTGCGTGTCTGTCTCTCTCTGTGTGTCTCTGTATCTGTCTGTCTGTCTCCCTCTCTCTGTCTCTGTATCGGTCTCTCTCTGTGTTTGTCTCTGTCTGTCTGTCTGTCTGTTTCTCTTTCTCTCTCTCACTCTGTGTCTGTCTGTCTCTCTGTCTCTTTCTCTCTCCCTCTCTCTCTCTGTGTCTCTGTTTCTCTTTCTCCGTCTCTCTCTGTCTGTCTGTCTCTCTCTCTCCTTGCACTTTCATTCTAACTGGGTGTCCTCGCGTATGACTCGCACACACAGACCTGGATTTTAACTCCCACCTCTACCAGATGATCTGGGTGCTAGTCTTTCGATTGGGACAATAAACCATGGTCCCATGTCCAGCATGTGCTTAGTGCACATGAAAAACCCCGGCATCAAAAGGCCTGTTCTTGTACTGTCAAAATTCTGCAAATACAC
>NC_134896.1:18902673-18905173 GCF_041734735.1 Babylonia areolata | reverse complement strand
CTTTTTTTTTAGCCAAAATTGTCAACTTTTTCATTATAGTAGAAAACCGCAATGAGAAGGGGCATCCAGGCAAAGGTTAGCTGGGGAGCCTCTTAGTAATGGGTTCGTGAACAATGGTTAATTTCAATAATTTTAGGACAAAATATGTCAGTAATGTTTCTTGCATCTATGGTGCTCACATAACAACCGATGTCAGATACCAAGCTTGCGATATGTTAAAATCTCAAATCCCTTGTACTGAAATCATCTTCAGTGTTGACGACATCAGCAGTCCAATTGCTATGTATGACTTTTCAACTCCTTGTTAAATAGTCCTGTAGGTTCGCTGTTATAGTTGTAGTTTTCCATTAAAAAATATGTTATATTGTTATGTGTTTTTGTTTTTGTTCGTTTTTTAACAAAACTTAAAATCAGTAAGTTTCACACACACACACCACACACACACACACACACACACCACACACACACACACACACAACACACATACACACAGCAACACACACACACTTTCACTTACTCGTATGCGTACACAGTAATTCCCCCCCCCCCCTCCCCCTCCTCCCACCGATTTTTTTCCTTCCCTCGTCTAATATCACTTATAGAGAAAAGGACGTTAAAATTAAAGAACGAACGAACGTTTTTTTGTTTAGTTTGATTGGTTTTGTTTCTTTTTCTTCTCTACTTCTAGATAATTACAAAGGAGACCGATTTTTTTTCTGCTGGTCCTAACATTACAGCGTAGCTGTGTTTGTAAATGGGTATTACATTTATTTGCTTATTTATCATCATTGTTGTCTATTTTATTAATTATTATTATTATTTATTTTATTATTAATTATCATTACTACTACCTTTTTATATCATAATTTTATTTATCTATTTATTTTATGTAGCTTATCTATTATTTATTCACCTTTTTTCTCAAGGCCTGACTAAGCGCGTTGGGTTACGCTGCTGGTCAGGCATCTGCTTGGCAGATGTGGTGTAGCGTATATGGATTTGTCCGAACGCAGTGACGTCTCCTTGAGCTACTGAAACTGAAACTGAAACTGTGATTGTAATCCATGTAGCATACATGATATGAGGGACAGAAAATTAATGGGCATATAGAAAGATAGAAAAAAAAAAATTCTACAATGCCCAGTACTACCTGAATGCCATGTTCAGCTTTTGACACACTGCAGGCAATTTCCGCATTCCTAACAATTGCAAACAACGTAGGGCTCAGAACCCAACCCTATTTCAATCCTTGTGGGCATTCAAACAGGCGCTTTGAATGACGATTTGTTGGATGGGGTCATCTTTCAGTTGCTGTCGTTGTTGATTTTTGTCTTCGTTCATAAACCAATGAGGGCTTTAACTCTCTCCATACGAACGGCGAAAGAGACGACGTTAACAGCGTTTCACCCCAGTTACCATCATCAAAATATTGCAAGCAGAAGGCTCTTATACTGAAAACGTGAATGTTGACAAAGAATACCACAATTCTGACGACGGAAGCTAAAGGTTGGGTCATTCAGACACCCACTGGACATCCGAGGGGTCTGTGTAGAGGAGAAGAGAGGACTGGCCGTACTGAGTGAGTTAAAAGCGCAGGCTGTTTTAATCCTTGTGGGTAATCATACAGTTCAGGTTAGTCACTGTTTACTCTCACACAGGACGCCATATCTGTTGTACTTCTATTTCTCTTTATGGTGACAACAGATTTCTCTGTGTGGAATTCGGGCTAGGGAGAGCGCGTCGCTACACTGAGAGCGCGTCGCTACACTGAGAGCGCATCGCTACACTGAGAGCGCGTCGCTACACAGAGCGCGTCGCTACACTGAGAGCGCGTCGCTACACAGAGCGCGTCGCTACACTGAGAGCGCCATCCATTTTTCGTTGTATTTTTTTTTTCCTGCGTGCAGTTTTATTTGCTTTTTTCCTATCGTGTATTTTTCTGTAGAATTTTGCCAGGGACAACCATTTTGCTGCTGTGGGTTCTTTTACGTGCGCTAAGTGCATGCTGCACACGGGACCTCGGTTTATCGTCTCACCCGAATGGCTAGCATCCAGATCACCACTCAAGGTCTAGTGGAGGAGGAGAAAATATTGGCAACTGTACCGTGATTCGAACCAGTGCACTCAGATTCCTAAGCGGACTTGTTGCCTCTAGGCCATCACTCCACCGTGTTTTCTTGACCTTGAATGCATCAACAAACGTAGTGCACACAGGATGGCTAACGATGATGTGTGTGTATAGAGTCGGATGCCCGTTTTAATAGATACCTGCAACATGCAGATCCGACCTCTTTTTTTAATTTTTTTTATAAATATTTTAAAAATATTTTTTAATACTATTTTTAAGATAAACATTTTTGTGTGACTCGACTATGAGAGTGACAAGACAGAGAGAGCGAGAGCGAGAGAGAGAGAGAGAGAGAATTTTACTGACGTTGGCTGCCTTATTTCTCTCTCTCTCTCTCTCTCTCTCTCTCTCTCTCTCTCTCTCTCTCTATAT
>NC_134896.1:18882673-18895173 GCF_041734735.1 Babylonia areolata | reverse complement strand
GTGTGTGTGTCTGTGTCTGTGTGTCCGTGGTAAACTTTAACATTGACATTTTCTCTGCAAATACTTTGTCAGTTGACACCAAATTGGGCATAAAAATAGGAAAAATTCAGTTCTTTCCAGTCATTTTGTTTAAAACAATATTGCACCTCTGGGATGGGCACAAAAAAAAAGAAAAAAAAGAAGCCTAATTATATGCAAACTGCCTTTACTGTTATATTATTATTTTTTGTATTCTCTAAACTTGGCACTTTGATCTGATATTCTGACACAACAAGAGCAGCCATTATTGTCATTTTTTGTTCAAACAGGAACTTCTTTTGCTAAGCATGGAAGTTTTATTTATTTTGCAAACGTTTAGGTGCAGCTAGTAAAGAAGGGAAATTACTCTGTAATTAATGCTAGGGGACTTAATTTGCTTTAAACTGATCTTTTTCATCTTAAACATTACATTTTGAAATTATACTCAATACATAAAAAGCTTGTGTGTTTTACTCTCAGTGTACAGGGCTTTTTTTTTTAATTTTTAATTTTTTAAAGCACGAAGCTTTATTATAACAAATACAGAACACTTTTTAACGATTAGAGGTTTTTTTTAAGTGTATCACAAGTGAGTCTTGAAGGCCTTGCCTCTTTTGTTTCTTTTTTCTTTTTCTTTTTTTCCAGATGGCTTGATGTAAAAAAGCCATCTTGAAATAAAAAAAAAATTACTTTGACTTTGACACAAACACACACAGACACACACACAGACACACACAGACACACACACACACACACACACACACACACACAGAGGAGTGGGGTGGGTGGGGTGGAGGCGGCTCTTACACACCCATCTCTACAGTGATGAGTTTTCACAGCGTTATGCATAAAAGAGAACTTATCCTGTCAGTTCGTTCCACTCTTTCGCCTGGTCTGTCTGTATGTCTGTTTGTCTGTCTGTCTGTCTGCCTGCCTGTCTGTCTGTCTGTCTCTTCACCCCTCCCTCCTCCCTCTCTCTCTTTCTCTCAACGCGGGCAGCAGAGTTTCTTCGGAACTCCATTAAATCTTGGCAATGGACCTGGCCTGATAAATGACATTGAAAGGATGTAAATTTTCTGATGCGGATGTTTGCTTTTTGTTTTCAATTCTTTTCTTTCTTTCCTTCTTTCTTTCTTTTTTGTGTTCTTCTGAACTTTTTTCCTTAAAAAACAAACAAACAAACAACAACAACAACAACAAAAAACCCCAACCAAAACAAACAAACAAACAAAACAACCCCAAAAAACTGTTTTCATACATTCATTTTTTAAAATGTACATTACTTCAGTTATTCCACCCCCTTTCCCCTATCCTGAGTGGGTGTATATATATATATATATATATATATATATATATATATATATGTGTGTGTGTGTGTGTGTGTGTGTGTGTGTGTGTGTGTGTGTGTGTGTGAAAATATGTGAATATACATTTGTAACATATAATCTGTATCTGAGAGAGAGAGAGAGAGAGAGAGAGAGAGAGAGAGAGAGAGAGAGAGAGATTGATTGATGATTTATTGTCAAAAGCATTTACAGCCATTTTGACAAGGTGGGGGGGGGGGGGGGGGGGGGGGGGGGGTTACAAAAAACTAATTAAACAAATACCACGAAACACACACCGCAACAACTGTATGCAAGAAAAAGGGTAGGGGAAAAAGAACAACAAAAGAGCAAACAACATATGGACCATCCCTGGTCATAATTCATTCGCTTTTACAATAATTAGTGAATGCGTTTATTGATTAGCATTTAGGGGGTCATCTGTATATAATTACGTACCTTCTACTTGATTCTTTATGCTGTCTGCCCATTTTCTAGTGCTTTCTGCCTACAGTTAAGTGTTACGGGGGGTGATTTATTTTCAGCGCAGAGAGCAGCCGCACTTTTTGACTCTCCCGCAATTTGAATGTGTAAATTGAGAATTACCTATGATTATCAGTTCAAGTGACACCTAAATTATAAACAGTTGTAAAGTGCGAGTCCTGCTGAACATTTTGATGTAAAGTTTTGCTCGTGAAGTGGACATGCCGTCTCACAATCTCCATTTTCGTTTCTGCTGTGGCCTGTTTGTGTGTCAACGTTTCGGAGTTTCATGGCAGGACACGCTGTGATGGCTGTGAAAATGCGTGCTGGAACTGTGACGACAAGAAGTAGAGCAGAGAAAGAGATACAATTCTGCATTATTTATGGGAATGTAACCATGTACAACATTTTTGGAAGGAGTTTGTGAGATATTTAAAAGAAAAGTGTTTACATTGTGATAGACTTAACCTGAATGACACACTGGTGCTTTTTGGACATAACAAAATGAAAACTGATGAATGTTTCTCTTATATCTTATTGACAGCTAAATTCTATATATACAAATGTAGAATCAACAAAGTAAAACCAACATTACAAATGTTCAAAAAGGACCTTAAACAGGCATATGAAATAGACAAGTATGCCTTTAACATAACTATGGAATATAACAAATTTGTGGAAAAATGGGCACTTTATAATTGTTTGATACAAGATTAAGCTTTTCAATGATACCTTGGAACTTTGACATTGAACATATATTGTTTTGCTGTTATAGATTTGTCAGTACTTAGAACTTAATTATATGCCTACCCTATACTTTCTAATGCACAAAACATATAAATTCTGTATCTGTAAACCTTTGTCTGAATAAAAAATGTTGAAAAAAGAAAAGAAAAAAGAAGTAGAGCAGAGGTGGTGGTGTTTGTGTTTGTGATACATTACCTTCTGTGTTGTGGTGACATCGAAATGAATCCCGGGCCCCCAAAGAAGTCAACAGAAGCAAAGGTGTCACACAGGAGGCAAGTGGAGAAAGAAAAACAGGACGAAAGGCAAGTCAGAGAGAGAGAGAGAGAGAGAGAGAGAGAGAGAGAGAGAGAGAGAGAGAGAGAGAGAGAAAACGAAACGAAACGAAACGAAAGGAAAGTTTTATTCAGTTTAGGCCACAGTCCCTTCTGAAGGGGGTCCAAATACAATACGACATTTATAACAAACAAAATACCAAAGGATTCCATTCCCCTTCCCCTACCTGACCTCGACCACCCCCTCTGTCTCCTTCCTCTGGCGGCCCCCCTCCCTCCACTACCCCTACCCCTTGAACCGCCCTTCCCCCCCGAGCCCCCCCCCCCCCCACCCCCCCCTCTCTCTTTCTTTCAGATATCCGCACTGTCCCATTTAGGTGTATTTTTCATCCATCTCCATCGGGATATTCAGCCTTTCCTCCCTACCCATTTTTTTCCTTTCTTTCTTCGTTTCTGTTTTTATTTCTTCTTCTCCTTTTTTCTTTCTCTCCTTTCTTTCTGTCTTTTTTTTATATATATTTTTTTACTTTCTTACACTTCTTTCTTGTTTCTCAATATCTCTCATTCCCTCCACCCCTCTCCCTCCCACTCTCCCCCCTCTCCCTTCCTCCCTCCCTCCCCCTCTCTCTTTCTTTTCGTCCATTCTTGGGTCTTGGGTCCTTTTTTTTTGGTCTCTTTTTATTCCCTTCTTGTTCTCCTCTCTCTCTGTCTGTGTCTCTCTGTCTGTCTGTCTCTCTCTTTTCATCTCCTCCCCCTTCTCTAATATCGACAGTGTTACAGCAGTCCTATTTCCTTGCCTTTTTCACACATCTCTATTGGAACACTAACACTGCACTATCTCTCCCCCCCCTTTTTCTCTTCCCCCCTCTCTCCTCTCTTTCTTTCCTCTCTCTGTGTGTCTCTCACCCCCCTCTCTCCCTCTCTCGTGTCTCTCTCTTTCAATCCCTCTCTTTCTTATCTGTCTATTCTCTCTCTCATTTCTCTCTCTCTCTCTCCTCCCACCCCCTTCTCTCTTCCCTCTCTCTTCTCTGTGTCTGTGTGTCCTCTCTCTGCGTGTCTCTCATCCTTCTCTCTCTCGTGCCTCTCTCTCTCTCTCTCACTCCCTCTCTTTCTTACCTGTCTACTCTCTCTCTCATTTCTCTATCTCTCTCTCCCCCCCCCTTTCTCCTCTCTGTCTTTCCTCTCTCTGTGTGTCTCTCACGCCTCTCTCTCTCGTCTCTCTCTCTCTCTCTCTCTCTCTCTCTCTCACTTCATCTCCTTCTTACCTGTCTACTCTCTCTCATTTCTCTATCTGTCTCCCCCATTTCTCTCTCCCCCCCCCTTCTCCTCTCTTTCTTTCCTCTCTGTGTGTGTCTGTCACCCCTCTCGTCTCTCTCTCTCTCTCTCTCTCTCTCTCTCTCTCTCTCTCACTCCTTCTCTTTCTTATCTGTCTACTCTCTCTCTCTCTCATTTCTCTCTCTCTCTCTCCTCTCTGCCTTTGCTCTCTCTATGTGTCTCTCACCCCCCCTCTCTCTCTCTCTCTCACTCCCTCTCTTTCTTATCTGTCTATTCTCTCTCTCTCATCTCTCTCTCTCTCTCCCTTTTTCACCTCCCTCTCTCCCCTCTCTGTCATTCCTATCTCTGTGTGTTTCTCACCCCTTTCTCTCTCTCATCTCTCTCTCTCTTCCCTCTCCCTCCTCTCTGTCTGACCTCTCTCTGTGTGTCTCTCACCCTCTCTCTCGTCTCTCTCTCTCTCTCTCTCACTCCCTCTTTGTCTTATCCGTCTACTCTCTCTCTCTCATTTCTCTCTCTCTCATTTCTCTCTCTCTCTCTCCCCACCTTCTCTCTTCCCTGTCTCTCCTTCTCTTCTCTCCCTCTGTATCCCTCTCAATTCTGTCTCTGCTGCCCTCTCTCCTTTGTCTCAGTCCACCCTCTCTTTCTATCTACACCCCTGTCACTCCTGTCTCTCTCTGCTCTCTCTTTTTTTTGCTCTTTCTCCTCTGTTTCTTTCTTCTCTCCCCCCCCTCTCCCTCTTTCTCTCTTTCAACTGACATGCCCTTTTGACGTTTATGTTGTTGGTTTGTATTGTGTACGTCTGTCACGTTTAATGATTACGTCTGTCACGTTTAATGATTACGTCTGTCACGTTTAATGATTGCGTCTTTCCGCGTGAGGTTTTTTCCTAAACGCTGTAAGACCAGCCCCTCCAACTCCCCATTGAAATGAAGCTTATGTGCTTCTTCAATAAAACATCATCATCATCATGATCATGGTCATCATGGTCATCATCATCATCAACATCATCATATCTCTCTGTGTCTCTGTCTGTCTGTCTGTCTGTCTGCATGCATTACTGTCTGTCTGTGTATCTGTTTCTGTTTGTCTGTCTGTCTGTCTCTGTCTCTTCTCCCTCCCCCCTCTATCTCCATATCTCAGCTGGCGTCTTTGAAACTCCATTACACCCTGGCACCGGTGGGGTTGTCTTTTACTGCCAGGCTGTGATGGCAGAGCACAGGGGGCTGATGCCGGAGAAATGACAGAACGATACGGAGACACCTTCCCTCTTCTTCCGTCTGGCTTTCTTCTGGCTGCTGTTGGAAGACTGTCTTTGTTTGTTTTGTTTGTTTGTTTCCTGTGGTCATGGCTTTCATTAGTTCGAGTTTCATCCATCTTCATTCGGGCATTAACACTTCTCGCTCCCCTCCCTTTCTTTGCCTTTCTCTCTCTCTCTTCTTCTCTCCACTTTCACTCTCTCTCTCCTCCCAAGCCTTTTCCGCACCTCTCTTTTTATTTTTTCTCACTCTTTAGTTTCTTTCCCTCTCTTCTCTCTATCCTCTCTCTTTTCTGTCTCTCTCCTCTCCTATTTCTCTCTCTCCCCTCCCTCTCTTTGTATTTCTCCCTCTCTTCCTCTCTCCACTTTCACTCTTTCTCTACGGTTCCCCCTCTCTCACTCCTCTCTCTCCCCATCTCTCTCTCCCCATCTCTCTCCTCTCTCTCCCCATCTCTCTCCTCTCTCACTCCTCTCTCTCCCCATCTCTCTCCTCTCTCACTCCTCTCTCTCCCCATCTCTCTCCTCTCACTCCTCTCTCTCCTCTCTCTCCCCATGTCTCTCCTCTCTCACTCCTCTCTCTCCCCATCTCTCTCCTCTCTCTCCCCATCTCTCTCCTCTCTCACTCCTCTCTCTCCCCATCTCTCTCCTCTCTCACTCCTCTCTCTCCCCATCTCTCCCCTCTCTCTCTCTCCTCTCTCTCCCTCCTCCCAAGCCCTTTCCCCATCTCTCTCTTTATTTTTTCTCACTTTTTAGTTTCTTCTTTCTATCCTCTCTCTTTTCTGTCTCTCTCCTCTCCTATTTCTCTCTCTCCCCTCTCTCTCTCCCTTTTTTCTCTTTCGTCTGTCTCTCTCCTCTGTCTCCTCTCCTTTCCCTCTCTATCTAAATCTCTGTCTGTCTATCTTTGTCTCTGTCTGTCTGTCTGTTTGTTTGTTTGTCTGTCTGTCTGTCTCATCCCAACTCATTCTTTCACAGATGTTCCCACAGTCTCTCTCTTGTATGTCTTATTTGTTCATCTCTATTGGTCTGTTGCCCAGTTACTCTTATTTTTTCATTCCTCTCTCTCTTTACAGCATGGGCAACGAACAGTTGTGAAACTCCATTACACCCTGGCACCGGTCGGATTGTCTTTTACTGCCAGGCTGTGATTACACCCTTCCCAAGCCCTTTCACTTCTGCCTCCCCCCTCTCTTTGCCTTTCTCTCTCTCTTCCTCTCTCCACTTTCACTCTTTCTCTACGGTTCCCCCCTCTCTCACTCTTCTCTCCCCCTTCTCTCTCTCCCCTCCTAAGCCCTTTCCCCATCTCTCTTTTTTTCCTACTCTTTAGTTTCTCTCTCTTCTCTCTATCCTCTCTCTCTTCTCTCTATCCTCTCTCTCTTCTATCTCTCTCCTCTCCTATTTCTCTCTCTCCCTCCTCTCTCCTGTTTTTCTCTTTCGTCTGTCTCTCTCCTCTCTCTCCTCTCCTTTCCTTCTCTCTCTTCTCTCTATCTCAATCTCTCTGTCTGTCTATCTTTGTCTCTGTCTGTCTGTCTGTTTGTTTGTCTGTCTGTCTGTCTGTCTCTCTATCCTCCCATCTCTCTCTCTTTCACAGCTGTCCCCACAGTCTCTTTGCTGGTCATATCTATCCATTTCTATTGGTCTATTGTCCGTTATAATTTCTTTTATATCCCCCTCTGTCTCTTTTCAACATGGGCGACGAAGAGTTGTGAAACTCCATTACACCCTGGCACCGTTGGGGTTGTCTTTTACTGCCAGGCTGTGATGGCAGAGCACAGGGGGCTGATGCCGGAGAAATGACAGAACGATACGGAGACACCTTCCCTCTTCTTCCGTCTGGCTTTCTTCTGGCTGCTGTTGGAAGACTGTCTTTGTTTGTTTTGTTTGTTTGTTTCCTGTGGTCATAGCTTTCATTAGTTCGAGTTTCATCCATCTTCATTCAGGCATTAACACTTCTGTCCCCCTCCCTCTCTTTGCCTTTCTCTCTCTCTTCTTCTTCTCTCCACTTTCACTCTTTCTCTACGGTTTCCCCCTCTCTCACTCCTCTCTCCCCCTTCTCTCTCTCCCCTCCCAAGCCCTTTCCCAATCTCTCTTTTTTTCCCTACTCTTTAGTTTCTCTCTCTTCTCTCTATCCTCTCTCTTTTCTATCTCTCTCCTCTCCTATTTCTCTCTCTCCCTCCTCTCTCCTGTTTTTCTCTTTCGTCTGTCTCTCTCCTCTCTCTACTCTCCTTTCCTTCTCTCTCTTCTCTCTATCTCAATCTCTCTCTGTCTGTCTATCTTTGTCTCTGTCTGTCTGTCTGTTTGTCTGTCTGTCTGTCTGTCTCTCTATCCTCCCAACTCTCTCTCTTTCACAGCTGTCCCCACAGTCTCTTTGCTGGTCATATCTATCCATTTCTAAT
The DNA here is from genome assembly GCF_041734735.1 of Babylonia areolata. Taxonomy (NCBI): domain Eukaryota; kingdom Metazoa; phylum Mollusca; class Gastropoda; order Neogastropoda; family Buccinidae; genus Babylonia; species Babylonia areolata. Next base: position 18,887,408 of record NC_134896.1, on the reverse strand, counting down.
GGTCTATTGTCCGTTTTTATTATTTTTTATTCCCCTCTGTCTCTCTGCAACATGGGCGACGAAGAGTTGTGAAACTCCATTACACCCTGGCACCGTTGGGGTTGTCTTTTACTGCCAGGCTGTGATGGCAGAGCACAGGAGGCTGATGCCGGAGAAATGACAGAACGATACGGAGACACCTTCCCTCTTCTTCCGTCTGGCTTTCTTCTGGCTGCTGTTGGAAGACTGTCTTTGTTTGTTTTGTTTGTTTGTTTCCTGTGGTCATGGCTTTCATTAGTTCGAGTTTCATCCATCTTCATTCGGGCATTAACACTTCTCGCTCCCCTCCCTCTCTTTGCCTTTCTCTCTTCTTCTTCTCTCCACTTTCACTCTTTCTCTACGGTTCCCCCCTCTCTCACTCTTCTCTCCCCCTTCTCTCTCTCCCCTCCCAAGCCCTTTCCCCATCTCTCTTTTTTTTCCCTACTCTTTAGTTTCTCTCTCTTCTCTCTATCCTCTCTCTCTTCTATCTCTCTCCTCTCCTATTTCTCTCTCTCCCTCCTCTCTCCTGTTTTTCTCTTTCGTCTGTCTCTCCCCTCTCTCTACTCTCCTTTCCTTCTCTCTAATCTCTCTATCTCAATCTCTGTCTGTCTGTCTATCTTTGTCTCTGTCTGTCTGTTTGTTTGTCTGTCTGTCTGTCTGTCTCTCTATCCTCCCAACTCTCTCTCTTTCACAGCTGTCCCCACAGTCTCTTTGCTGGTCACATCTATCCGTTTCTATTGGTCTATTGTCCGTTTTTATTATTTTTTATTCCCCTCTGTCTCTCTGCAACATGGGCGACGAAGAGTTGTGAAACTCCATTACACCCTGGCACCATTGGGGTTGTCTTTTACTGCCAGGCTGTGATGGCAGAGCACAGGGGGCTGATGCCGGAGAAATGACAGAACGATACGGAGACACCTTCCCTCTTCTTCCGTCTGGCTTTCTTCTGGCTGCTGTTGGAAGACTGTCTTTGTTTGTTTTTTGTATTTCTTTTTATCACAACAGATTTCTCTTTGTGAAATTCGGTCTGCTATCCCCAGGGAGAGCGCGTAGCTATACTTCAGCGCCACCCATTTTTTTTTGGTATTTTTCCTGCGTGCAGTTTTATTTGTTTTTCCTGTTGACGTGGATTTTTCTACAGAATTTTGCCAGGAACAACCCTTTGTTGCCGTGGGTTCTTTTACGTGCGCTAAGTGCGTGCTGCACACGGGACCTCGGTTTATCGTCTCATCCGAATGGCTAGCGTCCAGACCACCACTCAAGGTCTAGTGGAGGGGGAGAAAATATCGGCGGCTGATTCGTGATTCGAACCAGCGCGCTCAGATTCTCTCGCTTCCTAGGCGGACGCGTTACCTCTAGGCCATCACTTGTTTGTTTGTTTCCTGTGGACATGGCTCTTTTATTTTATTTATTTTATTTTATTTTTTTTACTCCGGGTTTCATCCATCTTGATTGGAGTATCATCATGTTCAGTCCCTTTTCTGCTGTCACCCATCCTCTCACCCTCACTCGTCCCCCTCCCTCCCTCCCTCCTCCTCTCACCCCCTGTTTCCACTCTCTGTATTCAGTTCAAAGAAAAAAAAAATTGTGCGTACGGGTTCGCGACATTTTCTTTTTCAAATTCAGTCTCAATATTTTTTTGTCTTAAAGCGTCTTTGTTGTTCCTCTGAACTTCTCTCTCTCTCTCTCTCTCTCTCTCTCTCTCTCTCTCTCTCTCTCTCTCTCTTTCTCTCTGTCTTTCTTTTCTCTCTCTTGCTCTTTCTCTCTCTCTTTCTCTCTTCATCCCTTCTCTTTCTTTCCGTCTCTGCCTCTCACCTCTCTCCTATCACATCCTCCCTCCCTCCCTCTCTCTCTCTCCTTCTTCCCCCGTCTCTGCTTCTGCCTGTCCCTCTGTCTCTCTGTCTGTCTGTCTGTCTGTCTGTCTGTGTCCTTTCGCAGTTGTGAAAAACACGGAAATCCCAAAGCTGTTGGGATCTCTCCTCAACGTAGTCGGGGCTGGAAGTTAGTATCGATTATTTGCTCCTCGGCTTGTGCGGGTTAGAATCGATCAGTCACAAATCTTCAGACTGTCCAGTTCAGTGATAAAATGGAGTAATTCTCTGGGGATTTTTGGTTTGTTTGTTCATGTAGAAATGCAAGGAGAGAATGCTGACCTTCAGTAATTATATTGAAAGCAGTATTCTGAAAAAAACAAAAAAAAAAACAAAAAAAACACCACCACAAAAAAACCCGGGGTTTTTCGGTCTGACAGGTACTGTCAGCAAAAGTCATTGAACAACACCATGTCTTCCGGGTTTGTGTAATTGGCTGGACTAGAGCTCACAACCCTGTCTCAAAGCAGCCTCTTGAAGTTGAAAAAAAAAAAAGGATTTCAAAACAAAGAGATCAGACATATCCTGGGAACAAACAACTCCAAACTACAAATGCGACCGTCTGCTACCTGCTAGATCTTTTCTACAATGCAGGGCAGACAAAAGTTAGAACTTATGGCTTATTTCAGAGCAGTAGTAAAAGAAAAACTCAGAATATCCACTGCATGAAGAAGTGAGGAAACTAAGAGAGTCGCGTATGACGTGGAAAATCATGGATGGAAAAAGCAAAAGGCACCAATGCCAGTACGCACGCACGCACGCACACACACACACACGCACACACACACACACACACACACGCACACACACACACACACACACACACACACACACACACGCACATACACACACGCACACACACACACACACATACACACACACACGTACACACACACACACACACACGTACACACACACACACACACACACACACACACACACACACACACACACACACACACACACACACACACACACACACACATCTGAAACAAATAAAAGAATGGCAAAAGTTTCCAGAGCGCTTCAACCCCCTCAAAAACATAATCGCCCACTCTCGGAAGACATTTTCGGGAATGACCAGAGGGCAGAACTGATGCAGAAGTAATGCTACGAAGAGAGAGAGAGAGAGAGAGAGAGAGAGAGAGAGAGAGAGAGAGAGAGGGGGGGGGAACACAGAGAGAGAGAGAGAGGAAGAGAGAGAGAGGAAGAGAGAGAGAGAGAGAGAGAGAGAGAGAGAGAGAGAGGAAGAGAGAGAGAGAGACAAACAAACAAACAAACAAAACAACAAAATCGAGGACATTATCACAAAGAGTCAGGTCTGATGATTCCACATGGTCAACACCCCACATGTTTGCTGATTAATTCATGAAATCATGAACAGGCTCAACTGCTAAGTTCTCTCTCTCTCTCTCTCTCTCTTTCAGGAATTGAAACTGATTACATCGAAATAAACGTGAATCACGTTCTGATTTCGTCTTCTGAACCCCGCCCCCTCTCTCTTTCACTCCCTCTCTCTGTGGCCCTCCATACGCAGAATAAAACGTGAATTACCTGCCGAGTTTATCTTTCGAATCTCTCCCGCCCCCCTTCCTCCCCCCCAACCCCTCTCCCCCTCTCTCTTTTCTCTTTTGAAGGCAGGATGAAAAACAGCATTGTTGCTTATTCTATAACCATCAGAAAAAAATTCATTCATTCATTGATTCTCTCTCTCTCTCTCTCTCTCTCTCTCTCTCTCTCTCTCCATATATATATATATATATATATATATATATATATATACATATAATCATATGTGACTCTCTCTAATTCTCTCTTTCTCCCTGCCGTAGCTGAGGTATGTAAAAACCATCAGCTGTGAACACACGGATTCCCCCCCCCCCACTCCCCCTCCCCCCCCCCCCTAACCTCCTCCTCCCTCCCCTCCCCAAAGAGAAAGGAAAGACGACGAACAACAGACACTTGACAAACTTCTTGGCGAGCCATCTCCGTCCGCTGTGCCGTCGTGTCTGGAGCCGAAGAGTTATCACCGAGTGTGGGGCAGCCCTAAGTGTTGGGAAACTTGTCCTCATTTTCGGGCTGGAGTCAGTATTGATTTTTCTTTGATGCGGTCTTGGTTAGTATCGATTACTTTGTGGGTTACAATCTAGTCTTCCAAACTAGTCAAGTTCGTTTCAAGAGTCTACACACACCAGAACTGAATTGAATAATGTTCGCCTCATTTCGACTGAAGACTCAAGACTGGTTTATTGTCTATACACGGGTACAGAAATTGACTGTTCGACATGTGAAAACACAGAAATACAATGCAAATAGTTTAAAGCTGAGTGAGTTCGGAGTAATGCCGGTAGTTACGTCCCAAAAAGCCCCCACCCCCACCCCCCTCACCTCCTTCCGCAGGTCCCCTGGGGGATGTTACAGTGTCCTAATTCGTCCCTTGGAGGATGCATCAGTTTCCTAAACTGTCCTCTAGGGGACGTTCTCGGACGTCCCCCCTCCCCCATGCTGTTTCAGTCCCCCACCGATATTATTAGAAAATGTTCCCCAAAGCGTCGCCCCGTCCCCCCGCCCTCGCCCCCTCCTCTGCACACACAAACGTTTCTGCTTTTATTTTACATTTTATTCATTCCGTGCATATTTTGACATCCGTATGCTTTATCAAGACTTCCTGGCATGGTTTCACCACTGACCACTACTGTTTGGCCTTGCTGACCACTGCTGACTATTTCCTCAAAGTGTTCCGATTGCGTTATCTTGTCACGTATTGCATTATTATTGGGATGTCTTGGCACGTTTTTGACCGATACCTGACCATTGCTGATCACTAATTATGTTCACATTGCATT
>NC_134896.1:18865173-18877673 GCF_041734735.1 Babylonia areolata | reverse complement strand
TGTCTTATCTCAGTGAGGTGACAGCCCTTCACTGACATCCTGACCTGTAAGGTGTGTCTTATCTCAGTGAGGTGACAGCCCTTCACTGACATCCTCACCTGTAAGATCTGTTTCATCTCAGTGAGGTGACAGCTCTTCACTGACATCCTGTAAGGTCTGTCTAATTTCAGCGAGGTGACAACCCTTCACTGACATCCTGACCTGTAAAGTCTCTTACCTCAGTGATGTGACAGCCCTTCATTGACATCCTGACCTGTAGGGTCTGTCTTATCTCAGCGAGGTGACAGCCCTTCACTGACATCCTGACCTGTAAAGTTCTGTCTTGTCTCAGTGAGGTGACAGCCCTTCACTGACATCCTGACCTGTAAAGTCTCTTATCTCAGTGAGGTGACAGCCCTTCATTGACATCCTGACCTGTAAAGGTCTGTCTTATCTCAGTGAGGTGACAGCCCTTCACTGACATCCAGACCTGTAAAGGTCTGTCTTATCTCAGTGAAGTGACAGCCCTTCACTGACATCCTGACCTGTAAAGGTCTGTCTTATCTCAGTGAAGTGACAGCCCTTCACTGACATCCTGACCTGTAAAGGTCTGTGTTATCTCAGTGAGGTGACAGCCCTTCACTGACATCCTGACCTGTAAAGGTCTGTGTTATCTCAGTGAAGTGACAGCCCTTCACTGACATCCTGACCTGTAAAGGTCTGTCTTATCTCAGTGAAGTGACAGCCCTTCACTGACATCCTGACCTGTAAAGGTCTGTCTTATCTCAGTGATGTGACAGTCCTTCATTGACAAGCATACTCGTCAGCAGCAGTCATGGATGTGAGTGAGGAACTGTGATGGACTGAAAAAAAGGCAGTGAATTCCAGGTTTGTAAGCTGAAAAAAACCAACAACAAAAAAAACCGTTTATTCTTCGAGCAGAAACAGCGTGGTAGGCACGACCTTTCAACGCCCTGCGGGCCTACTGCCGTTGCTCTTCTAACCTTTCGCGTTTCGCTTCACAGACACACTGAGAAAGATAGACCTTTTTCCTGTTGGGCAAATTAATCAATACGAACTACCAGTGCTACGTTTTACCATGTACACACCAAGAGAGAAAAAAGAAAATACAACCCCTTCCTCTCCCCTTTCTCCCTCACTATTTCCCTCTGTCTCTGTCTCTGTGTGTGTGTGTGTGTGTGTGTGTGTGTGTGTGTTTGTGTGTGTGTGTGTTTGCAGCTATGTACACGTGTGTCTGTTTGTGTGTCTGTCTATATTTGCGCCACATTTCCAGGATTGTATTTGTCCGTCAGTGTGTGCAGTATAATCAATATGTTCCATGATTGTAACTGTGATTAAAAACAACAACAACAACAACAAAAACACATACGAATATAGAGCAAATAAAATGAAATGAAATTATGGTGCTTAGAGCCTCGCCGACCACTAAGACCATCTCAAGGCTATCACGAATATAGAGCAAGCAGAAGACAGACAACAGAAAAAGTTCTCAGACACGCAGATCTCCTCCTACGTTTTTTTTCTTCTTTTCATTCTTTCTCCAACTCCTCCTTCTCTTCCTCTTCCTTCTCCTCTACTCTTCCTAAAGGCCTGATCAGCGTGTTGGCTTCATGCGAAGGTCAAGCATCTGCTGCCTTTATTGTGTTTATGTTTTTGCAGCCACATGTGGTGTGTGGTGTAGCGTATAGAGAGATCTGTCCGCACACTCTGACACCTCAATTAACTCACTCAGTACGGCCAGTCCTCTCTTCTCCTCTACACAGACCCCTCGGATGTCCAGTGGGTGTCTGAATGAATGACCCAACCTTTAGCTTCCGTCGTCAGAATTGTGGTATTCTTTGTCAACATTCACGTCTTCAGTATAAGAGCCTTCCGCTTGCAATATTTTGATGATGGTAATTGGGATGAAACGCTGTTAACGTCGTCTCTTTCGCCGTTCGTATGGAGAGAGTTAAGCTGAAACGGAACTGCAACTGCTACTACTACTGGCACTACTAAAACTACTACTACTACTACTACTACTACTACTACTGCATGTCTATGTGCGTCAGTGACTGAAACCTGATTGAATGACAACGGTAACGAAGGATCAGCGACCAATGGCAGCTGTCAGTCGTCTCTTGTTGTACAAATCACTCCGTGTTTGTAAAGCGCCTAGAGCTTGGTCTACGATCGAGGATAGGCGTTTTTTTACATATCTATATCATCATCATCATCATCATCATCATCATCGTCGTCATCATCATCGTCATCATCATCATCGTCATCGTCGTCGTCATACTACTATAACCACTGCTGCAGCTGCTGTTGCAGCTGCTGTTGCTTCTGCTGCTGCTGCTGCTGCTGCTTCGTGGTAAACTTAGGAGGACAAAGAGGACACCTCGGCCACTGAACCAGAAGCAGGGTGATAGACATGACCTTTCAACGCCCCACGCCGATGCTCTCCTGACCTTTAGCCTTTCGGCTTACCGACACACTGAAGCGAGACATATCTGTTTCCCGTCCGATGAACGAATCAATACAATTACCGTCGTCACTCCACCCCCTGCCACGTGCATAACGAGAGAGGAATATATCACACTTCCCTGCTTACCTCCTTCCTTCCCTCCCTCCCTCCCTCCCTATTCCTTCGCGCTTTCTCCTCCTCCCTCTATCGTTTCCTTTTTGTCTTGTCTGTTTTGGCTGTCTGTTTGTCCTGTCCCTCTCTCTCTCTCTTCTCTTTTCGCCTGTCTTTCCCTTTCCTCTCTCTGATCATGAGTGCATGTGTACCTCAAACGAAGTGCACCTCTAAGATTGAAAATCTTTTGTTTTGAGTTTTAGCTTCCCTCTCTCTCTCTCTCCATTTTGTAGGAAAAGTACTTTTTTTCCCCCTTTATTGCTATGTGTATCTTTATCAGCGTATTTGTTCATCGGTATTCACAGTACGGTGTTATGATAGTGTTAAAATGACACCTTTATACCCAGTATTGTGTTATTGTACATGTTACAGCGACACATTCCCCCCCCAGTTCTGCTATATTGTACGTGTTAAAGTGACACCCTTTATTCTCAGCACTGTGTTACGATACATGTTAAAACGACACCCTATGTTTACAGCACTGTGTTACGATACATGTTAAAATGACACGCCATGTTTACAGCACTGTGTTACGATACATGTTAAAACGACACCCTATGTTTACAGCACTGTGTTACGATACATGTTAAAATGACACCCTATGTTTACAGCACTGTGTTACGATACATGTTAACTCTCTCCATACGAACGGCGAAAGAGACGACGTTAACAGCATTTCATCCAATTACCATCATCAAAATATTGCAAGCGGAACGCTCTTATACTGAAGAGGTGAATGTTGACAAAGAATACCACATTTCTGACGACGGAAGCTAAAGGTTGGGTCATTCAGACACCCACTGGACATCCGAGGGGTCTGTGTAGAGGAGAAGAGAGGACTGGCCGTACTGAGTGAGTTAAAACGACACCCTATGTTTACAGCACTGTGTTGCGATACATGTTAAAACGACGCCCCATTGTGTTGACTGTGCACGGGGGTCTGTTAAAAGAGGAGCGAGGACCCTGTACCCCAAGGCTGAAGGTCAATGGATGATGCATGATAAGCCACATCAGTGTGAAGGATAAATCCGCGCCCTGATACCAACGTTTTCCTTTAACTCACTCAGTACGGCCAGTCCTCTCTTCTCCTCTACACAGACCCCTCGGATGTCCAGTGGGTGTCTCAATGACCCAACCTTTAGCTTCCGTCGTCAGAACTGTGTTATTCTTTGTCAACATTCACCTCTTCAGTATAAGAGCGTTCCGCTTGCAATATTTTGATGATGGTAATTGGGATGAAACGCTGTTAACGTCGTCTCTTTCGCCGTCCGTATGGAGAGAGTTAATTAAAGAAGAAAAAGAAGCACAAAAACCGCTGCCTTGGTTTGACTTCTGATCTATATGAGAAGAGATGTGACGTGAGTACTTAATCTCTAATTAAAGCTAACGTTTGCCATTTTTTGTACCTCAAAAGGGGAAACTTAAAACCCTTTCACCGCTAAGCTCGCATTCATGCACAGGCGTGGTAGGGAACCCATGTCGCTGAAAGGTGACCATTCATTGGTCTGTTATCCATGAACCAACTGCTCTTAATGTTCGGTGGTAGGATAGGCCATATTTTCTAAACATCGCAGGGGGAATCCCCAGCTATTCTTAGTCACTGTCTTTTCTGTGTTTATACCACAAGGGAATTTTGTACTCTAAATTGACTGGCGGTAAAAGGATTTTAACTCGCACAGATTGCGTCAGTTGATTCGGGCTGTGGACTACTTATCCAACTCAATACTTGCCCCAGGTTGTTTGATGAATCCGCAAAGAAGAAACTTCCCACAGTTTAGCAGGCACCTCTCTCTTTTGTTAAGAATATATCTTTCAAAAATCAAAACGAGCAGAAAAAATGGTGGGAAAACCGGACTTTTAGATACAATAGTAGTCTGGACTTTTTCTTGAAATCAATAACAACAAAAAATGCCAGATACGGTCTCGGCCTATGTGTCCAGCAACCAGGGATAATAATCCACAGGGGACTAAAAGAGACTCTTGATAGTAAATCCCCGAGCTTACAAACTGGACACCGCACAACAAACTTGAAGGGTTCATTGCCGGAATGATGCATAATGTGCTGTTAAACAGTGAACAACTGATCCAATCCTCCTGATGTCTTCGGTTTTTTTTTCAAAAAAGAAGGGCAAGAAACGTCACAAAACAGTCGGTTTAACTGTTAGTCCTAAGTGGTGGCATGACTTTATCATTAATTTTTCCATTAAAGCCGGATCATATTACCCACTGTGTGGAGAGGTTTGCAAGCACGGCAAAAGCGACAGCTGTTCCACACTTTGGAGTGCTCATCGGGCTTTCTGCATAGCAGCCAAACAGCTAGATGAAAATGTCAAATGTGGCTCCCAAGCTGGTCTGTAAAATTGTTCTTGTTGGGGTGGTTGTGTGGGTGTGTGGTGTGTGGGTGGGTGGAAGTGGGGGTGGGGTATGTGGGCGTGGGGTGGAGGGGGTGGGGGGTGGGGGCTCAGGGCGAGCGGCGTGAGTGATGCCCTGAAACAGTTACAGATGGCGGGGTGGAAAACAATATTAACAACAACAGCAACAACAACAATAACAACGAAAATACACCATTGGCAGTACTCTAGATTCTTCCAGCGAATGTATATGGTCTCGTTCACTTTTTGTGTTTCCATCAGCACTGGTAACACTTTGCCTGCTCGTGTTCTTCAAACAAAGAATTGTGTGAAGACGTTGACTGAACGAAAATCCGTGTCTGGTTTGATAAAACAAAAGGTGTGTGTGTGTGTGTGTGTGTGTGTGTGTGTTGAGTAGGGGCGTAGGGGTGCGGAGGTGAGGGAGAGTGGGTGGTTCTGGTTGTCTGACCTGGGATCGATTAGAATCGGTGTGTGTGTGTGTGTGTGTGTGTGTGTGTGTGTGTGTGTGTGTGTGTGTGTGTGTGTGTGTGTGTGTAATGCTGTCATAATTATCACTGTTGCAACCTGTGCTTCCATCGGTAAGTTGTTTGTTTGGTCATTTTGTTTAGTTCAGTTTGGTTTCGATTGGATTGGGTTTTTGGGTTTGCATTGATGTGTTTCTTGTTTGTGTCTTTTCTGTCTTTATTTTCATCTGTGAGTTCATTTCTTCTTTTCGTCCACTCGGGGTTATTTTCCTTTATTCTCTATTTCAAAAGAAAATCTTTTCTTCACATTTCTTCTTTGTTTCTTTCTTGCTTTGTTTATCTATTTCTACTCACTGTGCAAACTCGAACAAATCATCGCTTTCACACATGCTTGTTTTTTTTGTATTCTTTCTGACGGGAACAATAGACGAGTGGTTAAAGCGTTAGACTTTCAATCTGAGGGTTCTGGGTTCGAATCTCGGTAACGGCGCCTGGTGGGTAAACGGTGGAGATTTTTCCGATCTCCCAGGTCAACATATGTGCAGACCTGCTTGTGCCTGAACCCCCTTCGTGTGTATACGCAAGCTGAATATCAAATACACACGTTAAAGATCCTGTAATCCATGTCAGCGTTCGGTGGGTTATGGAAACAAGAACATACCCAGCATGCACACCCTTGAAAAAGGAGTATGGCTGCCTACATGGCGGTGGCAAAAACGGCATACACGTAAAAGCCCACTCGTATACATACAAGTGAACGTGGGAGTTGCAGCCCACGAACGAAGAAGAAGAAGAAGAAGAAGAAGAAGAAGAAGAAGAAGTATTCTATGTTTGCTAGCACACTTCCTTTCCCATCACTACCAACTGTCTATGTTGGTTCAACTGGTTTTATTGCCCGAACCGAAAAAAAGTGTAAAGATAAGTTACACGAAAAACAGAAAGGAAGGTAAAAAGGGAGAAAGTAGTAGTAGTAGTAGTAGTAGTAGCAGTAGTAGAAGAGCTGCAGAAAGAACAAAACAACAGTGAGAAAGAAAGGAGAAGGAGGATGAGGAGAAGGTGATGAAGAGGAAGAAGGAGAAGCAGAAGAAGAAGAGGGAGGAGGAGGAGGTGAAGTAGGAAGAGAGGAAGAGGAGCAGGAGGAGGAGGAGGAGGAGGAGGAGGAAGAGGAGGAGGGACGAGGCACAAGAGCGGACGACGAAGAAGAAAGAACGAAAGAAAGAACAGAAGAAAGAAACGAAAAAAGAAGAAGAAATGGACGAAAAAGTAAGAAAGGAATAAAGGAAGAAAGTAAGAAAGAAAGAAGCGAGAAGGATAGAAAGGGAGAAGGAAGGGTGGCTCTGAGTTGCAAACAGGCTGAGAGGTATTCAATACGGACCATTGACATCCACATTGTCGGCGCCAGGAGTCCGACGTGTCCTGAATAATGGGGAACTGGTTCACTGTGTGTGTGTGTGTGTGTGTGTGTGTGTGTGTGTGTGTGTGTGTGCGTACACGTGGTGTGTGTGTGTGTGTGTGTGTGTGTGTGTGTGTGTGTGTGTGTGTGTGCGCGTGTGTGTGTACACGTGGTGTGTGTGTGTGTGTGTGTGTGTGTGTGTGTGTGTGTGTGTGTGTGTGTGTACACGTGGTGTATGTGTGTGTGTGTGTGTGCGCGCGCGCGTGTGTGTATGTGTACACGTGGGGTGTGTGTGCGTGTGCGTGTGTGTGTGTGTGTGTGTGTGTGTGTGTGTTCTGACATCGTGTCATGCAAATCAGGCAGAAGAAGAAGAAGACAAAGAAGAAGGGAGAGGAGGCGGAGAAGAAGAAGAAGAAGAAGAAGAAGAAGAAGAAGAAGAAGAAGAAAGTATTGGTTAAAAGATGAATTCATTGGTACAAATCAAATGTCGACGATTTTTCGGACCAGGTCAGATGGCTGGGCGTTCGTTTAGCGTGAAAGTCTGTATCAAAATGGAGTACGATAATCATCATACTAGAAGGGGAAAGAACTGGAAATGGGCTGCAACATCTGTTAATACTGATATCGATTTCGATTTTTCTAATCAGAATATTATCGAAAAGCATTGAGAATGGATAACAACACCTGCTAATAGTAATACCGCTTCATCTACACACGATGTATCCCGTTGAGAAAGGTTCCTAAATGTGTGTGTGTGTGTGTGTGTGTGTGTGTGTGTGTGTGTGTGTGCGCAGTTGATTGTGTGTTTGCGAGCGTGCGTGAATTCTCGTTCTCTGTATCTTTTGCAGTTTGTATTAAAGAAAAAAGAAAGGGGGAAAAAAAAAGAAAAAAAGAGAAAGAACTCCCACTGTGTACGTAAGAATTGAGCGGTTATGCATGGCTGACAAACCGTGAAGCAAGTGCAAACTGAGCAACAGCTGAGCGGTTATGCATGATTAACTCTCTCCATACGAACGGCGAAAGAGACGACGTTAACAGCGTTTCACCCCAATTACCATCATCAAAATATTGCAAGCGGAAGGCTCTTATACTGAAGAGGTGAATGTTGACAAAGAATACCACAATTCTGACAACGGAAGCTAAAGGTTGGGTCATTCAGACACCTACTGGACATCCGAGGGGTCTGTGTAGAGGAGAAGAGAGGACTGGTCGTACTGAGTGAGTTTAAGTAACAGGTCATTGTATGCACTGCGACAACCTAGACCTCTCTTCTGGTTTTCAGAGCGAGCGAGTGAGCGAAGAGAGAGAGAGAGAGAGAGAGAGAGAGAGAGAGAGAGAGAGAGAGAGAGAGAGAATGCGTCTGAGTGTTCCACACACACACACACACACACACACACACACACACTTCATTCGTCTAAAATCATAAATGTGGATAAACGTTTAGCAAAAGAACGAACAGAGACTTCAGTTGGATGCCACAAAAACAGAATATACTTCTAATGCGACTTATATTTGCGGTAATGAAAAAGTACCCCCCATGCATATCATCCATAAATGTGAGCAATCAAAACCATATTTACTTTTTTTTCATTTACCAAATCTGCAGTTCCATCTGTTTCAACTGGAAACGCTTTTATATGAGAATCAACATGTATTCTAAATAGTTCAGAGTTGGCTCATTGTTGTAATCTTAGTGTTTGACTAGGCAGTTTGTTTTATTTTATTTATATGTTTACATGCTAATTGAGGAAACAGGAACAGGGAAAATTAGTGAAAATTTAAGACATGGGTGGGTTGGGGAAGAATATGGAATTTTGTCTAAAATCACACTTGTGGATAGACGTTAAATAAAGAACGAACGAACGAACGAACACACACACACACACACACACACACACACACACACACACACACACACACACAGAGAGAGAGAGAGAGAGAGAGAGAGAGAGAGAGAGACTATAATAATAAATTACGATGTAATATAATGTAATATAATATAATATACGATTGTGTGTATATATATAACTATGTATATGCGTTGTATCGTGTAACTATAGAGACAAAGTATTCCACACGCATTTTTCTTGTTCCAGTTTCATTTCTCATGGAGCACGGCATGAAACGGCAATGTCTCGCGCCCACTTTCTTGATTCTTTTTCCTTTTTTTTTTTTTGAAAAGTGGAAAAAAAAGAAGAAAAAAAGGGGGGTTACACGGAAAACACGCTGGTAACGTAAAAAAGTCTGAGCGGTTATACATGACTAACTGACCGTGATGAACGTGGAAGCTTTGTGTAAACAAAGTGAGTCTATGTTTTAACCCGGTGTTCGGTTGTCTGTGTGTGTGTGTGTGTGTGTGTGTGTGTGTGTGTGTGTGTGTGTGTGTGTGTGTGTGTGTGTCCGTAGTAAACTTTAACATTGACATTTTCTCTGCAAATACTTTGCCAGTTGACACCAAATTTGGCATAAAAATACGAAAAATTCAGTTCTTTCCAGTCATCTTGTTTAAAACAATATTGCACCTCTGGGATGGGCACACAAAAAATAAAAAAGAAGCCTAATTATATGCAAACTGCATTTACTGTTATATTTATATTTTTTGTATTCTCTAAACTTGGCACTTTGACCTCTTATTCTGACACAACAACAAGAGGAGACATTATTATAATTTTTTGTTCAAACAGGAACTTCTTTTGCAAAGCATGGAATTTTTATTTATTTTGCAAACGTTTTGGTGCAGATAGTAAAAAAGGGAAATTACTCTGTAATTAATGCTAGGGGACTTAATTTATCATAAGTGAGTCTTGAAGGCCTTGCCTCTCTTGTTCTGTTTCATTTTAACCCTTCCCGCCTTTCCCCTGCACCCCCGCCCCCCCAAAAAAAGTGAACACGACGTACGTGCATATAAACTTACGTACATGTGGCACAGTCACACACAGAGACACACACACACACACACTCTCTCTCCTGCTGTTCTGCTAGTCAAGAGAGTGTTTGTGGATGATTTCCCTTGAGGAAGGCAGGCGGACATTGTCAACGCGTGCATTATTTATTGGTTTTTTCTCCGCCCCCCCCACCCCCCTTCACCCTCCCATACACAGTGCGGCAAGGGACCTGCTGCGACAGAGCGCTTTGACAGGTCTGGGGAAAAAAAAAGACAGGTTTCCTGGAAACTGCTGGTTAACTTCCCATTCTATGGTAAAGTCCTATTTTAGCATCCTAAAATTCAGGAGCCTATTTTATCAGCAACTTTATTTTTGTGCTTGCATAATAATAATAATAATGGTATTTATATAGCGCTGGATCTTGTGAAGAGACAAATCAAAGCGCTTTCGCACCAGTCATTCACACGCATGCATAACTCTAAAACTGTAGAAACTAAAGACAAGGAAGGGCAGGCAAGGGAGGCTATTTTGGGAAGAGGTGGGTTTTAAGGCCAGACTTGAAAGAGCTGAGTGTGGAGACTTGAGACATCTCTCTCAAAAGACTATGCCAGTCTTTGCATTATTTTTCTCCTCTAAAGGACTTGAAGAGGAAGTTCATTCCAATCGCAAGGTCCAGAGACAGAGAAAGAACGGCGGCCAACAGTCGAGTGTTTGAATCTGGGTATGCGTAAACAGAGTGGATCCGACGCCGATCGTAGTGAGCGAGATGGAGTGTAGAGGTAAAGGCAGCCGCAGAAATAGGAAGGGGCAGTTTTGTGAATGCATCTATAACATGGAGTGCTGATCTTGTACTTTATTCGGTGTGAGACAGGGAGCCAGTGGAGATGTTGCAAAAGAGGAGTGATGTGCTCAGATCTTTTCTTTCTGAGAACGAGTCGGGCAGCAGAGTTTTGTATGCGCTGAAGGGACTGAATGGATGAAGCAGGCAGACCAGACAATAGAGAGTTACAGTAGTCAAGGCGAGAGAGAATGAGAAAAACGACAAGTCTAGATGTTGCGTCAGTGGACAGACATTTCCGGACGGCACTGATGCGCCGCAGTTGACAGTAGCAGGACTGACATGTCTGACTGATAAATTTTTGCATGGACAGTGTATTGTCAAGGACAACACCGAGGTTCCTGACTGACGTGGAAAGAGGGATGGATGTACTGCCAAGTTTGATTGTGATGGAAGACAGTTTTTGTTTAGTTCCTATGATCATTGGTTCAGTTTTGTCCGCGTTCAATTGTAACTTATTTCGAGTCATCCAGTTTTGAATGTCCAGGAAGCAGTTGGATGTTTCTTGCAAGAGCGACAACAATTTTTCAGGGGTATCACTCTTCTGGAGTTGTGTCACCAGCATAAGAATGATGACTGATATTATGGCGGTTGATAATTTCAGCGAGAGGAGCAGTGTGCAGTGTGAAGAGCACTGGGCCTAAAACAGATCCCTGTGGGACTCCATGTTCGATTTTAACGGGTTCAGATTGGAAATGATCAACAATGACAGACTGGAATCGATCAGTGAGATAAGATTTGAACCAGTTTAGAACAGTGCCGTTGATGAAGACGGGAAAGAAGGATTGAATGGTCTATCGTGTCAAAGACGGCTGACAAGTCGAGAAGAGTGAGAAGGGAAATTTTTCCTGAGTCGGACGCTATCAGTAGATTGTTCAGAATGTGGAGGAGAGTGGTTTCGGTGCTGTGGTCAGCGCGATAGGCAGACTGAAATGGGTGGATGAGATTGTTGAAACAAAGGTGGTTGTTGAGCTGCTTGAGGACAGCTTTTTCAAGGAGTTTGGACATGAATGGAAGATTAGAAACTGGTCGATAGTTTTTCTAAATGTTTGCCTCAAGGTTGGGTTTCTTCAGAAGAGGCCGGACGATTGCAGTTTTGAAAGTGGATGGAAACGTTCCAGTGAGAAGGGATGAGTTGACAATATTGGTGATTGTGGGGAGAAGATGTGAGACACATTGGGAAAAGACCGAGCCTGGTATAGGATCGAGCTCACAGGATTTTATTGTCATTTCTTTTAGGATTTCGTGAACTTCTGTTTCAGTCAATGGATTAAAGGAATGGAGAGGAGTGCCGCTGAATTGAGGATCAGGATTAACAGGTTGGAAAGACATTTGGTCTAAGATGGTACGAATATTTTGGACTTCGTCGAAAAAGAAAGAGGAGAAGACATTGGGGAGTTCAGATAAAGTGTAGGCAGAAGGAAGAGGAGTCCTTTTTGCAGTTCAAAGATTTGACATGACAGAGTAAAGAGATTTGAAACGATTATGTTACCATTAGTAGGTGTTGTCACCCATTTTCGGTGGATTTCGACTCTTATTTCTTTGTACGTCATTTTAACTCAATTCTGATGCGGATTCAGTCACTAAACTAACGTTCCACCATCTTGCTTTTTTAATTTTCGTTTTTGGTCCCACAATCATGAAAATATAACCAATAGGTGCAATAATCTAAGACGCTAAATTGTCCTAAATTCTGGGATCCATTTCCACGTCAATTTTCGTGGATAGTAGAAGCGACAATACATATAGTAAATATTTTGATCCATGTGTTTTGTTGTTTTTTTTTGGTTCGAGTCAACAAGGGTATGTCCTTGTGCATGATATGGGTCATTTCGCATCATTTTAAAGCGAACCTCTTGACCAGAATGGTGTATTACACGTTGCATGTCATTCCACGCAACATGTTAATAATGATAATAATGATAATGGAC
>NC_134896.1:18857673-18860173 GCF_041734735.1 Babylonia areolata | reverse complement strand
GCAGCCTTTATCAGTTTTGCTCAACAAGCAGCTAGCGGTGTGCATGCTTTTAGGTAGTATCTGTGGCTGCTTCAGTTGGCGCTCTCTTTCCCCTTTTGTTCCACGTTTTTTACATTTATTTGCTTATTTATCATCATTGTTGTCTTATTTATTTATTATTTATTTATTTATTATTATTATTATTATTATTATTTTATTATTATTATCATTACTACTACCTTTTTTATCATAATTATTATTTATTTATTTATGTAAGCTTATCCATTATTTATTCACTTTTTTTTTTTTTTTTTTTGCTCAAGGCCTGACTAAGCGCGTTGGGTTACGCTGCTGATCAGGCATCTGCTTGGCAGATGTGGTGTAGCGTATATGGATTTGTCCGAACGCAGTGACGCCTCCTTGAGCTACTGAAACTGAAACAGACCTGTCAGCTGGGCGGAGGGAACCGTTAGTACGCAGTGCAGTAGAGCTCAGTCAGCCAACAACTGAATCCTTGTCCATTTAGAAGCAACACCTTTCTTTCTCCCTCTCTGGCGCTACATCATCTCTGTCTTTCTGTGTGTGATAAGTTGTCTGTCTGTCTGTCTGTCTGTCTGTCTGTCTGTCTGCCGCTACCAGTTTCTCTCAGTCTCTGGGTCTTTCCTACATGCATCAGTACACATTTCAAACGTAACACTCAAACGTGCACATATGCGCGCGCGCGCACACACACTCACACGCACGTTTGCAAACCCCATGCATGCATGAATGTATCATGCATCTAGAACACCCTTCGTTTGCTTGCAGGCACAATAGAAACCTTCTCCGTCTCTATCTCTCCCTTTTTCTTACACACACACACAAATACATACACACTCATATATACATGCGCGAGCACACGCACATCCGCATACGCACGCACACAAAAACACAAACACACACACACAAGCACGCGCGCGCGCACACACACACACACAAACGAACACCTATGCAAAAAATACATGCACACGTGTTTACTGTTTCATATCACAAACACACACACACACACACACACACACACACACACACACACACAGAGAAAGAGAGTCACACACACACACACAGATTCAGTTTTGCTCAACACGCACGCACACACACACACACACACACACACACACACACACACACACACACACACACACACACACACACACACACACACACACACACACACACACACAAACGGACACCTATGCACAAAAATACATGCACACGTATTTACTGTTTCATATCACACACACACACAGACACGCGCACATATATATATATGTATAGTGGAGTGATGGCCTAGAGGTAACGCGTCCGCCTTGGAAGCGAGAGAATCCGAGCGCACTGGTTCGAATCACGGCTCAGCCGCCGATATTTTCTCCCCCTCCGCTCGACCTTGAGTGGTGGTCTGGACGCTAGTCATTCGGATGAGGCGATAAACCGAGGTCCCGTGTGCAGCATGCACTTAGCGCACGTAAAAAAACCCACGGCAACAAAAGGGTTGTTCCTGGCAAAATTCTGTAGAAAAATCAACTTCGATAGGAAAAACAAAAAAACCTGCACGCAGGAAAAAGATACAAAAAAAAAGAAAAGAAAAAAAAAGGGTTGCGCTGTAGTGTAGCGACGCGGTCTCCCTGGGGATAGCAGCCCGAATTTCACACAGAGAAATCTGTTTTGATAAAAAGAAATACAAATGCAAATACAAATACAAATACATACATCGCATTTCACAAACTGCAACTGAGGAAGTCAGAAGGCATATACGTTATATTTCCGTCTTTACATCACAGTTTACAACGTTCGTTGCATTTGTTCTGCCTAACGCTTCCTGTTTTTTCTCTTTTCGTTTTATGTATCTTTTTTATTTCGATATTTTCAATGTGGCTGTTAAAACCCCCTTGTGCCCGGCCGTGCCTTCATCAATAATCTCTGGCAAATCTCCTGCAAGGTTCTTACAAATCTCTCTCCAAAGTCTGTGGGAGAAGTTGATAGATAATGTGTGTGCGTGAGTGAATGTGTGTTGTGTTGGATTGAAGCGTTTGTTCGTGCTTGTGTCTTCGTTTGAGTGCTGGGCTGTGTGTGTGTGTGTGTGTGTGTGTGTGTGTGTGTGTGTGTGTGTGTGTGTGTGTGTGTGTGTATGTGTCTGTGTGTGTGTCTGAGAGAGAGAGAGAGAGAGAGAGAGAGAGCAGGAAAGGGAGAGGGGAATTGTTACTTCTGATGGACAAGAAGGCAGTGGGAGGCTGAGCGAAGTTGCACGTGCTAACGGTCGTGCAGCGAACGAGGAAAGAGAATGCCAGGCATCCACTAGCTTCAACAAGCATGCACACCGCTTGTTGAGCAAAACTGAATCTGTGTGTGTGTGTGTGTGTGTGTGTGTGTGTGTGTGTGTGTGTGTGTGTGTGTGTGTGTCGTGTGTGTGTGTGTGTGTGTATGTGTGTGTGTGTCCGTGTGTGTGTGTGTGTCCGTGTGTGTGTGTTTGTGGGGTAATGCTGGT
>NC_134896.1:18840173-18842673 GCF_041734735.1 Babylonia areolata | reverse complement strand
CCCCCACCACCCCCCACCCCTATCATCCCCCGTCATCCCAGCATCTTCCCCCTCCCCCCATCTTCCCCCTCCACCCATCTTCCCACTCCCCCCATCTTCCCCCACCACCCTACCACCCTGCCCACGAGTCCTCCCCTCTAACCATGTATTTCTAGATAGTTTAAAGTTTCATTTACTCAACTCTCTTGTTGTACGTGGAGTGATGGCCTAGAGGTAACGCGCGTCCGCCTAGTAAGCGAAAGAATTTGAGCGCGCTGGTTCGAATCACGGCTCAGCCGCCGATATTTTCTCCCCCTCCACTAGACCTTGAGAGGTGGTCTTGACGCTAGTCATTCGGATGAGACGATAAACCGAGGTCCCGTATGCAGCATGCACTTAGCGGCACGTAAAAAAAAACAACCCACGGCAACAAAAGGGTTGCTCCTGGCAAAATTCTGCAGAAAAATCCACTTCGATAGGAAAAACAAATCAAACTTGCACACAGGAAAAAAATACAAAAAAATGGGTGGCGCTGTAGTTTTGCGACGCGCTCTCCCTGGGGAGAGCAGCCCGAATTTCACACAGAGAAATCTGTTGTGATAAAAAGAAATACAAAATACAAAAACAAATACATCTCCGTGGTTTTCCACACACCCTTCATCAGCAAATACACTGATACAAAGAGGGCTTAGGGGATTGGACATGTTGTCAGTGTTCGAAATTCACGGCTGCATTTATTAATAAGTTTGCCTTGGCCACAAGCGCCCGAACATGGTGTCACTCTCTTTTCTCTGTTTTCTGTCTCTCTGTCTGTCTCTCTATAGTCTGTCTGTCTGTCTGTCTGTCTGTCTCTCTCTCGTAGGTTTTTACCAGTTCCAGCCTCCAGATACCTACGCAGTTCACAACAATTTTAGCAGAGCTTATTAACAGGCGTGTGTCACTGGTGAATGCTACTCACACACAACACACACACACACACACACACACACACACACACACACACACCGCAATGATAGATAAATTATAAATTTATAGATAAATAAACCTTTCATTGATTCATTCATTCTCTCTCTCTCTCTCTCTCTCTCTCTCTCTCTCTCTCTCCCCTCTCTCTCCCTCCCTCCCTCCGTCTCTTCCTCCCTCTCTCTCTCTCCCCTCTCCCTCTCTCCCCCTCTCTCTCCCTCTGTCTCCCCCTCTCTCTCCCCCTCTCTCTCCGTCCCTCTCTCTCTCTTTCCCTCTCTCCCCCTCTCTCTCTCCCCTCTCCCTCCCCTCTCTCTCTCTCCCTCTCTTCCCCTCTCTCTCTCCCTATCTCTCTCCCTCTCTCCCCCTCTCTCTCCCTCTCCCTCTCTCTCCCATTTTTCTCTCTTTCTCTCTCCCTCTTTTCCGCACCCCCCCTCTCTCTCTCTCCCCTCTCCCTCCCCCTCTCTCTCTCCTTTGTCTTTATCTTCAGTCCTTCCTCTCTCCGCGCAGCGCCCATCTTGAAGAAGACTCTTGACTCGGGGGGAGGGGTTCTCTCACTGACTGTCACCCAGTTTTCTGTGACAAGAACTCGCGGCGCCTGCCTCTTGTATTGCCCGCCACCCCCCCTCCCCGCCCTCCACCCCCCCCGCCCCGCCCCCCCCGCCCACCCCTCTCAATCTCCCACAACAACCCTGGCGCTCCCTACAAGTCGACCTTCCTTTTGACAAAAGCCACCACCGCCACCTCAAGCCCACTCCACAGCCCGATATTGTGATAATATCAGTTTGCAGCAAAAAAGAGAGAAAAAAAGTCGCGCTAGAAGGTCTGAGGTTGGTGTGAGTGTGTGTGTGTTCGGGGGTGGGGAGTGTGTGTGTGTATGTGTTGGGGGGAGGGGAGTGAGGGTGGGGGGGGTGGGGGTTGCGTGTGGGGAGGCACCTACACAGTTATTCTCCTCTTCCCTCCCCCCCCCCCAAACCCCCACACCCCCCAACACCCCCACCCCCGCTGATACCCACGCGACGCCACGTGGTGACAGGCAGGTGAAGAAGAAGAAGAAGAAGAAGAAGGGGAAGAAAAGACGTGGGCTGGTATTGGACAGATTGGAAAGAGACAGCACTTATGATTGGCTGAAACGAGTTCGAAATTGTGTGACGGTTTTGTTTTGTGTGTGTGTGTGTGTGTGTGTGTGTGTGTGTGTGTGTGTGTTGTTTTGTTTTGTTTTGTTGTGTGTGTGTGTGTGTGTGTGTGTGTGTGTGTGTGTGTGTGTGTGTGTGTGTGTTATTTCATTATTTTGCTTCTTCTTCTTCTTCTTCACAGCCGAGCCACTCGATTTTTGATGCTTTGGGCAAGTTTGTTTTCTTTTTCTTTTCTATTCTTCTTCTTCTTTACGTCACAGGACAAAGTGAAAACACCTGCCCTATTTCAGTCCACAATTACACAGTGTGTGTGGGAGGTGGGGGTTGGTGTGTGTGTGTGTGGGGGGGAACAAAAGGGGCGGTGGTGGTGGTGGTGGTGGTGGAAGAAGGTGATGAGGGGAGATGGAGGAGGTCTGTGACTCAAG
>NC_134896.1:18817673-18820173 GCF_041734735.1 Babylonia areolata | reverse complement strand
TTGTGTGTGTGTGGTGCCCTTTACGTGCTTTTGCATGTCTGTGGTCCGGCCGTGCGTTTAAAGAGAAAAGCCCCTTGTGTAAACCCTTATGAGTGACAAAGGAAACAAAAGCATCCCGAAATTTGGGGCCCAGAATTGTCACCCACACACGGGTTTCCCCCACCAGGGGGGCCCAAAAACAGCCCTTTTTGGGCTTTTGGGGGGTGTGGTGTTTTTCCCCCCTCTTTGTGTTTTTTTTTCCTTTTGTATCTCGGGGTTGTTTTTGGTTTGTGGGGTGTGTTTTGGTGTGGTGTGGGTGTGTTTTTGTGTCTGTGTGTGTGTGTGCGGGTTTGGTGGGGCGGGGCGTCGTGCTGTGTGTTTGTGGGTTTTGGTGTGTTTGTATGTGTTGGGGTGCAGGTTTGTGTTGCGGGGCGTGCGTGTGGGGTGGGGGTGTGTGTGTTTTGGGTTTGGTTTTGGTGTATGGGGTTTTGTGCATGTTGTGTGTGCGTGGTGCGGTTTGCGTGTGTGTTGTGTTTTTTGTGGTGTTTTTTGTTTTGTTGTGTGTTTTGTTTTGTGGTTTTTGTCCCATGTTTGTGTTTTGGGGGCTTTACTGGGGTTGTTTTTTGTGTGTGTGGGGTTGCATTTTTTTGTGTTTGGTGGTGTGTGTGTGTGTGTTTGTGGGGTTTTGTCTTTACGTGTCTTGCATTCGGGGGGCCCGTGCCCCGGTGCTGCGGGAAGAGAGAAAACATTTGGGGAAAAACCCCCCTTTGGGAATGGGGGGTGAAAAAAAGGAAAAAAAGGGCACCCGAAAAGGGGCAAAATTGTAAAGCCTCACACCTGGTTGCCCCAGGGGGGCCCAAACGCACTTTGTCTGTTGGGCTTTGGGGTGTTCACCCTTTTTGTGTATTGTTTTTTTGTATCTCTGTTGTTTTTGGGGTGTGTGTGTGTGTGTTGTGTTGGTGGGTTTTTGGGGGTTTGGGGCCCATTTTGTGGTGTGTTGTGTTTTTTGTGTAGGTGTTTGTGTCTGGTCTTTGTTATTGTGCTGTTTGGGGCCCGCTTTGCGTGCATTGGGGTGTGTGGGGGTTGTGATTTTTCTTGCGTGTTTGTTTGTTTTGTGTGTGGGGTGCATGCTTTGTGGGGTCCCGTGCGTGCGTGGGGGGTGGGGTGTTTTTTTGTTTTGTGTCTGTAGGGTATGTGTCCTGTGCATGTTTTTTGTGGCGTGCGCGCTTTGCGTGCGGGGCGCGCGCATTGTATGTATGTTTGTGTGTGGGGTTGTGTGTGCCCTTTGCCCCTGCCCGTTTTTGGGCTTGCGCGTGCTGTCCTTTTTTTTTTTTTCTTCTTCTTCTTCTTCGCTTCTCATTTTCCTGCGGGTTGTGGTGCAGCGAATATGGACCCTGCTGCATCCCTGCCCCGACCCCCTTCCGGGAAAAACTAAAAAGAGAAACGGAATGCTTTATGCCTTTTCCCGTTACCTTGGTATGGTATTTGTTGCACTGGGGCCCGTCTGTCTGTTTTGTCTGCCCTTTGCTTTTCTTGTCTGTCTGTCTGTCTGTCTGTGTCTGCTGTCTGTGTCTGTCTTCTGGCTGTGCCCTGCCCCTGTCTGTCGTCTGTGTTTTGTTGTGCTGTCTTTTTTCGGTGTTTTCTGTGTCTGTTTTATGTGTCTGTCTTTTTCTGTCTGTCTGTCTGTCTGTGTCTGTCTGTGCCCTGTCTTTTCTTCTGTTGCTGTGTTTTGGTCGTCTTTTCTGGGGTTTTGTCTTCTGTCTGTCTGTCTTTTCTTGTCTGTCTGTCTGTCTGTGTCTGTCGTCTTCTGTCTGTCGTGTCTGTCTGTGTCTTCTTCGTCTGTGTCTTTTCTGTCGGGTCTGTTTTTTTTCTGTCTTTTCTTTTCCCTGTCTGTCTGTCTGTCGTCGTTGTCCTGTGTCTGCCCGTCTGTCTGTCGTGCGTCGTCGGTCTGTGTCTGCTGTCTTTTTTGTGTCGTTTTCTGTTTTCCTGTCCTTTTGTCTGTCTTTTCTGCCCTGTTGGTCTGTTTTGTGTCTGAAAGCGGCCCTGTCTGTCTGGGTCTTTCTTTTCTGCCCTTTTGGCCCTGTCTTTTGTCGGGTCTGTCTGCCCGTCCTGCCCTGTTTTGCCCGGGTCTGTCTGTTTTGGGTTTTGTCTGTCTGTCTGTGTCGGTTTTTCTGTCTGTTGCCCCTTTTGTTGTCTGTCGTCTGCTGTCGTCTGTCTGGTCTGTCTGTTGTCGTCTGTCTGGGGTCAAAAAAAATTTTGTACTTTTTTCCCCCAAAATTATCTTTTTCAGGGTTGCGTTTGCCTTTTTGTCCAGGTCTGCAGCTTTACACACACACACACAAAACCACACACACACACACACGGCCAAAGAGCGGGCCCCCCGCCACCCCAACAAAAAACATGCACACACACACACACAAAACAAAACACAAAACACATGCAGCTTCAAACACCACGCACGTAAAAAAACCTTACTTTCATACTACATACATCATACATGTACATAGAGACACCGTACAAT
>NC_134896.1:18798233-18805733 GCF_041734735.1 Babylonia areolata | reverse complement strand
CTTCTCGTTCCCTTCTTCTTTTTCTTCTGGTTTCTTTCTTGACAATGAAGCTAACTTTTTGGAGGGTATTTGTCCGTGCTACACAGACATACGGTATCTATATTGCGGATTAAAGATGATTAATTAACAACGATCTGTTCAGGGACTTAATATTATGTAAGGATGTAATATAACGCAAACGCATAATCTGGCCAAATTCATATCTTTTTTTGCTGGTAAAAACAAATTAAACTCACCATGATTCACTGAGCTTATCAACTGATTCCATAGAGTCTTCATGTCCCTGTTTGTCTATCCGAAAGCAATGGCAGCTCAGGACCGCAAGCCACAATTGAATTCAGATGAAGAATGCACTGTGTGTGTGTGTGTGTGTGTGTGTGTGTGTGTGTGTGTGTGTGTGTGTGTGTGTGTTTGTGTGGTGTGTGTGTGTGGTGTGTGTGGTGTGTGGTGTGTGTGTGTGTGTGTGTGTGTGTGTGTGTGTGTGTGTGTGTGTGTGTGTGTGTGTGTGTGTGTGTGTGTGTGTGTGTGTGGTGTGGTGTGTGTGTGTGTGTGTGTGTGTGTGTTATTGAAGGCACATTATCTGCAAGCCAAGTCAAAGCAAAAGAAGACATCTATCATTCTTCAAAGTCCAAACAAAATGGTAATGAAATTCAACGCTATGTGTAATCAATTGTAATAATTATTTGGATTATTTCGAGTCCGATGACTCATGAACTTTAAAAACATCTGCAATCTGGAGTCTCTCTGTATCTGTATATGTCTGTCTGTCTGTTTGTCCGTCTATCCGTGTCATTCTATCTGTCTGTCTGTTTGTCTGACAGTCTGTCTATCTGTCTGTCTGTCTCTCTCGCACACACACACACACACACACACACACACACACACACACACACACACTGTCTGTCTGTCTGTCAGTATGTCTATCTGTCTGTCTGTCTGTCTCTCGCACGCACACACACACACACACACACACACACACACACACACACACACACACACACACACACTCGCACATACACACACACGCATGCTATCATGCATACCACAAATTCAATTTCAAGCCGTTCACAAGACAGGGCCTCTTTGTCTTCGTACTTTGCTGTCAGTTTCACCGTCCCTACCCACCTCCGTCCCACTTTCCCTCTCTTTCTGTGTGTGTGTGCGTCTGTGTGTGTGTGTGTGTGTCACTGTATGGGTCTGTGTCTTTGTCTGTGTCTCTGTCTGTATGATTGGGGTCTGTATCTCTGTGTCTCTGTCTCTGTCTGTCTGATTGTCTGTCTGTCTGTCTGTCTGTCTCTCTCCACATGTGTGAGCGACTGACAGACAGACATGATGCCAGAGAGAGAGAGAGAGAGAGAGAGAGAGAGAGAGACAAAGAGCCAGATAGAGAGAAAGAGAGAGGCAGAGAGAGAGAGAGAGAGAGAGAGAGAGAGAGAGAGAGAGAGAGCGTGTGTGTGTGTATGTGTGTGTGTGTGTGTGTGTGTGTGTGTGTGTGTGTGTGTGTGTGACACTATATGTGTCTGTTTGTGTCTCTGTCTCTCTGTCTGTGTCTGTCTGTCTCTCTCCACATTATCACAACGTCATGGGATTACATCATCAGGTTGAATTTCAAATAAACTGTACAGTTATTTTAAAATAATTATGTAATGTCTTTGTCTTCTTATTCTTTTACGAATTTCTTTCTTTTCTCTCTCCTGTCTCTGTCTGTCTCTGTCTCTGTCTCTCTCTCTCTCTCTCTCTCTCTCTCTCTCTCTCTCTCTCTCTCTCTTTCTTTTCATTCATCTTTCCTTGGTGTTAAATTTTACTCGTTACACCATGACTTATAACGTTTTTTCGGTTTTTTAAATTTTATTTTTGTTACATATTTTTTGTGTTTGTGTGTGCTTTCTTCCGTGCTTTTTTCTTTTATGTTTGATGAAAAAAAAAAAATCATTTGATGAGAAAAGCATTGTAACTGTTACTCTCTCTCTCTCTCTTTGTTCACACACACACACACACACACACACACACACACACACACACACACACACACACACACACACACACATATATATATATATATAGACCTGTTTTCACGATGCTCATTCCGAGTCTCCCCGTGTACAGCCACACCAGGTTTCGTCTGTCGTAATCGCAGCGCCGGACTGAAAAAAAAAAAAAAAATCGACAGGGAGTTATTCGAGGTTAGGCAGGTCGCCAGAAGGCCACACACCAGAGGAGGCCCTGCACTGCTGCCGAGTCACGTCGATTGTGTTCAGTAGTACCTGTTCTGATTCAACATGCTTTGTTATTTATGACACCACCTGCTAAGCCCTCCTACTGACGATAATAAACGCTTAGTAGTCGCGGATCCCCTCTCTGTGTCTCTGTCTCTGTCTGTCTGTCTGTCTGTCTCTCTGTCTCTTATAGCATGTTACAAACAAAACTGGCACGGGGAAATAGAGAGCAATGATAGGTATATCTGGTTTTATTCATTTAAATCAATATTTAAAACAGAGAAGTATATTAAGATTATAACAAATATATAGCATAAACTCTGGTTTTGTTCTGATTAGTACCTACCATTTCCTTCTTTTTTTTTTCTTCTTTCGCTTTTCCTTCTTGATTTGTACCACAGGGCTGGATGGAAGACAAATCTTGTTATTGTGCATATCTCAGTACCCTGGAAAATTAAAATCTCTCTCTCTCTCTCTCTCTCTCTCTCTCTCTCTCTCTCTCTCTCTCTGTCATACTCTTTGGTTTTATTGTTGTCTTGTACTGACCATGATGTGCGAAATTTGTCTCTGTTTTTCTACAAAGCATTTAGATACATGGGAAATTTTCACTTCTTAATGTTCCCGATTAATGTATAGCTGCATTGTTTTGATCCTGATGTCTTAAATGATATGATTATTGTCTGTTCACTTTCCCCTTCATGAGGGGCCTAGGCCTAAAATGAATAAACCATCTGAATCTGAATCTCTCTCTCTCTCTCTCTCTCACTCTGTGTGTGTCTCTCTGTCTTCCTCTGTCTCTCTCACTGTGTCTCTCTCTGTCTCTCTGGAAGAGTACTAAGTCTGGCGCCATCCATTTTTTGTTTCGTCTGTCTGATGTGAGTGGTTGTGTTTCTATCAAAGTGGGTTTTGTCCTTGATTCCGCGAGAAACAGTTCTCGTTGCCCTGGGTTCTTTTACATGACACGTAGATGGCCATGTGGGAGGTCGTCTTTTTTTTTTTTTCTTCTCTCCTTCTTCTTCTTGGTCTTGGTCTTCTTGTTCTTGTTCTTGGTCTTGTTCTATTTGTCCTTGTTCTTCTTCTGCAGTTATTCAACGCACTGTCTGTCTGTCTGTCTGTCTGTCTGTCCATGACTGTCTGTCTGTCTATATATCTGTCCACATACCACTAACTCGGCAATTCATGATTTCGATTTCCTTGTCTGTGTGAGGCCATGATTTTTACCGTGAGTTAACTGAGTCATCGATAAAAACAAAGGTATCAGTATCAGTAGCTCAAGGAGGCGTCACTGGGTTCGGTCAAATCCATATACGCTACACCACATCTGCCAAGCAGATGCCTGACCAGCTGCGTAACCCAACGCGCTTAGTCAGGCCTTGAGAGAGAAAAAAAGAGATGAATACATAAAAATACTTCTACTACTAATAATAATACTTATAAGGCGCAAAATCTTGATGAAGTCAACTCTATGCGCAAAGACAACAATGATGATAAATAAGCAAATAAAATCCGCGTTAGCGCAGTGGGTAAAACCACTTGTTCTCGATCCAAACATACGTGGTTCGAATCTGCATTGATACAAACAAAACAAAACAAAACAAACTGCATTGTAATTTTGTTTTTGTATTTGTATTTCTTTTCATCACAACAGATTTCTCTGTGTGAAATTCGGGCTGCTCTCCCCAGGGAGAACACGTCGCTACACTACAGCGCCACCCATTTTTTAAAAATATTTTTTCCTGCGTGCGGTTTTATTTGCTTTTCCTATCAAAGTGGATTTTTCTAAAGAATTTTGCCAGGAATAACCCTTTCGTTGCCGTGGGTTCTTTTACGTGCGCTAAGTGCATGCTGCACACGGGACCTCAGTTTATCGTCTCATCCGAATGACTAGCGTCCAGACCACCACTCAAGGTCTAGTGGAGGGGGAGAAAATATCGGCGGCTTAGCCGTGATTCGAACCAGCGCGCTCAGATTCTCTCGTGACGTGTTACCTCTGGGCCATCACTCCACATGTAATGGGCTGTATTGTGCTGTATTGTATCATTGTATACAGCTTCACTTTTGAGTCACGACAGCAGAGTTCTCTGTGTGAAATCTGGGCTTCTCTCCTTCGGGGGAGAATGCATCGCCGGTCATATTTCTCTTTTTCTTTTTGACTCACTTGTGTAGACAAAGTGAGTCTATGTTTTAACCCGGTGTTCGGTTGTGTGTGTGTGTGTGTGTGTGTGTGTGTGTGTGTGTGTGTCCGTGTGTCTGTGTGTCTGTGTCCGTGGTGAACTTTAACATTGACATTTTCTCTGCAAATACTTTGTCAGTTGACACCAAATTTGGCATAAAAATAGGACAAATTCAGTTCTTTCCAGTCATCTTGTTTAAAACAATATTGCACCTCTGGGATGGGCACAAAAAAATAAAAAAAGAAGCCTAATTATATGCAAACTGCATTTACTGTTATGTTTATATTTTTTGTATTCTCTAAACTTGGCATTTTGACCTCTTATTCTGACACAACAACAAGAGGAGTCATTATTATCATTTTTTGTTCAAACAGGAACTTCTTTTGATAAGCATGGAAGTTTTATTTATTTTGCAAACGTTTTGGTGCAGATAGTAAAAAAGGGAAATTACTCTGTAATTAATGCTAGGGGACTTAATTTATCACAAGTGAGTCTTGAAGGCCTTGCCTCTCTTGTTTCTTTTTTTCTGTCTGGAAGTGTATCTGATTTACTATCAATCCAAGTGGATTTTGTTTTTCTTTTTTTGTTTAGCTTTGCCAGTGACAACATTTTTTCTTTGCCGGTGGGTTCTTTTACGTGATCATGCTGCAGACAGGACCTGGGTTTATCGTTTCATATGAAAGACTAGCGCCAAGACCACTACTGAGTCATCGTGTAGTGGGAGGTGGAGGTTGGGGATTTGGGGTCGGTAGGGTGAGGGTAAAAATCCCAGTCCATGTGAGGGAGACTCCACAAACTATGGACATTCACTTCCTAGTTCGACGGCAGGCATTAGCACTAGACTAGACCACCACCTGCTCCAGCGAGACTTTTAACTTTCCCATTACTATACATCACAGTCAGCACATCCACCTCTGGGAATCAGGGTGGGTGGGTGGGTGGGTGGTGGTGGTGGTGTGTGTGTGTGTGTGTGGAGGCGGGGGGGGGGGGAGGGTGGTGGGAAGGGGTGGAGAAGGGGTGGGTAGGAGGAATGCTGAGGAATTCTCTCCTTCAGTTGTATTGAAGCACATGCCGTCTCACTGTGTGGGTGGTCGTTTTTTTTGTTGTTTTTTTTTTGTTGTTTTTTTTCCCTTCTCCTTTCTTATGTTTTGCTCTTTTGATTCTCTCTGTCTCCAGCATGGTTCTACACATGTCTCTGCTGCGTCTTTGTGTCCATATGTCTGTCTGTCTGTTTCTCTGTCTGTCCCTCTCTTTCGTTCTGATGTATGTCTCTGTAAGGCCCAACACTGAGCTTATAACACAGATTGACGTAAGTTTACATTTGGGCCAACAGCAAAGTGAGAGCTGTATTATCAATGGTTTCTCCAGTCAATAAAAAATCATTTACAGCTTAGTCTTTTGTGAAGGACTATGACTCTCAAACTAGGAGGCAAAATTGCACTGGCTCTTAGTGCTGCAGCCTTATGGGCTAATTGGCCTTTGGGAACCATCCCAACGCCGACTGTCCTAAAACTCTCTTGGCCGAGAGAGTGGGGATGTAACTTTGGCAAGACACTCTCCACTATAATCAAATTCTAGCCCAAATAGTCGGAACAGCAGTTGCCTCCTCTGCTGTTCTGATGGTCATAGTCGGACACGACTATCACATGTCGGTGTATTTATATATCTTTTTTTGAAAAATCTGTTTCCCTGTCTCTCTGTCTCCTCCTCTTTCTATCACTGATTTTGTTTCTGTATATTTTTCCTCTTTTTTGTGTGTCTTCTTCTTTCATTTCTTTCCTGTCTCTATCTTTCTTTGCAATTCGTTCACTCATGGGCAGGATGAAGAGACAGCATTCTTTACTTACTCTGTTTCCCTCAGAAAGTTAATTCATTCTCTGTCTGTCTGTCTGTCTGTCAGTCTGTCTGTCTGTCTCTCTCTCTCTCTCTCTCTTTTTCTCCCTGTTTTTTCTTCTCTTTCCACCCCTTTCATTTGTTCGTTCGTTCTCCCTCCTCCCTCTCTCATCCACCTTCTCTCTCTCTCTCTCTCTCTCTCTCTCTCTCTCTGTCTCACTTTGTCTCTCTGTCTTTCAATTCTCTTTGTCTCTCTCTCTGTATATATCTCTCTCTATGTCTCTCTCTATCTCTCTCAATTTGATTACGTTTTGATTATTTTTTTCTTCTTTTTGCTCATTTTCGCTTCTTTAGCTTTATTCCCTCTTTAGGGAGAGGGCTGGATGTAAAAAAAAGAAGAAAAAAAAGCATGTTACTTGCTTATCTATTACCCTCGATAACAAAGATTTTGTCTTGTCTTGTCTTCTCTCTCTCTCTCTCTCTCTCTCTCTCTCTCTCTCTCTCTCTCTCTCTCTCTCTCTCTCTCACACACACACATACACAAACAACCCCCTTCCCACAAACTCAGTCTGCCAACCCCCCCCCTTCCCCCACACCACAGATTACCCCCCCTCCCCACACTCCTGCCCCTCCCTTCTGGCCTATTCCTCACCGGAGGAGAGAGATAATCAATGGAGTTTATCGCCAAAAGAACGGTTTTCAGGATGGGCTGTGATGCAACATGCAAGCATGCTCTCTTTTGTCTGCGTTATTGCCATGGCATTTTCCGTCTGTCGATTTGTTTGTCGCTCCCTCTCTCCCTCTCTCTGTCTGTCTGTCTCTCTCCTGTCGGCATGGATCTCTTGTGACTGTTCTCTCACGTTTGCTGTTGTTGTTGTTGTTGCTGTCGTCGTTGTTGTTGTTGTTGTTGCTGTTGTTGTTGTTGTTGATGTTGTTGTTGTTGTTTTTGCTGCTGTTGTTGTTGTTGCTGCTGCTGCCGCTGTTGTTGTTGTTGTTGCTGCTGCTGTTGTTGTTGTTGTTGCTGCTGCTGTTGTTGTTGTTGTTGCTGCTGCTGCTATTGTTGTTCACTCTGTTACCTCAAAAAAAAAAAAATCATTCGTTCATTCATTCATTCAATCAGTCAGTCAGTCATTTACTCTCTCGTTGTTTCTCTCACCACACACACACACACACACACACACACACACACACACACACACACACACACACACACACACACACTCTCTCTCTCGCACTCTCTCTCTCCTCTCTCTCTCTCCTCTCTCTCTCTCCTCTCT
>NC_134896.1:18788233-18793233 GCF_041734735.1 Babylonia areolata | reverse complement strand
TCTCTGTCTCTATCTCTCTCTTCTTTCTCCTTCTCCTCTCTCTATTTCACCTCTCTCTCTCTCTCTCTTTCTCCAACAATCAGTTCGTCAGTCTACATGGCTGTCACACCATTCGCATCCTTTCTCATCCCTCTCTCACCATTCTCTCTCTCTCTCTCCTCTTTAACGTTGGCTAAACCCCGCTTTCTCTCTCTCTCTCTCACCCCCCTACCCACCCCACCCCTCTGTCTACCCTCTCCATCACACTACCATCACCCACGCCCTTCCTCCTCCGATCCTCCCACCCACTCACACAACCCCCGCTCTGTCTCTCATTTTGCATGCAGCCGAGGGAAGCGACAATTCAGCGCCGGAACTTGACAACCTCGGGGAATGGTGGTGGGTGGTGGTTTACATTGGTGATATCTGTATTCACCCCCCCCCCCCCCCCCCCCCCCCCCCCCCCCGCCGAATAATGATAATAATAATGACGATGATGATGATAATAAAAGTGATAATTATAATAATAATGAATATGATAATAAAAGTAATGATGATGATGATGATGATGATGATAATAATAATAATAATAATAATAATGAAGATGATGATGATGATGGTGATAAAAGTAATAATGATGATAATAATGATGATGACAATAAAAGTAATAATGATAATAATAATGATAATAATGATAATGATGATGATAATAATAATGGTTATATATTACTACTACTACTACTGCTACTACTATACTACTACTACTACTACTACTACTACTACTAATGATAATAATCAGAAGAAGAAGAAGACAGGGATATCCATCCAGACCAACACCAAAAACAATGCAGTTGGTGGTGGTCCTTCTTGGCCCTTGGCCACGGAACCTCAGGGGAAATCCGTCTGAAACTGTTGGGTTTTTCTTTTTTTCTCTCTCTCTCTCTCCTTTCTTTGCATAATCCCACTGACAGACATGACGGACAGACACACAGACACTGGGGTGAAAACAGATCAGTCTTTGGCTAGAGAAAGGTATACAAGGCCACAGGAAGTTTGCGGGGGTTGGTATCGGTGCAACAACAACAACAACAACAACAACAACAACAACAACAACAACAACAATTCACGTGCAAATCTTATGGGGGGGTGTTGTTGTTTTGTCTTTGTCTGTCTGTCTGTTTTTTTTTTTTTTGTTTTTTTTGTTTTTTTTTTGTGTTCTCTCTTTCTCTTTCTCGCACTTTCTATGCGTCCGTTCTCTGCATTTGTCTCTTAGTCTTTTCTCTTTCTCTCCGTCACTCTTCTATCTCTGTCTCTTTTTTAAAATTAATTTATTTATTTTATTTTATTTATTATTTTTTAAAAATTATTTTCTTTTTTTTTCTTTTTTAAAATTTTTTTATATCATTTTATTAGTATTACTATTATTATTACTACTACCTTTTTCTATATTATAATTATTTTTCATTTATTTATTTATTTATGTAAGCTTATCTATTATTTATTCCCCCGTTTTTTTTTTGGTTTTTGTTTTTGTTTGTGTGTGTATTTTGTTGTTGTTGTTTTTTTTTTGTGGGTGTGTGTGTTTTTTTTTGTTTGTTTTTTTTCTCAAGGCCTGACTAAGCGCGTTGGGTTACGCTGCTGGTCAGGCATCTGCTTGGTAGATGTGGTGTAGCGTATATGGTTTGTCCGAACGCAGTGACGCCTCCTTGAGCTACTGAAACTGAAACTGAAACTGTCTCTGCCCCCTCCACCCTTCTTTCTCTCTCTCTCTTCTCTATCTCTCCATTTCTCCCTCCGTCTCTCTCTCTCCCCCTTCTCTCGCCCTCTTTCTCCCTCTCCCTCCCTCTCTCGCCATCCCCCTCTCTCCCTCCCTCTCTTTCTCTCCCCACCTCTCTCTCCCTCTCTCTCTCCCCCTCTCTCTCTCCGTCCTCCCCCCTCTCTTTCCGCCTCTCTCTCCCTCTCTCTCTCTCTCCCCCTTCTCTCTCCCTCTCTCCCTCCCTCTCTCTCCATCCCCCTCTCTCCCTCCCTCTCTTTCTCTCCCCACCTCTCTCTCCCTCTCTCTCTCTCCCCCTCTCTCTCTCTCCGTCCTCCCCCCTTCTCTCTCCGCCTCCCTCCCTCCCTCTCTCCCTCCTTCCCTCTCTCCTCTGCATACTTTTTTTTTTTTGGGGGGGGGGGGGGAGCGAGGGGGGGGGGGGGGGCAAGGGGGCTTGGGGGGTTGTTTGTTTCTTTTGTTTTTTGGAGGGGGGGGGGGGTGATCTTTTTCCTTCATAATATGATGTTTGTATCAGGATTATGTAGGTGTGCGTGTTTTAAATGTGTATGTGAATGTTATGTCCTTATTTCTTCAGCTCTTTGCTACATTGTGGATGTTTTGATTCATTTTCATTTTCCATTTGCCCTGAGGGCTGGATGAAAAAAAAGCATATGTATGCTTATTCCACTTCCCTCAATAAAATAAAAAAAAACAACTTCGTTCGTTCGTTCGTTCGTTCTCTTTCTCTCACGGTGTGTAATGTTTCTCCTAACTCCAGTCTTCTC
This sequence comes from Babylonia areolata, assembly GCF_041734735.1. Lineage (NCBI taxonomy): Eukaryota > Metazoa > Mollusca > Gastropoda > Neogastropoda > Buccinidae > Babylonia > Babylonia areolata. Next base: position 18,790,716 of record NC_134896.1, on the reverse strand, counting down.
TCTCTCTCTCTCTGCTGTCAGTCTTCCTGCCTGTCTCTGTCTCTTTCTCTGTCTTTGTCTGTTTATGTCTCTCTGTCTCTCTCTGTCTTTGTGTTTCTCTCTGTGTCTCTCTGTCTGTCTGTCTCTGCCTCTCTCTGTCTCTTTCTGCATCTGTCTCTCTTTGTTGCTGTCTCTGTCTGTCTGTCTGTGTCTGTGTCTCTGTCTCTTTCTCTGTCTGTCTGTCTGTCTGTCTCTCTCTCACTCTCATTTCATCGTTTCTTACTTTACTCTCTCCCCACTCTTTTCCTCTTCTCTGATATGAATTTTCTCTATTTATAACTGTGCGTTTCTTTTTCTTTTTTCAATTTTTTTAAAATTCAATTTTGTGCTCCAGAGCTGGGTGGAAAAAAATTCTTGTCATTATGCTTATCTCAATACCCTGGAAAAATAAATTCGTTCATTCGTTCGTTCTCTCTCTGTCTCTGTCTCTCTCTCGGCACCACAGGAACCATGTAGTCAACACGTCTTTCTGTCTCTGTCTCTGCCTTCCTCCCTTTCTCTCTCTCTTTCTCTCTCCCAGTTTCTCTTGATCTCTCTCTCTCTCTCCCTCTCTCTGTCCCTGTCTCTATCTCCCTCTCTCTCTCTCTGTTTCCCCCTTCTCTCTCTCTCCCTCTCTCTCCATCCCTCTCTCACTCCCTCCCTCTCCATCCCTCCCTCCCCACCTCTCTCTCTCCATCCGTCCCTCCCTCTCTCTCCCTCTCTCTCTCCATCCCTCTCTCACTCCCTCCCTCTCCATCCTCCCTCCCCCCCTCTCTCTCCATCCCTCCCTCCCTCTCTCTCTCCCTCCCTTCCTCCCTCTCTCTCCCTTCCCCCCTCTCTCTCGGCACCACAGGAAACATGTAGTCAACACGTCACAGGAAGCTTTGGGGATGGCCCCCGGTGCACAACACGGTGAGCACGTGCAACCCGTTTGGGCCTCTGCTGTTGTGTGGGGTCTCTGCGTGTCTGTGTGTGTGGTTATTGCTCTCTTGTCTTTTCCTACTGCCCCGTCTGTTTGTCTGTCTGTTTGTTAGTTTGTTTGTCTGCCTATCTATCTGTCTCTGGCTGTCTGTCTGTCTATCTCTGTCTGTCTCTGTCCATCAGCCTCTGTCTCACTATCATTTTGTCTGTCTCTGTTCATGTCTTTCGTCATTGTATCTCTGTTGTTTATCTCTCTTTGTATCTCTCTACTTTTCTCCGTTTCAATCCTGTCATCTGATATTCTCTGTCTGTCTGTCTATGATTCTTTCTTCCTCACTCATTCTCTGTGCTCAGTTCATCTTCTGAAATTCAATCTCTCTGTCTGTCTGTCTGTCTCTCTATCGATTTCTCTCTTTCTTTCTGTCTGTGTCTCTGCCTTCCTCCCTTTCTCTCTCTCTTTCTCTCTCCCAGTTTCTCTTGATCTCTCTCTCTCTCTCTCCCCCTCTCTCTCCCTCTCGATTTCTCTCTGTCCCTATCTCTATCTCCCTTTCTCTCTCTCTCTCTATGTCCCCTTCTCTCTCTCTCCCCCTCTCTCTCCCCATCCCTCTCTCACTCCCTCCCTCTCCATCCCTCCCTCCCCCCCTCTCTCTCCATCCCTCCCTCCTCTCTCTCCCTTCCCCCTCTCTCTCGGCACCACAGGAAACATGTAGTCAGCACGTCACAGGAAGCTTTGGGGATGGCCCCCGGTGCAGAACACGGTGAGCACGTGCAACCCGTTTGGGCCTCTGCTGTTGTGTGGGGTCTCTGCGTGTCTGTCTGTGTGGTTGTTGCTCTCTTGTCTTTTCCTACTGCCGCGTCTGTTTGTGTGTCTCTTTGTTGGTTTGTTTGTCTGCCTATCTATCTGTCTCTGTCTGTCTGTCTCTGTCTGTCTGTCTTTCTGTCTCTGTCCATCAGCCTCTGTCTCACTATCATTTTGTCTGTCTCTGTTCATGTCTTTCGTCATTGTATCTCTGTCTCTGTTGATTTCTCTTTGTGTCCCTCCACCCTTTTCAATTCCGTCAACTGATCTTGTCTGTCTGTCTGTCTGATTCTTTCTTCCTCGCTCATTCTCTGTGCTCAGTTCATCTTCTGAAGTTCAATCTCTCCGTCTCTGTCTCTGTCTCTGTCTCTCTCTCTCACACTCACTCACTCTTGTTTCATCACTGTCTTTCCCTCTGTTTCTGCCTCCCCCCCCTCACCTCCCCCCCCTCTCTCTCTGTCAATGGTCCTGCAAAGACTGGATAAAACCAGCTTAGTTTATCTTTTGAATCTTTCTCTCTCTCTCTCTCTCTCCCTCTCTCCCCCTCTCTCTCTCTCCCTCTCTCTCTCTCCCTCTCTCCCCCTCTCTCTCTCCCTCTCTCTCTCTCTTTCTCTCCCTCTCCACCTCTCTCTTCCTCTCTCTACCTCTCTCTCTTCCTCTCTCTCCCTCTCCTTCCCTCTCTCCCTTTCTCTCTCTCCCTATTCCTCCCTCTCTCCCTCTCCCTCTCTTCTCTCCCTCTCTCTCT
>NC_134896.1:18758233-18760733 GCF_041734735.1 Babylonia areolata | reverse complement strand
AATTCAAAAAAGAAATAAGAGAGAGAGAGAGGAGAGAGAGAGAGAGAGAGAGAGAGAGAGAGAGAGAGAGAAAGTCACCAGCCAGTGGATCAAAAACGATTCTGAAAAAAACCCAAAACATATCTACCAACCAACACCTTTCGCGGAACGACACTTTTGAAAAATGGAGTTATCATTGAAAAAAAGAAAGAAAGAAAGAAAGAAAAAAAAGAGAAAGAAAGAAAAAAAATGAGGAGTGGGAGAGAGCAGAGAGGAAGAGGAAGGGGAACAGGGGGGGGGGGGGGGGGAGGGGAAGAGGGAGGTGGATGGACATGAAGGAAGTACACATACGGGCGGTAGGTTGGGGGGTGGGGGGGGGGGGGGCAAGCGGAGTGGTAGGGAACGGATCAGAGACAGAGAGTGTGGGTGTGTGTGTGTGGAGGGGGGGGGGGGTGGCCCCCCCGGATGGAGGAGGGACTCCATACTGCCACAGGAAATGAACCTCAGCACGGTGCTAGGGTTTTTGTTGGGCCGGATGCTGCTGGACTCAGTGGGGAGGGAGGGAGGGCGGGTGCGAGAGAGGTGGGGGTGTAGGGTGGGGGGGTGGAGTATTGGGGCGAAAGGAGATGTCTTTAGCTGTCTCCGTCTCTTGTCGTTCTGTTGATTTGTCTGTCTGTGTCAGTCTGCGTGTCTGTCTGTCTGTCTGTCTGTCTCTGTCCATCTCTGTCTGTATGTCTGTCTGTCCTTTTCGTTCCATTTTTTAAAAATATTTTCCTCCTCCGCCTTCTTGTTATTATTATTATTGTTATTATTATTATTATTATTGTTATTATTATTATTATTATTATTATTATTATTATTATTATTATTATTATTATTATTATCGTTGTCATTCTTCTTCTTCTTCTTCTTATCGTTGTCATTATTAGAAAGCTAGAGTTTTCCGGCATCTCGCAGTGAAACATGTTAATGTGAAATTCACTTAATTTTCGCGTGTTCAAACTATGGGGATTGAAGGGATTAAATTATTAGCAGAGCATGTTTCAGTTTCGAAAATCACTTTGTAAGAGTTTTAGAGGACAACATTGCTTGATTTTTGCTGGCTGTATTTCGATGCTTTTGCGTTTAAGGTCTGAAATCAGGTCCTGAACGCAGACCATAGTTTATAGAATAGCGGTGAAGCAAGCACACAAGACAAAATCGGTTAATTTGATTGTCACGAAACGCAATATTCTTTCCCATGAATTTTTTTATTTATATTTTATTTTTTTTTTTTACTTTTCAATCAATTGAAAGATCTGATCCCAAGTTCAATCAGTTCACGGCAAACATGAAAAATGCCTCAAATCAAGTTCCCAGGCAACACTATCATTGAGATTGGGTCTGTCACTTACGTTACACAGCCACCCCCCCTCTCCCCCAGCCACATCGCCCGCCTCCCCCCCCCCCCCCTTTCTCTCTCTCTCTCCCTACTCCCTTCTCGTCCTCTTTCCCTTATCTCTTTCTGCCTTCTTCTCTTTTCTTCCTTCTCCATTCCTTTCTTTCTCTTTCCGCGTCTCTCTCCCTCCGCCTCCCTTTCTCTGTATCTCTGTCTGTTTGTCTCTCTCCTTCCTACACACTCTCTCTCTCTCCCTTTCTCTCTCCTTCTTTCACTCTCTCTCTCTCTCTCCCTTCTCTCTCTCTCTCTCCTTCTCTCTCTCTGTGTATTTCTCTATCTCTCATTCACTGTCTCTCTGTCTCCTCTCTATCTGTATCTGTCTGTGTATCTCTCATTCCCTCTCTCTCTCCTTCTCTCTCTCTGTATCTCTCTATCTATCTCTCATTCACTCTCTCTCTGTCTCCTTCTCTCTCTCTCTCTGTATCTCTCTATCTTTCATTCCCTCTCTCTCTCCTTCTCTTTCTTTCTGTATTTATCTATCTATCCATCATTCACTCTCTGTGTGTCTCCATCTCTCTATCTGTATCTGTCTGTGTATCTCTCATTCCCTCTCTCTCTCCTTCTCTCTCTCTGTATCTCTCTATCTATCTCTCATTCACTCTCTCTCTGTGTCTCCTTCTCTCTCTGTATCTCTCTATCTATCTCTCATACCCCCCTCTCTCTCCCCTTCTCTCTCTGTATCTCTTTATCTATCTGTCATTCCCTCTCTCTGTGTCCTTCTCTCTCTCTGTATCTCTATCTCTCATTCCCTTTCTCTCTCTCTCTTTCTGTATTTCTGTATCTATATCTCATTCACTCTCTCTGTCTCCTTCTCTCTCTCTCTCTGTCTGTATCTCTCTATCTATCTGCCATTCCCTCTCTCTCCTTCTCTCTCTCTGTGTATCTATCATCTCTCATCCCCCCCTCTCTCTCTCTCCTGCTCTCACTTTCACCTTCCTCCCTCTCGTATCTCTCTCTCTCTCTCTCGCACGCCCCCCCCCCCTCCCATTTCTTCCCCACTTCTGTCTTTCTATCTCCGCCTCTCCTTCCTCCACTCTTTTTCTCCCTCCCCCCCCCTCTCTCTCTATTCTCACTTTCTGTCTC
>NC_134896.1:18740733-18750733 GCF_041734735.1 Babylonia areolata | reverse complement strand
GGTGTGTGTCCTCATATGGGAGAAGAGGCCGATTCTGGATGCGCAGCAATTCCCACAGGTGTTGCAAGGGAAAGCGTCTCCAGAAGTTGAGCCCTGCTTCCTTCGCTCACGCGTCTCCTTAATGGCCAGCGTTCTCTTGTTTTCAAACGTCTTTATTCCACTAGAGCACAGCATCTTCCAGCGAGAGCGGTCAAGGGCATCAGTTTCCCAGGAAGCGATTTCTTTGTCACAGGTCTTTGAGGTTTGTCTTCAATGTGTCCTTGAAGCGCTTGCAGAGTCTTCCAAGTTCGCGGTGGCCTTCCTTCAGCTGGCCATACATGAGCATCTTCGGGATCCTGCTGTCTGTCATGCGGACAACGTGTCCTGTCCAGCGTAGCTGGCACTGGATCAGCAGGCTTTCGTTGCTGGGCAGGCCGCTCCTCTCTAGGACCTGGAGGTTTATTTTATTCCTGTGCCATTGCTCCTCCGTTAATTTAAGTGCTGCGTTTGCTGCCAATGCGACGTTGCTGCTTGCTACATTTTCTGTTGGTGCATTTGATGTACCTATTTTGTTCCAGTGCTGTGCTGTGCTGTGCTGTGCTGTGTTGATTGTGTGCGATGCTGTGCTGCATTTGCTGTTCTTGTGCTGTGCTGCATTTGCTGTTCTTTTGTTGTGCAGCATTTCCTTTTGCTGTACTGTGCTGCATTTGCTCTTCTTATGCCGCGTTGCATTTGCTGTTCTCGTGCAACATTTCCCATTGCTGTACTGTGCTGCATTTGCTGTTCTAGTGCTGTGCTGTGCTGCGCTGTGCACTTCTACCTTTGATGGTCCTACGCTGACTTACATTCGATATTCTAGTGCTGTGCTATCATTTACAGCTGTATTTACAGCTGTCTTTACTGTTGCTACTACAAGATATAGTCAGACAAGATATATTCCTTTATTTTCTTTTATTCTCTTTCTTTCTTGTCTTTCTGTCACCCTGTTGTTAATACTGCTTGCAGATTATAATGGCTTTTACCGGCTGTGCCGGCCTGGTCTACGTAGACAGTAGCATTTCGCCGTGTGTCCTTCAGTGTCCTCTTTAAGCCTTTGCCTGAAGGTCGTGCGACGTTCTTAATTTCCTTTCTTTTTGGATAACTGGAGTTGGGGTTTTTTTTTCCTGTCTCTGCCTCTTCTGTGTCTCTCCCCGGTCACGCAACCCTCTCACGCCAGTCTGGCTGACACACAGGAACGACACATCGTAGAAAGACCAGTGGGCGAGTGGATGTAGACGGCGGTGGTGTGTGTGTGTGTGTGTGTGTGTGTGTGTGTGAGATAGGGAGAGAGAGAATGCGAATAGTGTGTGTGTGTGTGTGTGTGTGTGTGTGTGTGTGTGAGAGAGAGAGAGAGAGAGAGAGAGAGAGATAGGGAGAGAGAGAATGCGAATAGTGTGTGTGTGTATGTGTGTGTTTGACAGAGAAAGAGAGAGAGAGAGAGACAGGTGGAGAGAGAGAGAGGAAGAGACAGACAGAGACACAGAATGCGAATAGTGTGTGTGCGTGCGTGTGTGTGTGTGTGTGTGTGTGTGTGTGTGTGTGTGTGTGTGTGTGTGTGTGCGTGCGTGTGCGTGTGTGTGTGTGTGTGTGAATAGAATAGAATAGAATAGAATAGATTTTATTGTCATGAAACCGTAAGGTGTGTGTGTGTGTGTGTGTGTGTGTGTGTGTGTGTGTGTGTGTGTGTGTGAGCGTGCGTGCGTGCGTGTGCGTGTGTGTGTGTGTGTGTGTGTGTGTGTGTATTTGAGAGAGAGAAAGAGAGGCGGGGACAAACATGCGAATGCGAGTAATTCATTATTAGGCCACAATCCCCTCGTGAAGGGGTGTACATGGACATACAAGCACATCACAGCCAAAACAAGAGAGAAAGAGAGGAGAGAGAGGGATAGAGAGAGAGAGAGAGAGAGAGACAGACAGACAGACAGACAGACAGACAGACAGACATCGATTTTGATGAGGAGGAGGAGAATGACGCGGATACTTATATCGCGCCTGCCTTTGGCCAGAGACCAGGCTCTAAGCGCTTTACAAACACATAGTCAAAAGATAAACAAACTAAAAACAAACAACAACAGTACAATATAATATGATACGATACAATACTTGTCCGGACTATGACCATCAGAACAGTAGAGAAGGCAACTGCTGTCCCGACTATCTGGGCCAGAATTTGGTTATAGTGGAGAGTGTCTTGCCCAAGTTACATCCCCACTCTCTCGGCGTAGAGTTGGGATGGTTCCCAAAGGCCAACTAGCCCCTAAGGCTGCAGCACTAAGAGCCAGTGAAATCTTGCCTCCTAGTTTGAGAGTCATAGTCCTTCACAAAAGACTCAGCTGTAAATGACTTCCAACTGCAATACAATAACCACATACGGTGATTGTGCCTGCAGGCTGCTACACTGCCGCCAAGCTTTTGGGCTGGATTGCGCAACACACATTTGCTTAGCGTTAAGAACGCCCCCCCCCCCCCCCCACACCCCCTCCCCCCACCACACACACACAAAAAGAAAAGAAATAATTAGAAAAAATAAGAAAAAAAAAACACGACCCCCCCCCCAAAAAAAAAAAACTATTAAAAAAAAAGGAAAAAAAAAACCGCCAACTAGAAAACAGACTAATTTCCATGGACTAGGAAACATTCAGGGCGAAAACCGATAGGTCTTTTAACTTAAAGTACAACTTTTTTTTACATGCAGCGCCGTTGCAAGTAGAACACAGCACTGAGGTAGAGAGAGTGAGGGATGAAACTAGGGTAAGAAACTCTCCACTATAATCGAATTCTTCTCTCGCTGGCTCGGTCCAGATAGTCGGGACAGTGACTGCCTCCTTTTGCTATTTTGACGAAAGTGTGTCTTCACAAGTGACTGAGAACGTTGATGTTTTTGACTTTTTGCATTCATTATCAGTTGTTTCGCTTGTCAGTTTAACGACTTCTCTTTTACGAAGTCCTTTAAGTAATTTCCTGTAACTGTATTTAGAGTTGTTTTTGTTGTTGTTGTTTTTTTCTTCCAAATTTCACCCACATTTTTACCCTCATTTGCCCAGTTTCCCCCAACCCTCCATTCATCCACATCTCCCACCCCTTCTAACCGATAATACTCAGATGTATTCATAAATACTTTAACAAAATGTCTTCAATCCCCGATATGTGTGACGGGACATTAAACAAAATTCCTCCTCCTGTTGCTATTTTGACTGTCATAGTAGGACACAACGATCATACCACTTACATCATTGATGAAAAAGATAGCTGTGTCCTTTCGTTACCTTGCTCCTGTTTGTTTGTTGTTGGTGTTGTTGTTGTCGTTTTTTTGCTTAGCAAGTCAGACAAGACATATTCCCTTTTTTTTTTTTTTTTGCTGCCCCATAATCTGCGCCGTTTCAGTGGCATTACTCCCACGCCGCTCATTTAGATTCCCCCATACACGGCCACACCCGGGTTCGTCCGTCGCAGTTCCAGCGTCGGTAGTCCACAGGGAACCATCGATGTTAGGTCGCCTGGAGGCCACACACCAGAGGAGACCCTACACTGCTGCTGAGTCACTTCGGTGGTGTTCAGTGGTGCCTGTTCTGTTTTAACGTACTTAGGACACCACCTGCTAAGCCCCCTACTAACGACAATAATGGCTTAGTCGCGGAGCCAGACTGAGTGAGCGTCTCTCCCAGAGTAGAGACCGCCACCACGGCCCTCAAACAACAGCCCCCCCCCACCCCCCATGAATCTGCCGACACTGACGACATTGACAGGACTCACCCCAAGCACGGAAGTGGAGGGGTATCGAAACTGAGGTCACCATGAGAGCAGGGCATAAAAGGCCACAGACTTTGAGACTATTTTGTTTATATTGATGACGATGAAGGAGAAGGAGGATGACGATGATGATGACGATGTTGCTATGGAGGTCCATTTTGGTTTGATTCCTTTATTTTTTATATTCTCTTTCATTCTTGTCTTTCTTTCTTCCTTCCACCTTTCCTTCCTTCCTTTCCTGCCTCCCATCCTTTTCGTTTGTCTCTTCAGGTTTTGGGTTAGGCAGCTCCGTCCGATCATCGCACTTTTTTATTTTTCTTTTATTTATTTATTTATTTTTTTACCAAGCATTGTTGGAGGGTGCTGGTGGGGGGAAGGTGTGTGTGTGTGTGTGTGTGTGTGTGTGTGTGTGTGTGGAGTGTGTGTGGAGTGGAGAGGGGCGGGTGAGGTGCGGGTGAAAACCACCACTGAGTACATGGGTCGACAAAAAAGAAGTTCCAGGGTACCGCAACATTTTCCATTGACAAATATAAAAATTTAAAAAAAGCTGTGCAGCGGAGTCCATCTACTAGCTGTCAAAAACTCATGTCCTGTACAGCACTCCCTCGTCAACGATAAAACCATTCACAGTGACAACGCTCGCACGACATTTACACAATGTGTCGTCACAAAAACACCACTATAGGCCCCCCCCCCCCCCCCCCAACCTCACCCTAACCCACCCCAAGAAAACACTCACAACAAACAATCAAACAAAAAGACCATACAAACGACAAGAACATACAAACAACAAGAACATACAAAAAACAAACGACATACAAACAAAATACAATCAGTAACAAACATCAATAACAACAACAAGCAAAACGAGCGAACAAAATCAAAACAGAGCACACAAAAACCCCAACAAAAACACACACACACACAAAAAAAACGAGAATTAAACAAAGAAAAAAAGAAACCCACAAAGATCCCTGATAAACAGTACAGATTTTTTTTGAAGAGCCTGTGGCTCGATACGTCGCCTCTTTTATCCCATGTAAGTCGACTTTTACCAAGATTCCTTTAGTCTGCCTCTTACTGAACAGCACAATGTCTGCAATGTCTCACGACCAGCCTTGAATTTTCAAAGTGGCTTGAAGTAAAATGAACTGGAGAATGGGGAAAATACACAACTGACTCACTAATTTTGATTGAGTAATTTGAATAATAATGATAATGGGAAAGTAAAACGAACTGAAGAATGTGGAAAATATACAATTCGCTCACCAATTTTGATTGAATAATTTGAATAAAAATCGGATAACAAAAGATGAAGAAAAAAAAAAAATAAACACACACACACACATACACACACACACACACACACACACACACACACACACACACACACACACACACACACACACACACACAAATCTGCTGATAGATGTTTACAAACTCACCAGGACACAACATTTGAATATTTGGTGTATTTGTTTGTTTGGTCTGTTTGTTGCGTTTGTTTGGCTTTTTTCTGTTCTTTTTTTTTTTTTGCATGCTTTTTCACGATTGTAAACTTTGATTTAGGCTGCTCTGAACGATAAGAAACAGCCACTCACTTTCAGTTAGAAGGTGGTGTGTCAAAGCTTGCGGACTGATCGATACACTAACTACGGGGGTGGGTGGGTGGGTGGGTGGTGGGAACGAACAAAAAACAAACAAAGAAAACAAACACACACACACACACACACACACACACACACACAGAGAGAGAGAGAGAGAGAGAAGGATTGTTGCTCAGCCCTTGAGAACCCAACCAAGATTTGTATGAAGTACATTAAAGTAAAATGAAACAAAGTATATTAAACAAAATAAACGAATGGGTAAATACATTACAAAATGAATTGGGGATTGGGTGGGGGGGTGGGGGGGTGGGGGGCAGCAACACACAAACAAGCTGTTGGCAGGTGTCACAAAAATGATATAATTATAATAAAATGAAAGATATGCAGAAAGAAAAGCAAAATGATTCAAATATTTAGAAGAACAGACACACACACACACACACACACACACACACACACACACACACACACACACACACACACACACAGACACACACACACACGCACATCCGTCTAAAAACACTTATAGTGAATAGACGTTAAACTGAAGATAAAACACACACACACACACAATCCTGTTAGCAGATGTCACAAAAATAAAATGAATATAACAAAATGAAAGCTGCGCACACAAAAACAACAACAACAACAACAACAACAACAACAACAACAAAATGATTGAAATATTAAGAACAAAACACACAACAAAAATTCCTATTGGCATGTGTCACAAAAGTCTGCACGGCAACCTGTATGTATGATAGTCAGCCGTGTCCGACTATGACCACCGGAACAGCTGTCCCGACTATCTGAACTACAAGTTGATTATTGTGACGAGTGTGTGTCTTGCCCAAGTTACACCCCAACCACACTCTTGGCCAAGACGGTTTTATTAGGACAGTCGGCGTTGGGATGGTTCTCAAAGGCTAACTAGCCCCCAAGGCTGCAGCACTAAGAGCCAGTGCAATATCTTGTCTCCTAAATTTCAGAGTCATAGTCCTTCACAAAAACAGACTAAGCTGTAAATTATTTTCTATTGCAGTGGGGAAACCAGTGATGGTACAGCTACGCTCAGACCAATGGCGTTGGTTGTTGTTTTTTTTTTATACTTTTTTTTTTTTTGAAGGGGTTGAAGGGTTGGGACTGGCGGATGGATGAGTGGGTAGTGACACAGCAGACACAAGACAGCGTGAAATGATTGAAGGGTTGGAGCGCTGGACGGACAGGGCAGGTGGGAACGGGGCTGGAGGCGTGAAGGACTGAGTAGGGGGAAGGGGGTTGCGGGAGGGTGGGGGGGGGGGGGGGAGGCGGGGGAAGGGCTGCTTGCAGGGACAGGTGTTTTTTTTTTTTTTTTTTTTTTTTTTAAAGCGGGTGGTAATAGGAGACACCACTTGAATTATCATTGACGTGTGTCAACCCTCCCTTCTCTCTCCCACACTCCTCCCCCCCCCCTCCCTCCCACCTGCCCGTTCTTCTTCCGTTGTCCTGTTTGTGAAAGAGAGAGAGAGATAATGTGTGTGTGTGTGTGTGTGTGTGTGTGTGTGTGTGTGTTTGCACGCTTGTGTGAGCTTATGCGCGCGTGTGGATGTGCGCAAGTTCGCTAACTGCAGCCCTTTTTTTTCACTCTTGTATTATTTCAATCATTTGCCACCTACGCATCTTTCATTAAGGTATTACATTTTCAATGCATTTACTTATTTGCTATTCTTATGTTAGGTTAATGTTTGATGCGAACCCTAGGGCAGGTTCTGACCAGCGCGTTGGCTTAATGCGTAGGTCCGCAGGCATCTGCTCCTTTCTTTATTCCCTTTTTTAGAACAGAGGGTGGGTGGTGTGCTGGTGTGTTGGTTGTGAGTGGGTGGGTGTGTGGGTGTGTGGAGAAGGGAGACGTGAGGAACTGAGCGAAAAGGGTCACTGAACTCCTGCTTGCCCAAATCCTGTCGACACCCCCCCTCCCCATCCCCCTCCTCCCCCTCCCACCACCCCCCTTCCCCAAACTCTCCATTATCCACCCCCTCTCCAACAACTTCCTAACCCTCTCCACACCTCCTCCCCTCTCCCCCCGCCCCCTAACCCTCCTCCCCCTCCCACCGCCCCCCTTCCCCAAACTCTCCATTATCCACCCCCTCTCCAACAACTTCCTAACCCTCTCCACACCTCCTCCCCTCTCCCCCCCACCCCCTTTTTTTTTTAACACTGACCCTACCCTACCCACCCCCACTCTCACCTCCACCCTTCATCTCCATCCCGCCCGGCCCTTCAGCTTGCTAACCGTTCTCCTTTTATAAACTCATTCGTTTCCAGGGTACTTCTGTGTCTTCTTCTCTTTCAGCCTGTATCGGTTTTTTTTTTTTTTCCTTCTGTTTCTTCTTTGTCCCTCTCTTTCTCTGTCTCTTTCTTTCTCTCTCTGTCTCTCTATCTCAATGTCTTAGTCTCTCTCTCTGTCTGTCTGTCTCTCCGTGTGTCTGTCTCTGTTTCTCAGTGTCTCTGTCTGTCTGTCTGTCTCTTTCTCTCTCTCTCTCTTTCTCTCTCTTTCTTTCTATCTCTCTTTCTCCCTTCTCTCTCTCTCCCCTTTTCTCTCTTTCTCTCTCTCTCTCCCTTCCTCTCTTTCTCTCTCTCTCCCTTTCTCTCTCTTTCTCTGTCTGTCTGTCTGTCTGTCTGTCTCTCCTTACCCATACACCTAGGTTGTACTGTCTGCGATAGTTTAAAAAAAAAAAAAAAGAATTATTTATTGATTTATCTTCTTTTAACGAGCTGCTCTGTGAACGAAGCTAAGCTGGATAAGAAGGGAAAAAAGAAAAAAGAAAAGAAAAAAAAAAGAAACACAAAAAAAACACAGAAAACAAAAACAAAAGAAACATGTTAATTTTCAATGATCAGTGGTTTTCATTTTCGTGTTTTCTTTGTTACTTTGGTATGTTCTTTGTTGTTGATTTTGTTCCCCCCGTTGTTATTGTTGTTGTTGCTCCTGTCTTCATTTTTTTTTTTTTAACTCACTCAGTACGGCCAGTCCTCTCTTCTCATCTACACAGACCCCTCGGATGTCCAGTGGGTGTCTGAATGACCCAACCTTTAGCTTCCGTCGTCAGAATTGTGGTATTCTTTGTCAACATTCACCTCTTCAGTGTAAGAGCCTTCCGCTTGTAATATTTTGATGGTGGTAATTGGGGAGAAACGCTGTTAACGTCGTCTCTTTCGCCGTTCGTATGGAGAGAGTTAAATAAACAATTTTTTATTCAAGTTTAACATTTAATGAATGCATACATACATTACATACATACAGGTTGACATACAAAAATTGTATTTGTAATTATTAATAATATTACTTGTTATTAAACGTTATTCAAACTATAAAGCAGGAAAACAACAACACAACATTGTTTTTATACAGAAAAAAACACACAAATAAAGTCATATGCACTGCATAAAAAAAAGTAAATAAATGAAAGGAAAATATTTAAAAAAAAAAAAAGAACAAACGTTACATTCGTGGTTGTCATTCCTCCTCCTCCTCGTTGCCTTCCATCATTTTTATGTATGGGTACCATTTTCTAGAAAATGCTATGGACATCATTTCCATCGAGTGTATATATTTTTCGGTTTTGTATATGTTTCTTAGGTTTGTAAGGAAGTACTTTATACATGGTTTGATTTTATTTATTCTTATTATTGTTGCTCCTCTCTTCATGTTTTGTTCTTGTTGTTCTCCTACTCCTCCCCCTCCTTCTCTTTCTCCTCCTCCCCCACTTCCTCGTCTTCCTTCTTCTTCTTCTTTTCCTTCTCAAAATTGAAGAATAATTAGTAGTCGACATATTTTTGTCCAGGGGGGTTGGGGGGGTGGGGTGGGGGGGGTCTCTTTCTTTTCTTCCACGTATGGGATCAACGTGTTATTATTCCTCAACTGATTACTTATTCCTTCATTCAACAACCTCATCACTCATATTGACTTTTTTTACCTTTATGTGAATCCGCCCCCATCTTCCCTCCCTCCGTCCAAAAAAAACCCCCCACCATTCACCTCCCGTTTCCTCTTTTGTATTGTGTCTTTCTATGTCTCTCTCTGTCTCTCCTCTGTCTCAGTCTATCCCTGCAGCCCCCCCACCCCCCTACTCTAGCCCCCACCCCCCCGTCTCTGTCTGTTTGTCTGTCTGTCTCTCTCGTTTCTTCTGTATTCATACATTTCTTTTGTGCTTATGTCTTTTCACACCGTCATGAAAAAAGCCCCCCAAAAACCCAATGTCTGCCACCATGAATATACCTAGTTGTGGCAGCTATGTAAATTCCAGCTGTTTATTCTGCAGTTAATCACCGACCAGTTGTTCTACACTGACTGACTGACTTGTCATGTATGTTATTCAGAGTGTTCAGCGTGTTTCTGTGACTTGTCAGCATGTCTGTTCACATCGTTGAAGTAGGTACCTACCTACCGCCGTTCTTCCCACCTACCCTTTCACACCGTTCATGACGCGGGTCATGGCCTTCATTGACAAAAACCATCCGCGTGTAAAAAAAAAAAAAAAAAAAAAAAAAAAAAAAGACGGGGGGAGGTTTGGTGGTTTGGGGGTGTAGCGTGGAGAGAAGGGGGAGGGAGGGGGCGGGGGGTGAGGGGGGGGTGGGGGGGGGGT
>NC_134896.1:18723233-18735733 GCF_041734735.1 Babylonia areolata | reverse complement strand
TGTGCAATGCCTATTGAAAGAGAGTTCATTTTGCTTTGCCCCTTGAAACCGATCATGTGTTATCTGAGAGGAATGTGAATGATTTGGGTGCACGGGGAGGCCCAATCGATAACGGCTCTTCGCAGAGTTCTTGTTGGGGGAGGAGGGGCGGGGTTCTGGACGGGAAGGCGGGGGGGCGGGAAGGCGGGAGGGCGGGGAGGGGGGTGGGGGGGTTGTGGGAGGGGGGGGGGATCAATGCTCACTGAGAAACGACGTTGTTGCGTGTGTTGCGTGGCTGGTGTTCTGTGGTCATGCTCATGCTGGTTTTTTCTGCGGGTTTTTTTTTTCCCCCTTTTTTTTTTCTTTTTTGTTGTCTTTCTGACAATCTTTCTCGTCAAATACATTCTGTTCATCCTTTTGACCGTTGATTACTGCTTTATCCCATCCTTTCATTCGTTTTATTTGAGACAATAAAATATCACGTGCCCTGTCTCATCTATCACATCTATACAGTCCCTGTGCTGCCAGTCTGGCACAGATTCCTCCCATGGTCATACAGTCTCCATCTATTACATCTATACAGTCCCTGTGCTGCCAGTCTGGCAGAGATTCCTCCCATGGTCATACAGTCTCCATCTATTACATCTATACAGTCCCTGTGCTGCCAGTCTGGCACAGATTCCTCCCATGGTCATACAGTCTCCATCTATTACATCTATACAGTCCCTGTGCTGCCAGTCTGGCACAGATTCCTCCCATGGTCATACAGTCTCCATCTATTACATCTATACAGTCCCTGTGCTGCCAGTCTGGCACAGATTCCTCCCATGGTCATACAGTCTCCATCTTCTTTGCCTGACTCCATCGTCATTTCCCCCCTCCACACAAAGAACTTTCTGCCATTTCTAGTTCTCCATTTGTCATTCCAGTTCGCTCACGCTTCTTCTCTTCTTCTTCTTGTTCTTCTTCCGAAGAGGAGAAGGAAGTTATTATATATGAATACAGCCAAACTCTATTCAAGTACTGTGCTGTGCTACGCTGTGCTCTCAAAAAGAAGTCATCAGATACGAATACAGCCAAACTCTATTCAAAATACTGTGCTGTGGTACGCTGTGCTCTCAAAAAGAAGTCATCAGATACGAATACAGCCAAACTCTATTCAAAATACTGTGCTGTGGTACGCTGTGCTCTCAAAAAGAAGTCATCAGATACGAATACAGCCAAACTCTATTCAAAATACTGTGCTATGTTACGCTGTGCTCTCAAAAAGAAGTCATCAGATACGAATACAGCCAAACTCTATTCAAAATACTGTGCTGTGGTACGCTGTGCTCTCAAAAAGAAGTCATCAGATACGAATACAGCCAAACTCTATTCAAAATACTGTGCTGTGCTACGCTGTGCTCTCCAAAACTGCTGATCCATTTCTTCAGATGCTGCAAGGGTGCAC
The DNA here is from genome assembly GCF_041734735.1 of Babylonia areolata. Lineage (NCBI taxonomy): Eukaryota > Metazoa > Mollusca > Gastropoda > Neogastropoda > Buccinidae > Babylonia > Babylonia areolata. The sequence goes on along the minus strand of NC_134896.1, from coordinate 18,734,304 downwards.
AGAAGGACGAATCGATCTACGTTCCAGTGTTCTTGCTGTGTCAGATCAATGCTCAATGAAAAAAAAACCATGACATTCCGTGACAGCGTGGCTCTTTCGTGGCTCGTGGCCTGTCTGTGGAGTTTCCCTGACTCCTGCATCACTGTCGGCTTGACTGTTTTATAAATACCACCAGTCTTGACTTGATCTCGCTGATTCTGGTGCCATTTCTCATGGAGATGTTTGTTGTTCTCTGTGTGGAATTTGTTTCAGTGCAAGTTTTTTTTTGTTTTTTTTTTGTTTGTTGCTTGTTTGTGTGCTCAGTTTTCAAATTGAATTGGTTCATTTTTCTTCATCAATAAATTTGAATAGCCACTACTGTGTTTTCTCATTAACTCATTGACATGCGCGCAGATTTGCATTTCCAAGTATTGTGTTAATTTTTTTGTTTTTGTTTTCTGTGTTCCATTTTATTTGTTGTTGATCTGTTCACTCTTAATTTGCTAGTTGTCAGTCCAACTCGTCAGTTCTTTTCTGTTGTTTTCATTCATCACACACACACACACACACACACACACACACACACACACACACACACACACACACATACACACACACACATACACATATACATGCGCGCGCACCCTCCCCCCTCCCCCCCCCCCCCCCCCCACACACACACACACACATGCACACGCCGGCCCGCACGCACACACGCGCCTAGATCCATGCGTGTTTCAGAACAGGTCATAATTACTGTTACATTTTTCTTTTTCCTTCTACTCCTGTGCCTGTCAGTGTGATGCAGTCAGTTCCCCTATTTGTACCATACACTGGTCCGGCTTGCTCAGCTGATATCACAGACTGATATAGGCTTAGTGTTGGGCCAGAGGCAAAGTGAGAGCTGTATGATCAATGGTTTCTCCACTGCAATGGAAGTTCATTTACAGCTTCCACTTTTGTGAAGGACTGACCCTCAGACTAGAAGGCAAGATTACACTGGTCCTTAGTGCTGCAACCTTGGGGTGGAGGGGGGAATGGGGGGTGGGGGGTGGGGGTTGAGATGGGGCTAGTTGGTCTGTGGGGATCACTCACAACGTTAACTGTCCTAAAGCCCCCTTTCAGAGGCCGAATGAGTGTGGATGTAACTTGGGAAAACACTCTCCACTACGGTTGAAATGTAGCCCAGATAGTCGGGACAGTAGACGCCTCCTCGGCTGTTCTGATGGTCATAGTTGGACACGACTGATAATCAGTGATACATACCCTGCACTTTACCCACAACACTGACCACCTCACCTCTGTCTTCACCCTCTTACCTTCAGTCTAGATTTTCCCATCCTTTTTAATAATAATAATAATAATAATAATAATACTAAAGTAACTGAAGATAACAACCGGCTGAAAGAGGGTAGTAAACTGTGATCCCTGTCGAGGGTTGGTTGGTTTGTTTTTGCCGATCATGTATTTATCCCACACGACGGTGGTGAATGATTGGGTTCCCCGGGAGACCAGTCAATAGTGGATGTGGCGTTCTCGCTGTGGCCGATCTGTGTGTTGCTGATGAATGGTTCTGTTGCGTGTGGATGGCCGACATTGTGCATTCGTTTCAATACATCATTTTCTTCTTCTTCTTCTTCTTCTTCTTCTGGCAAGTCCCTTTAGTATTTGTCTGGTGTTCCTCTTGCCTCATGTTTCATCCCGTTCATCTGCTGATTCTAGTGTCCTCTGTATCCAACATCGTAAAAAAATAAAAAAAAAAAAAAAATGGAAAAGGACTGCGTTCCTTTTCGTACACTGGTCCAGTCATCTGGAATAAACTTCCTTGTCCAGTTCTTCATGTTGAAACCTGTTGAATCACGGTTCAAATCTGGCCTCAAAACATATTTGTACAAACAGTGCTTTGATGGATGTCTAGGTGTTGGCGTGTGGTGTGTAGTGAGTGAATGTGTGAATGTGTGTGTGTGTGTGTGTGTGTGTGTGTGTGTTTATATGATTCGTATGTACGTGCGAAAATGATGAATTAATGTGTATTCGTTCCCTATTTTGCTTTTAATAATCCGTTTCTGTCAGTCTTTCTCTCTCTCTCTCTCTCTCTCTCTCTCTCTATATATATATATATATATATATATATCTATATATCAAAGATATATATATATATATATATATACATCTAAGAGAGAGAGAGAGACATATGTATATACGTAGACATATATATATATATATATATATATATATATATATATATATATATGTGTGTGTGTGTGTGTGTGTGTGTGTGTCTGTAATTCTGTGTGCGTGCACTCCTGCGAACATCATATACATGTACTCGAGCGCCAGATGCTACTTTTGTTTCTTCTCATAAAGATACCAATCATGTTCATCAATGTTGTTGGGGTTTTCTTTTAATGTTAGTGCGTCTTATTCTTTACTCTTATTAATTTTGCTACCGCAGCACACATACTACTAACCCTATAATTGTGAATGACTGCCTGCCTGCTTTTTCTAATGAATTGTCTGTCCTGTTCACCATGTTACTTGGTTGTCAAGATGGCTCCGATTACCTCAATTTGCTTGTATGTCTATCATTCCATTCCCACTGAACTCACATTCTTTAAAAAAAAAAAAAAAAAAAAAAAAAAAAAAAAAAAGCCAACAAGGCAGATACAACAACAACAACGTCGACAAATTGCAGTCGACATTCTTTCAATTATAGTATTTGTATTTGTATTACCCTTTTTGTCACATCAGATTTCTCTGTGTGAAATTCGGGCTGCTCTCCCCCAGGGAGAGCGCGTCGGTACACTGAGAGTTATCACCCATTTTGGGGTGGTTGTTTTTTTTTTTCTGCCTGCAACTAATTTGTTTCCTTATCCAATTGGATTTTGCTACAGAATTTTGCCAGGGACAACCTTTTTATTGCCTTGGATTCTTTTACGTGCGCTAAATGCATGCTGTACACGGGACCTCGGTTTATCATCTTATCTGAATGACTTGCGTCCAGACCACCACTCAAGGTCTAGTGGAGGGGGAAAAAATACTGGCGCCAGTGTGGTTCGAAACAGTGCGCTCATATTCTCTCACTTCCTGGGCGGACATGTTACCTCTAGGCCAACACTCCACTAGTGTGATGTATGTATGCTTTTTTTGTTCGTTTTCTTTAACCAAAAAAATTACTGACCTGTTTCTTCTTTTGCAGTGCTGCCCACAGAAGACAAACTGATCCACGTTCCAGTGTACTTGCTGTGTCAGATCAGTGCTCAGTGAACAGTGAAATTCCGTGCTGCCTGGCTTTCTCGTGGCTCATGGCCTTTCCGTGGTATTTTTCCCTGTGACCCTTTCCTGTCCCTCTGCATCGCTGTTTTCTGAATATCGTCAGTCCTGGCTTTTATCTCGCTGGTTCTATTTATTCTCCATTATTCAGAGGTGGTCTTAGTCTTGTATTGTTTTGCATTCATTCATTTCACGTTTTGTTAGTCTGGCCGGTTTTATTTTATCATTTACTGATGTTATCAATGTTGCGCCATCCTCCCCCCCAGCCCCCTTCATCGACTGATCATGTTTCCTGCTCTGGCGGTTGAGTCTTTCCATCAGTTTCTGTTTTATTCTGTTTCTCCAGTTATCCGATCTGCGTCATTTCATTCCCTCTAATGCTCCGGGAATCCAGATGACTGAATGATTGTCAGTGGATCTGACACTTCATTTTTATTCTTCCATTTGTTAATCACACAATAACACACACACACACACACACACGCGCGTGCGCGCGCGCGCACGCACGCACGCACACACACACACACACACACACACAAACACACGCTCACACGCATGCATGCATTCCAGCACTCATGTGCCAGGTTGCTTTGTACATAACTGTTCATGATCATCATTTGTACCTGTTTGTCTGATTCATACTTGTCAATCACGTGTGAACCCATTGGTCATGCAGTGCGCTCTTTATCCTTTCCACCCCCTGTGTCCCGTTTTATACCTAGTTCCCTTCACCTGAATGAACTTTGTTCATATCACCTGGAATGAACTTTGTTCCCGTCACCTGGAATGAACTTTGTTCCCATCACCTGGAATGAATTTTGTTCCCATCACCTGGAATAAACTTGGACTGAACTTTGTTCCCATCACCTGGAATGAATTTTGTTCCAATCACCTGGAATAAACTTGGACTGAACTTTGTTCCCATCACCTGGAATGAATTTTGTTCCAATCACCTGGAATAAACTTGGACTGAACTTTGTTCCCATCACCTGGAATGAATTTTGTTCCAATCACCTGGAATAAACTTGGAATGAACTTTGTTCCCATCACCTGGAATGAATTTTGTTCCCATCACCTGGAATGAACTTGGAATGAACTTTGTTCCCATCACCTAGAATGAACTTTGTTCTCATCACCTGGAATGAATTTTGTTCCCATCACCTGGAATGAACTTGGAATGAACTTTGTTCCCATCACCTAGAATGAACTTTGTTCCCATCACCTGGAATGAACTTTGTTCCCATCACCTGGAATAAACTTGGAATGAACTTTGTTCCCATCACCTAGAATGAACTTTGTTCCCATCACCTGGAATGAACTTTGTTCCCATCACCTGGAATAAACTTGGAATGAACTTTGATGGGAATCACCTGGAATGAACTTTGTTCCCATCACCTGGACTGAACTTTGTTCCCATCACCTGGAATGAACTTTGTTCCCATCACCTGGAATGTAACTTTGTTCCCATCACCTGGAATGAACTTTGTTCCCATCACCTGGAATGAATTTTGTTCATATCACCTGGAATGAACTTTGTTCCCATCACCTGGAATGCACTTTTAAATTTGTGTCTCGGTGTTCGAGCGCACAACGACGACAACGACGACAGAGAAGAAGAATTGAAAGCAACAGCAGCAGCAGCAGCAGCAGCAGCAGCAGCAGCAGCAGCAGAAGAAGAAGAAGATGAGGAGGAGGAGGAGGAAGAAGACGATGACGACGAAGGAGAAGAAGATATAAAGAGGGAGAAAAAGAAGAAGGAGAAGAGGAGGAGGAAGAGGAAGAAGAAGAAAAGGAGGAGGAAGAGGAAGCAGGAGAAAAGGAGGAGGAGGAAGAGGAAGAAGAAGAAGAGGAGGAGGAGGAAGAGGAAGAAGAAGAAAAGGAGAAGGAGGAAGAGGAAAAAGAAGAAGAGGAGAAGGAGGAAGAGGAGGAAGAAGAAGAAGAGGAGGAGGAGGAGGAAAAAGAAAAAGAAGAAGAGGAGGAAGAGGGAGACGAAGAAGAAGAAGAGGAGGAGGAGGAAGAAGAAGAAGATGGTGGAGGAGAGGAAGGAGAAGAAAACGCAGGAGACGACGACAAAAAAGAAACGAGAAACAGCAGCAGCAGCAGCAGCAGCAGCAAAAGCATATGGCCCCCCGAGGAACAGAGAATGATTATAATTCAGTATGTGAAATGTTATATTTACCAGAGTGTCAGCTCACCCCAAACCTGTCACACACTTCGCCCACATCTGTGAGTGATTACCTGATCGCCTTGCTTATCGGATCCAATATGATTGTACCTCGTTTGTCAGTCTGACAGCTGCTATCATTCCCTCGAGAATGCTAACGGGTTTTTTTTCTTTTTTTTTCTTTTTTTTTCCAAATCATCAATCGACCGTTTTTGTTCACCCACATTTGTCAGTCTAGTAGTCTCGCATGTCCGTCTCGACACGCGACGCTCTCTGGCAAAGCGGATGGAAAGATTGACACAGGCTGTAAAAGGATCAGCTCGATATCTGGTCCCTCGTCATGGCGTATTTATTTATTTATTAAACAATTATTAATTCGTTCATCTATCTCTCTTTTTACTCTCTCTCTCTCTTCATCTCTCTCTCTCTCTCTCTCTCTCTCTCTCTCTCTCTCTCTCTCTCTCTCTCTCTCTCTCTCTCTCTCTCTCTCTCTCTTTTTATCTATCTATCTATCTACCATGTATTTTTTTTTTTTTTTACTTGGTTAATTGATTTATTTATGTATGTATTTGTTTATCACAGAGTGTAACATGATCAATATTATATCACGCGTTTATGATTTGTGGTAGGTAGTTCGTTAAACAGAGGAGATAATACATGTATATGCAAACATAGTGCAGTTTTTGTTGTCCTGAATCCTGAATCATCTGTTGATCATCATGTTTGTCCCCCCCTCCCCCCCCCCCCCAGCCCCCCATATCTATTTAGTTATCCACAGGATAGTGAATGCTGATTCTGATCCCCTTTTTTTTGTGCTAAACCAAATACACTTAATCTTCCGAAATGCCGCCACCTGATTCCATTCCACACCCCGTACGTGCCAACCTGCCACATGCTTATTATCCCCCTTCCTTGATTATGAACGACCGCCTGCCTGATCCTATTCCTTCATTTGTCTGTCTGTCTGTCTGTCTGTCTGTCGGATCCAGTTCCTTCGTTTCTGGGTTGTGGGGTGCTGGCATTGGTTCCTCCAGTTACTGAAATAGCCATCTACTTCTCTATCTGACATCCTAAACACTGTTTCCGCATTTTCTATTTGTTTCATTTGTCAGTCTTACTCACTCATCTAACTCGCTGTATTTGCCATTTCGGTCATTCTCTGAGTCTTTTGTTTTTTTAATTTCACGCACACACACAGAGACACACACACGGACACATAGCACACACGCACACACGCACACACACACACACACACACACACACACACACACACACACACACACACACACAGAGGTATAGACGTAGACATAGACACAGACACAAAGCGCGCGCGCACACACACACACACACACACACACACACACACACACACACACACACACACACACACACACACACACACACACACACACTCACTCACTCACTCACTCACTCACTCATAAACACAAACACACACAAACACACTGCTTTGTAAGTGATTATGTAATTCCACGTGTTAATGAAAATCGTTCTTTCCCACTTATTCGCCAGCCCAATGGAAACAGTTCCACAGTTCCTCGTTCGGCATTTTACACTACCCTCTCTCATCAGCATTCATGCCACCCTTCACCACCACCACCCCGACTCCACCACCTCTTCCAACTCCAACCGCTCTATCTTCCCCCTGCCCCCCCCCCCCCCCCCCCCCCCCCCCCCCCCCCCAGCTCACTGTCCCCCCTCCCGTCCAATCTTTAACATCCACCCCTCCACCGACCCCTTCCTACCTATTCCCTCCCCATCCTTCCTTCAACCCAGCTTTCTTCCACAGTTGTTGTTACTGTATAAGGGACACACACACACACACACACACACACACACACACAAGAGCACAACACTAATCTTATATATGATAGTCAGTCGTGTCCGACTATGACCATCAGAACAGCAGAGGAGGCAGTAACTGCTGTTCCGACTATTTGGGCTAGAATTTGATTATAGTGGAGAGTGTCTTGCCCAAGTACATCCCCACTCTCTCGGCCAACAGGGTTTTAGGACAGTCGGCGTTGGGATGGTTCCCGAAGGCCATCTAGCCCACGAGGCTGCAGCACTAAGAGCCAGTGCAATTTTGCCTCCTAGTTTGAGAGTCATAGTCCTTCACAAAAGACTAAGCTGTAGATGGTTTCCCATTGACTGGAGAAACCATTGATAATACAACTCTCACTTTGCTGTTGGCCCGAATGTAAACTTATGTCAATCTGTGATATAAGCCGAGTGTTGGGCCTAATCACAGACAGACAAAAGCTCACATTTGGGCCAGCAGCAAAGTGAGAGAGCTGTGTGATCAATGGCTTCTCCATAACAATGGGAAGTTGCTTACAGCTTAGTCTTTTGTGAAGGACTATTACTCTCAAACCAGGAGGGCAAGGTTGCACTGGCTCTTAGTGCTGCAGCCTTAGGAGCTAGTTGGCCTTTGGGAACCGTCCCAACGCCTACTGTCCTAAAATCCTCTTGGCCGAGAGAGTGGGGGATGTAATTTGGGCAAGACACTCTCATGGCACAGCAGTTGGCTCCTACTGCTGTTCTGATGGTCATAGACACGACTGGCTATCATTTCAATATAACAAACAAACATAAAAACATCCATCCCTCTTTCCAGTTCAGTCAGGAACCTCGGTGTTGTCCTTGACAACACACTACCCATGTAAAAAATTTATCAGACAGACATGTCAATCCTGCTACTGTCAATTGCGGCGCATCAGTTCCATCCGGAAATATCTGTCCATTGACGCAACATCTAGACTTGTCGTTTCTCTCACTCTCTCTCGCATTGACTACTGTAACACTCTATTGTCTGGTTTGCCTGCTTCATCCATTTAGTCCCTTCAGCGCATACAAAACTCTGCTGCCCGACTGGTCCTCAGAAAGAAAAGATCAGAGCACATCACTCCTCTTTTGTAACATCTCCACTGGCTCCCTGTCTCACACAGAATAAAGTGCAAGATCAGCACTCTATGTTATAAATGTATTCACAAATCAGACCCTTCCTATCTCTGTGGCTGCCTGCACCTCTACACTCCATCTCGCTCACTACGATCAGCTTCGGATCCACTATGTTTACGCATACCCAGATTCAAACTCTCGACTGTTGGCCGCCGTTCTTTCTCTGTCTATGGACCTTGCAACTGGAATGAACTTCCTCTTTCGCTTCGTCAAGTCTCCACACTCAGCTCTTTCAAGTCTGGCCTTAAAACCCACCTCTTCCCAAAATAGCCTCCCTTCCCTGCCTCTTCCTTGTCTTAAGTTTCTCCAGTTTTAGAGTTATGCATGCGTGTGAATGACTGGTGCGAAAGTGCTTTGATTTGTCCCTGCACAAGATTCGGCGCTATATAAATACCATTATTATTATTATTATTATTAAAAAAAAAGAAAACAAAAAAGAACAAAAAAGAAAAAAAAGAGAAACAACAAGACTGAATGAAAGAAGAGGGTAATGGTCCTTTTGGGGAAAAAAGAGTTCGTTTGTTTTGCAGATGAAATCGTTATATCTGGGCACAGTGCATGATAAAGTGCGTACACTGGGAAGCCAGTCGTTGATGGATTCGATAGAGGTCTTGCTTTGACAGATCAATGCACGCTGAGAAACGACGGTGGTGCTTGTGGACTTTACGTGTGTGTGTGTGTGTGTGTGTGTGTGTGTGTGTGTGTGTGTGTGTGTGTGTGTGTGCGATAGTGGATGCCGGCCACGGGGTTAAGGTACACATGGTTATGCATGCGTAATTGTGCTCATTCCTCATTTTTTTCTTTTAGTTTCTGCCTCTATCTGTCTTTCTGTCTGTTTCTGTCTATGGGTCTGCCTTGCCACTGTCTGTGTATTTGTGCACATGTGCCACGATTTATTCCGCCTCTCTTCATGAGAAAGAACAGCCATACCGTTGTGTTTGTCAAACATATCATAGTTCCCACAACATCAGTCTGTCTCAGTCCAATCCCTCGCTTTTCGGGTCCATTATGAAATTATACATTTCCTGTATTGACAATGGACGAGACTGTATAATCCTATTACCTTATTTTTCCTGTCCGATTCAATACATCTCTGGGTCATTACTCTGGCACAGATTACCCCAGCTGTCAGAATTGTGTCCATTTGCTTGCATGACCCCCTGTTCTCCAGCCTCATCATCTGGTATGAATTTGTATTTGTATTTGTATTTCTTTTTATCACAACATATTTCTCTGTGTGAAATTCGGGCTGCTCTCCCCAGGGAGAGCGTGTCGCTACACTACAGCGCCACCCATTTTTTTTTTTGTATTTTTTCCTGCGTGCAGTTTTATTTGTTTTTCCTATCGAAGTGGATTTTTCTACAGAATTTTGCCAGGAACAACAGTTTTGTTGCCGTGGGTTCTTTTACGTGCGCTAAGTGCATGCTGCACACGGGACCTCGGTTTATTGTCTCATCCGAATGACTAGCGTCCAGACCACCACTCAAGGTCTAGTGGAGGGGGAGAAAATATCGGCGGCTGAGCCGTGATTCGAAGCAGCGCGCTCACATTCTCTCGCTTCCTAGGCGGACGCGTTACCTCTAGGCCATCACTCCACACATATAATGTTCCTCTCATTGTCAGTCTGATTCGATCAGTTTTCCTTTTTGTCCCCAGCCAAGAGAGAAGAACGCGTGACTGTATAAATCCACCAAGCCTGTGTGCACACAGTGTTGTTTCTTTCTTGCCCTCTATCTGCTGATCTGTTTCTTCAGGTGATGGACAATGCACAGAAGACAAATCTACCCACGTTCCAGCAGTGTTCTTGCTGTGTCAGATCAATGCTCAGTGAACAGTGAAATTCCGTGCTGCCTGGCTTTCTCGTGGCTCATGGCCTTTCCGTGGTATTTTTCCCTGTGACCCTTTCCTGTCCCTCTGCATCGCTGTTTTCTGAATATCGTCAGTCCTGGCTTTTATCTCGCTGGTTCTGTTTCCATTTTTTTATCAGAGTTGTTGTCTATCTTGTGATGTCCAGGGTACTTTTTTTATTTTTTTTTTAATTTGCTAGCATGTCTTATTCGTTTGTTTCATCATTTGCTGATTTCTTGACTCACCAATATACTTTTTTTTTCTCCATAAATCACAATATTGGCAGCTTTACCATTTTGAGTCCCTGTTAATTTAATTTTCTGTTTATTCTGTAACTAAATTGCTTATTATATATCTTTTCATTCCACACTGTCATGCTGTGTGCACCATGTGAGCGTAAAATATAATGGACTTTCTCTATCGTTTGCTCTTGGACAGATTGAAAGACTGGGCGATGCCTAAAATCTTTATCCTTGCGTAATAAAGTTATTGAATCTTGAATCTTGAAATCGATCGTTTATTAACCCAGGAGACTGTAAACGGTTTGGGTGCATGGGGCAGCCAGTTGACAATGACTGTATAGAGTTCTTGCTGTCGCAGATCAATGCACGCTGAGAAATTACGTCACACGTGCCTATGCTGGTTTTATGTTGGGTGCCAATGTAGTGGTGATTTTCGAGGAGGCTGTAAACGGTTTGGGTGCGTGGGGCGGCCAGTTGACAATGACTGTATAGAGTTCTTGCTGTCGCAAATCAATGCACGCTGAGAAATTACGTCACACGTGCCTATGCTGGTTTTATGTTGGGTGCCAGTGTAGTGGTGATTTTT
>NC_134896.1:18713233-18718233 GCF_041734735.1 Babylonia areolata | reverse complement strand
CTGTGTGTCTCTGTTTCTCCTCTCTCTTCCCTCTCTGTGTCTCTGTTTCTCCTCTCTCTCTTCCCTCTCTGTGTGTCTCTGTTTCTCCCTCTCTCTTCCCTCTCTGTGTGTCTCTGTTTCTCCCTCTCTCTTCCCTCTCTGTGTCTCTGTTTCTCCCTCTCTCTTCCCTCTCTGTGTGTCTCTGTTTCTCCCTCTCTCTTCCCTCTCTGTGTGTCTCTGTTTCTCCCTCTCTCTTCCCTCTCTGTGTGTCTCTGTTTCTCCCTCTCTCTTCCCTCTCTGTGTGTCTCTGTTTCTCCCTCTCTCTGTCTCTTTCACTTTCTCACCCTCTCTGCGCTCTATCTGTCTCTGTCTCTGTTTCACACACACACACACACACACACACACACAACACACACGCACTCTCTCTCTCTCTCTGTCTCTCTAATCCACTGTGCTGTCCATTATTAATAATAACAATCATCATTATGATAGAAATGATAATAATCCAAATGATAATAATAATAATAATAATAATAATAATAATAATATATCATTTATTTTCGTCTAATATCTTCATCTTAGATGAACAGACTATAAATAAATAAACGAAAAAAACAACAACAAAAAAACAAACAAACAAAAAACGATGTGCTGTCCATTTCTAGAATCTGTACTTCTCTGTGCTGTCCATTTCTAGAATCTGTTAGAAACACATGCATTCCCCCCCCCCCCCCCCCCCCCCCCCCCCCCCCCCCCACACCCCCCCCCCCCCCGCCCCACACACACACACCCACACACACCCCAATAAACTCAACACCCAAATTGGCTTCAGATTGAAGTTATTGATGTCATCTACAAATGCTGATACCGTCCGAAATCTGTGTCTTCATTTGTATATAACGTTAAAAGTAAGAAATCGCGCTGACATGATATTTTCTAGGGAGAAAAGAAAAAAAGAAAAAAAAAGATGTCTGCACATACTCCTTCACAGGGGCAAAGGCCTTTGCTGAATAAACCATTCGTATTCTCGCATTCTAGTATTATCTCCACTCCTCTCTGTTTTCCTTCCTCCGTCTTTCTCTCCTTCCCTCCACTTTCTGTCTTCCTTTCCCTCCTCTCTCTTGCCCTCCCCACCCCTCTCTCTCTCTCTCTTTCTCTCTCCTTCCCGTCGTGTTCAATCAATGCACGCTGTGACAAATGACATTCGAGTTTTTTTGCCACAGATTCTCAGAGATGTTCGTGACCACTCTGTGATATTTCTGATACGCCCCCCTCCGCCCCCCCCCCCCCCCAATCCCTCCCCCCTCCCGGCCCCCCGCCACCCCCCACCTCCTCTCTCTCCCCTGACCTTCACGTTCAATGTTTGTCAGTGTGACGTCACTAGCCCTGCTGTCGTCTGCATGATTGGTTTGATTTCACGTTTGTTCGTCGAAAGCATTTTTCCCCCTCTTCTTCTTCTCTTCTATTTATCCGTTTACTAGTATGATTTATCCCCCCCCCTCTCTCTCTCTCTCTTTGTGTGTGTGTGTGTGTGTGTGTGTGTGTGTGTGTGTGTGTGTGTGTCCTCGATTGCATGCAAGGTCATGGAGCACGCATTGTCTTTTTTGTCTTCTGTTGTTGTTGTTTTTATATTTGTATACGTGCCTGTCTTCGTTGGCTGAACAACAAAATAAACAAACTAATAAATAGATAAGGAAAGAATTGAGAGGGGAAAAAAAACCCGGTATAACCAAATGGAGAGAGAGAGAGAGACAGAGAGATAGATAGATAGAGAGAGAGAGAGAGAGAGAGAGAGAGAGAGAGAGAGAGAGCATCCATAGTCACGATAATTTCTTTGTGTTTTCTATCCATAGACAATTGCTTTGTGAACTCTAAAAATCAATTTAATTTTTTTTTTAAAGTACTCGCATTTTAAAAAATGTGTCTGGGTTTTTAGTTAACCGTTCCAGTGTGTGTTGCCGGTAGTATACTGGAGCGTGTGTCTTTGACTGATGGTAGTGTCTTGATTTGCTGCTGCTGCTGATCTAACACTGTACTGTGCTGTCTGAAGTTAACTGATCATATTGCTTCGTTTGTCAGCCTGGCTCCCTGGGTGTCGGTTTCGACCTGACTCTGTTCACCACACTATAGGTCTTAATGCCTCTGTTCACCACACTATAGGTCTTAATGCCTCTGTTCACCACACTATAGGTCTTAATGCCTCTGTTCACCATACTATAGGTCTTAATGCCTCTGTTCACCACACTATAGATCTTAATGACTCTGTTCACCACACTATAGGTCTTAATGCCTCTGTTCACCACACTATAGGTCTTAATGCCTCTGTTCACCATACTATGGGTCTTAATGCCTCTGTTCACCAGACTATGGGTCTTAATGCCTCTGTTCACCATACTATAGGTCTTAATGACTCTGTTCACCACACTATAGGTCTTAATGCCTCTGTTCACCATACTATAGGTCTTAATGCCTCTGTTCACCAGACTATGGGTCTTAATGCCTCTGTTCACCATACTATGGGTCTTAATGCCTCTGTTCACCAGACTATGGGTCTTAATGCCTCTGTTCACCATACTATAGGTCTTAATGCCTCTGTTCACCAGACTATGGGTCTTAATGCCTCTGTTCACCACACTATGGGTCTTAATGCCTCTGTTCACCACACTATAGGTCTTAATGACTCTGTTCATCACACTATAGGTCTTAATGACTCTGTTCACCATACTATGGGTCTTAATGCCTCTGTTCACCAGACTATGGGTCTTAATGCCTCTGTTCACCATACTATATGTCTTAATGACTCTGTTCACAATACTATAGCTCTTAATGACTCTGTTCACCACACTATAGGTCTTAATGACTCTGTTCATCACACTATAGGTCTTAATGCCTCTGTTCACCATACTATAGGTCTTAATGCCTCTGTTCACCATACTATGGGTCTTAATGACTCTGTCCACCATACTATGGGTCTTAATGACTCTGTTCACCATACTATGGGTCTTAATGCCTCTGTTCACCATACTATGGGTCTTAATGCCTCTGTTCACCATACTATGGGTCTTAATGACTCTGTTCACCACACTATAGGTCTTAATGCCTCTGTTCACAATACTATAGGTCTTAATGACTCTGTTCACCACACTATAGGTCTTAATGACTCTGTTCATCACACTATAGGTCTTAATGCCTCTGTTCACCATACTATATGTCTTAATGCCTCTGTTCACCATACTATAGGTCTTAATGACTATGTTCACCATACTATGGGTCTTAATGACTCTGTCCACAATACTATGGGTCTTAATGACTGTTCACCATACTATGGGTCTTAATGACTCTGTTCACCATACTATGGGTCTTAATGACTGTTCACCATACTATGGGTCTTAATGCCTCTGTTCACCATACTATGGGTCTTAATGACTCTGTTCACCATACTATGGGTCTTAATGACTGTTCACCATACTATGGGTCTTAATGACTCTGTTCACCATACTATAGGTCTTAATAGAGTGATGGCCTAGAGGTAACGCGTCCGCCTAGGAAGCGAGAGAATCTGAGCGCGCTGGTTCGAATCACGGCTCAGTCGCCGATATTTTCTCCCCCTCCTCTAGACCTTGAGTGGTGGTCTGGACGCTAGTCATTCGGATGAGCCGATAAACCGAGGTCCCGTGTGCAGCATGCACTTAGCGCAGGTAAAAGAATCCACAGCAACAAAAGGGTTGTTCCTGGCAAAATTCTGTAGAAAAATCCACTATGATAGGAAAAACAAATACAAAAAACTGCACGCAGGAAAAAAATACAAAAAAAAAGGGCGGCGCTGTAGTATAGCGACGCGCTCTCCCTTGGGAGAGCAGCCCGAATTTCACACAGAGAAATCTGTTGTGATAAAAAGAAATACAAATACAAATACAAAATACAAATAATGCCTCCTCCTTTCAGTTCCCATTCCTCTTCTGGCTATGTATTTGACTGTGCTTTCATATATGTGAAACTGCATGTCTGGTGCATTTTTGTTATGCATGTGTGGGTGTATGTGTGAATGTGTGTCTTCATTTTTTACATTTATTTGCTTATTTATCACCATTGTTGTCTTATTTATTTATTTATTTATTTATTTATTTATGTTTTATTATTATCATTTTATTAGTATTACTAATATTATTACTACTACCTTTTTCTATATTATAATTATTATTTATTTATTTATTTATTTATTTATTTATTTATGCAAGCTTATCTATTATTTATTCCCCCGTTTTTTTTTTGTTGTTTTTTTTTTTGTGTGTGTCTTGTTTTTTTTGTTTTTTTTTTGTTTTTTTTTGTTGTTGTTTTTTTGTGTGTGTGTGTTTGTTTGTTTGTTTTTTTTTTGTTTTGTTGTTTTTTTTTTCCCAAGGCCTGACTAAGCGCGTTGGGTTACGCTGCTGGTCAGGCATCTGCTTGGCAGATGTGGTGTAGCGTATATGGTTTTGTCCGAACGCAGTGACGCCTCCTTGAGCTACTGAAACTGAAACTGAAACTTCTGGCTCATTTGACGGCTCATTTTCTGGCCGCAGTTGCCATCATTGGTTTTTCAGGGCTCCGCTATTTGTCTGTCTCGCTTAATTGATATAAACCATTCTTTGGTAAATGGCTGTGATCATCGGTATGGTTCCGTTTATTATCTTGCGGTAGTCTAGTGGTACTGTCTAGTGGTACTGTGTCAAGACTGGAAAGCGGGTGTTAGTATGGTGTGGGTGGATTTCAAGCGACAACGGCCATACGCTGGCAAAATAATCAGCAACTCTTACCTTCAGGCAAACGTTTCCGTGTTCTAAAATGAAAAAAAAAGGAAAAAAAAAGAAGAAAAAAAGAACATACTCAAATGTAGCTTTACTCCAACGTCAATCCAGCTATTAACTAACAATAATCAATAATTAGATATATGACTGAAAATGAATGTCAGAGAGTGTGTGTATGGATTATGACATCTTAACTCTGTGCTGTGAATTGCATACTGTTATTATGTCCATGATAAC
>NC_134896.1:18695733-18705733 GCF_041734735.1 Babylonia areolata | reverse complement strand
CTGCTGCTGCCACGTCCTCACCACCGCTATAGAACAATAGACCCAGTGTGTTCATAGTTTGTATTGCTGTTTTGTTTTGTTTTGCATTTTTTACTTTTGCTGCTGCTGCTGCTGTTGTTGTAATAATTAGTGCCTGGTATAGAAAATAATGATGTGCAAAACAAAATATACTTGCAGACCTGAACGAAAGAAAAAAGAAAAAGAAGAAAAAAAAAGCACGAAAGGTGGCGCTGCACTGTAACGTTCCACTCTTCCTAGAGAGAGCAGCCATCATTTCACACAGCAATGTCTTGTGTAATACAAAACGATACAATACAATACAATACAATAGTACTACTGTTGCTGATTCTGGTACCACCACTATTACTACTACTACTTTCAGCACTGCGTTCACTTGGTTGCCGATAGTCTTTGCTGTTCTGCATGCAGAGGGGCGACGACTCTCCACAAAATGTGAGGAGGGGGGTGTGGGGTGGGGGTGGAGCGTAATGCAGCTCAACAACCACCTTTGTTTCAACAATCGCATCCACCCATTTCAGTCTGCCTATCGCGCTGACCACAGCACCGAAACCACTCTCCGCCACATTCTGAACAATCTGCTGATAGTGTCCGACTCAGGAAAAATTTCCCTTCTTACTCTTCTCGACTTGTCAGCCGCCTTTGACACGATAGACCATTTAATCCATCTTTCCCGTCTTCATTTTACATTTGGTATCAACGGCACTGTTCTAAACTGGTTCAAATCCTATCTCACTGATCGATTCCAGTCTGTCATTGTTGATCATTTCCAATCTGAACCCGTTAGAATCGAACATGGGGTCCCACAGGGATCTGTTTTAGGCCCAGTGCTCTTCACACTGTACACTGCTCCTCTCGCTGAAATTATCAACCGCCATAATATCAGTCATCATTCTTATGCTGATGACACTTAACTCCAGAAGAGTGATACCCCTGAAAAATTGTTGTCGCTATTGCAAGAAACATCCAACTGCTTCCTGGACATTCAAAACTGGATGACTCGAAATAAGTTACAATTGAACGCGGACAAAACTGAAGCAATGATCATAGGAACTAAACAAAAACTTCCATCACAGTTGACACAATCAGACTTGGCAGTACATCCATCCCTCTTTCCACGTCAGTCAGGAACCTCGGTGTTGTCCTTGACAATACACTGTCCATGCAAAAATTTATCAGTCAGACATGTCAGTCCTGCTACTGTCAACTGCGGCGCATCAGTGCCGTCCGGAAATATCTGTCCACTGACGCAACACCTAGACTTGTCGTTTCTCTCATTCTCTCTCGCCTTGACTACTGTAACTCTCTATTGTCTGGTCTGCCTGCTTCATCCATTCAGTCCCTTCAGCGCATACAAAACTCTGCTGCCCGACTCGTCCTCAGAAAGAAAAGATCTGAGCACATCACTCCTCTTTTGCAACATCTCCACTGGCTCCCTGTCTCACACCGAATAAAGTACAAGATCAGCACTCTATGTTATAGATGTATTCACAAAACTGCCCCTTCCTATCTCTGCGGCTGCCTTCACCTCTACACTCCATCTCGCTCACTACGATCGGCTTCGGATCCACTCTGTTTACGCATACCCAGATTCAAACACTCGACTGTTGGCCGCCGTTCTTTCTCTGTCTCTGGACCTTGAGATTGGAATGAACTTCCTTTTTCGCTTCGCCAAGTCTCCACACTCAGCTCTTTCAAGTCTGGCCTTAAAATCCACCTCTTCCCAAAATAGCCTCCCTTGCCTGCCCTTCCTTGTCTTTAGTTTCTACAGTTTTAGAGTTTTGCATGCGTGTAAATGACTGGTGCGAAAGCGCTTTGATTTGTCTATGCACAAGATTCAGCGCTATATAAATACCATTATTATTATTATTATTATTATTATAATGCGATACTGTTGATGTCATTTGAACACGAACTGTTCGAACTTCAGTGCGTGGAATGTTCACTGCACACTTCTCAACGGCCGCGGTGATAAGAAATAGTATTGGCATACCACTACCGTCTGCATCCTTTCCCATCCTTTCCCTCAAACCTCCCCCACCCCCGGAGCGTCCACATCTGAACCTACCCCACAGTTCCATCCATCCACCCGTCCATCCATCCATCCATCCATCCATCCATCCACCCGTCCATCCATCCATCCATCCATCCACCCGTCCACCCGTCCGTCCATCCATCCATCCATCCATCCATCCATCCATCCATCTACCCATCCATCCACCTGTCCATCCATCCATCCATCCATCCACCCGTCCATCCATCCATCCATCCATCCATCCATCCACCCGTCCACCCGTCCGTCCATCCATCCATCCATCTACCCGTCCATTCACCTGTCCATCCATCCATCCACCCGTCCGTCCATCCATCCATCCATCTACCCGTCCATTCACCCGTCCATCCAACCATCCATCCATCCACCCGTCCAACCGTCCATCCATTTATCCATCCACCCGTCCATTAACCCATCCACCCGTCAACCCGTCCATCCATCCATCCATCCACCCGTCCACCCGTCCGTCCATCCATCCATCCATCTACCCGTCCATTCACCCGTCCATCCAACCATCCATCCATCCACCCGTCCAACCGTCCATCCATTTATCCATCCACCCGTCCATTAACCCATCCACCCGTCAACCCGTCCGTCCATCCATCCATCCATCCATTAACCCGTCCATCCATCCATCCATCCATCCATCCATCCACCCGTCTATCCATCCATCCATCACCCGTCCATCCATCCATCCACCCACCCACCCCCACCCAGCCATCTATCAATCCATCCATGCATCCATCCATCCACCCATCCATCCATCCATCCATCTGTGTGTCCATCCTCCAGCCACTCCAGCCATTCCCGAGTCAGATTGGTTTTCTAATTCCCTGCCGATTGCGTGTGGCTGTCTGAGGGATCAGCTTGCTTTCAGGCAATGGCAGGGAGCAAAAGATGGGGGAGACACGTCTGGTGGGGTGGTAGGGGGGTGGTAGGGAGGGACAGGGAGGTGGGGAGGGGGGGCGGTGAGAGAGAGCGTGTGTGTGTGAAAGAGACAGTGAGAGAGAGAGAGAGAGAGGAGGGTGGTGAGGGACGGAGGGACGGAGCGAGTGAGTGGGGAAGAGAGTATGTGTGTGTGTGTGTGTGTGTGTGTGTGTGTGTGCGTGAAAGAAACAGAGAAAGGAGAAGGATGGAGAGGGACGGGGTGTGTGAGAGGGAGAGAGAGAGAGAGAGAGAGAGAGAGAGAGACAGACAGACAGACAGACAGAGACAGAGAGACAGACAGACAGAGACACAGAGAGAGAGAGAGAGAGAGAGAGAGAGAGAGTGAAAGAGACACAGAGAGAGGGGGAAGATGGAGAGAGAGAGAGAGACAGAGACAGAGACAGAGAGAGAGAGAGAGAGAGAGAGAGAGTGAAAGAGACACAGAGAGAGGGGGAAGATGGAGAGAGAGACAGAGACAGAGACAGAGACACACAGAGAGAGAGAGAGAGAGGGGTGGGGTCTGACACAGAGATGAACTCGAAGACAAACTGTCCTTTTATTCTGGGCAGTGATAAGGGGTAGGGGTGAGTGTGGAGGTGGGAGGGGAGGGGGGGCGGAGGGGTTGATGAAAGGGGTGGAAGGAACAGTTTCACGTGAGGCGTGAAACACTGGGTCAACGTGCTTTCATCAGCAAACCACGCAACCGCATCAGATCGTCGCCGCAGTGCAGCGCTACATTTTTTCCTCGTACCGTCAGTCTACAAGTGTATTTGTTTCATTGTCAAAAGCAGATTTTTCCCCCACAGAAGCTTACCAGGGCACACCACCTTCTTTTATGCCAGTCTACAAGTTTTTTTGTTTTTTTTCCATTTATGTACGCTTATAGTTGACTTCATCAAGTTTTTGCGCCTTATACATATTAGTAGTAGTAGTAGTAGTAGTAGTTCTTTTTTTTTTTTTAATGTATTTATCTATTATTTATTCACCCCCTTTTTTTTCTTTTTTTCCCTCAAGGCCTGACTAAGCGCGTTGGGTTACGCTGCTGGTCAGGCATCTGCTCGGCAGATGTGGTGTAGCGTATATGGATTTGTCCGAACGCAGTGACGCCTCCTTGAGCTACTGAAACTGAAACTGAAACTGAAACCATCAAAGCAGAGTTCCCCCCCTAACCCCCCCCTCCCTCCCCACCCCCCTAACACACACACACACATATTTTTTTGTTGTTGCCGTGGGTTCTTTTACGTGCATGCTGGACATGGCACTTCGGTTTATCGTCTCATCATCCGAATGACGGAGAGCGCCCTGACCGTCATCATCACTCAGTCAAGTGGAAAGGTCAGTAAAGGAAAAAAAAAAAAAAAAAAATTCTAGTGCGTGTGAGGGGATCGAACTCGTGAACACTCACCTCCCAAGTCGGACACATCACCACCGTACAATGCCACAGCTCTGTAATGATCAGTGCGTGATTTACCTACCAATGCCTGGGGACGTTCAAAGGAAACTCGACATTGCTCCCTCCCCTGTCTCTTTACCTTTCTTTTTGCTGAAGTGAATTGGTGATTTCTTTATCTTAAGCATTAAAAGAAGGGAGGCGGGGAGGGGGGGAGGGGCAGGGAGGTGAGGGGGAAATTGTCTTTGATCTTGGCTAATTCCCAGACTAGCAGGTTATGTAGCTGGTAGTGGTGGTGGTGGTGGTGGTGGATCTTCGGGTTTTAGTGGGGTCCATGGCTTTTCTTGATTATTGTTTAGAAATAGAAAAAGAAAACCCGGAAGCAGGTTTATTTGTGCCCCCCCCCACCCCCCACCCCCTCTTTCTCTCTCTCTCTCTGTGAGTGTGTGTGTGTGTGTGTGTGTGTGTGTGCGCGCGCGCGCGCGTATGTGCGTGCGTGTGTGTTTATGTACGTGTGTGCCTTTGTGAGCGTGTGTGACCGATCAATGCAGAGATTTACCGGAACGATGGGGGAAATTGGACTTCCCCGTCTCCTTCCCTTTCTGTTTGCTGAAGTGAAGTGAAGGGACTTCTTTATTTATTTATTTATTTATTTATTTTTGCGTTAACTCTCTCCATACGAACGGCGAAAGAGATGACGTTAACAGCATTTCACCCCAATTACCACCATCAAAATATTACAAGCGGAAGGGTCTTATACTGAAGAGGTGAATGTTGACAAAGAATGCCACAATTCTGACGACGGAAGCTAAAGGTTGGGTCATTCAGACACCCACTGGACATCCGAGGGGTCTGTGTAGAGGAGAGGAGAGGACTGGCCGTACTGAGTGAGTTAAAGGAAGGGATCTTTCAACTGTGCTACTTTCCAGACCAGCAGATCAGATGGTGGTTGCTGATGGGTCTTCGGGTTCCTGTCCATTGACTTTCTTGATTGAGTTTCGGGGAGAGAATGAAATGCATTAGTTTATTTGTGTCTGTAGGGAGAGGGGGTCGGGGGAGGGAGGCAGGGGGGAGTGGTCGGTGTGTGTGTGTGTGTGTGTGTGTGTGTGTGTGTTGGGTGTGTACGGTGGTGGTGGTGGTGGTGGTGATGGTAGTGTGTGTGTGTGTGTGTGTGTGTGTGTGTGTGTGTGTGTGTGCGTGCGTGCGTGTGTGCGCGCGCATAAGTGTGTTCGTCCGTTCGTTTTTTTGTTTTTTGTTTGTTTGTTTTGGGTTTGATTTTTTAAACATTAAATAATCATTATTGGAGATGACATGCACATATGTTGACGCGCGCGCACACGTGTATGTATGTGTGGGTGCGCGCGCGCGCGCGCGTGTGTGTATGTGTGTGTGTGTGTGTGTCTGTCTGTCTGTCTGTCTGTCTATGTGTGTCTGTGTGTCAGTGGGGTATGCGCGCATGCATTCGTTTGTTGATCATGTGCCAGTAGCTGATCTGAACAGAAGACACATTCATGATTCATCATCATTGGGCCGTCTCTCGCTGTGTTCCAAGGTTATTAGTATAGGTAGGAAGAAGAAGGGAACCCTCCAGTTACACACTGAGCTACAGACTGACCGGGTCTTGATCATTGCACAGATCTACTGGGGCGTGAGGACATTGCCCTCCCGTTTCTTCTCCTCTTTTCTTTTGCTGAAGTGAAGTGAAGTGAAATGAAATGAAGTGAAGTGAAATGAAGTGAAGTGAAGTGAAGTGAAGTGAAATGAAATGAAGTGAAGTGAAATGAAATGAAGTGAAGTGAAGTGAAATGAAGTGAAGTGAAGTGTAATGAAGTGAAATGAAGTGAAGTGAAATCAAATGAAGTGAAGTGAAATGAAATGAAGTGAAGTGAAGTGAAATCAAATGAAGTGAAATGAAGTGAAGTGAAATGAAGTGAAATCAAATGAAGTGAAATCAAATGAAGTGAAATGAAGTGAAGTGAAGTGAAATGAAGTGAAGTGAAATCAAATGAAGTGAAATCAAATGAAGTGAAATGAAGTGAAGTGAAATGAAGTGAAATCAAATGAAGTGAAATCAAATGAAGTGAAATGAAGTGAAGTGAAGTGAAATCAAATGAAGTGAAATGAAATGAAATGAAGTGAAGTGAAGTGAAATGAAGTGAAGTGAAATGAAGTGAAGTGAAGTGAAGTGAAATGAAATGAAGTGAAATTAAATTAAATGAAGTGAAGTGAAGTGAAGTGAAGTGAAATTAAATGAAATGAAGTGAAATGAAGTGAAGTGAAGTGAAGTGAAGTGAAGTGAAATGAAATGAAGTGAAATTAAATGAAATGAAGTGAAGTGAAGTGAAGTGAAATGAAATGAAGTGAAGTGAAGTGAAGAAGTGAAGTGAAGTGAAATGACCTTTTATCCCCCCCCCCCCCCACACACACACACCCTCCCTTACTTCAAGCGTTAAAGAAAGGCTCTTTGATCTTTTACTACTTCTCATAGTGTAGTAGGTGAGGTGGTGGCGTTGAGTTTATCATTAGTTCACGTCCATTGATTTTCTTTAGTGAGTTCAGAAAAAAACAACAACAACAACAACAGCAACACAACAGTAGGTGATTTTTCTATTGTCCTTTCAAACAATAACAACAACAAACTTTTCAACTCGTGTATTTCACGAAAATCGTTAATGACGAATGTGGTTTTCGATATTCTTCTTCTTCTTCTTTGTTTGTTTCAGTTGTTCTTGTTATTCTTTCTCTTCTTGTTCTTTTTCTTGTTGTTCTGATTGTTGTTGTTGTTGTTGTTGTTTCTTCTTTCTTCTTCTTCTTCTTCTGATGATGATGACTACTATTGTTCTTGTTATTCAGAGACTTTCGAAAAGGCTGCTTCGACCGAGGAAAGTGCTACCACGGGCTTTGACATGATCTGTCTTCAACACTAACACAGGTCTGTGGAAGATGTCTTGTCTCTCTCTGTCTCTCTCTGTCTCTCGTTTCCTTGCACAGTTTCTTTCCGTCGGTTTTAAATACTTTCTATGTATTTATCTGGAATGACTAATCTTTAGCTGGAAGAAAACGAAAAAAAATGCCATCTTACTATCTTTCTTGGTCGCTCTATCTCTGTCGTTCTGTCTCTCCTTCTCTCTCGCTCACACTCACACACATGCACAGACAGGCACATACACACACATACGCGCGCGCGCGCGCGCACACACACACACACACACACACACACACACACACACACACACACACATACACACACACACACACACACACACACACACACACATTGTTAACACTGCTTGTTTCGCCTGATATTAATTTACCGGACAAGGAGAGAGAGAGAGAGAGGTGGGGCGGGGGGGGGGGGGGGGGGGGGGGGGGGGAGGGGAGGGACCAGGAGAGAGAGAGGGGGGAGAGACAAAGAGAGACACACACAGAGAAAGAGAGATAATGGGAGACAGACAGAAAAGATGCAAGTTAGAGACAGACAGACAGAAAGACAGAAAGATAAAAAGAAAGAAAGATGTGTCGCTCATATAAGGCCTTTGCCTCTCATGAATGGGATATACAGAATGCAACAGCAGAGTGACAGCATCAGGAATAATAAACATGATTAGCAGAATTGATCATGGAATCATGACATGACTGCAAGTGAATAAATGCTGCGCATCGATATATATATATATATATATATATATATATATGTATATATATATATATATATATATATATATATATATATATATATATATATATATATATATATATATATATATATGAGAGAGAGAGAGAGAGAACGAACGAACGAACGAATCTTTTTAATGAGGGAAGTGGAATAAGCATGCATATGCTTTTTTTACATCCAGCCCTCAGGGCAAAAAGAAATGAAATCAAAATGTTCACAAGATAACAAAAGGTTATAGAAAAAACATACATGAAATTCAAATACACTCAATTGCACAGTAGCATTTACAAGTACATAATCATGATACCTGCATTAATGACAATGTATATGAATATGGTAATGAGAGAGATAGAGTGAGTGAGTGAGAGAGAGAGAGGATGAATGAATGAATGAAGGAAGAAAGGAATAAATGAATGATAAATGAATGAATTAATCTTATTTCCGATAACATTAGGGTAAGCAAACAATTGCTTTCTCCAGCCCTCGAAAGGGAAAAATGTCTAAAGAAAAGGTATGAAGAAGACCCCCCAAAATGAGTAAACGTTAACAAATTCATAGAAAACGAGAAAAGAAACAACATTATAATAAAATTCATATTTATAAGAAACAACACGTAATTTATAGCATCATATTTATAAGAAACAACACGTAATTTATAGAAATGCGCAGCGAGGGAGAGAGAGAGAGAGAGAGATGGAAAAAAGCGACAGGAAATGAGATAGTATTTATAGAGAGGATGAGATAAAGAGATAGAGTGAGACATGTGGCGAAATACAGTAATATCATGACATAACATAATATGGTATACTAAACAGAATTTGCAAAATTTTCCATCAGGTATTCATGATACCTTTTCTTAAACACAGTGATACTTGTATGAACATTAAAACTTGATAAGATATTGTTCCAGAGGCAACCGCCAGAGTAAGTGAGACTCGATTTGAATAAATCAATTCTTGGCAGTGGTACCATGATCTTCTTGTTGTTACGTATAGTAGTTGTAAGGAATCGCTGTTTCAGATATGGAGGAGCAAAACCAGACATGATCTTAAACATGAAAAGCGCGTGCGAGAGAGAGAGAGAGAGAGAGAGAGAGAGAGAGAGAGAGCACAGCATACGACCAAGATACGGACAAGGCTCGATGTAAAGAAGAGGGAAAAGGAAGGGGGAGGGGGAGGGTTAGGGGGTTGGTAGTGGTGTAGGGTGTGTGTGTGGGGGGGGGGGGGGGGGGGGGGGGAGAGGTGGGGGGTTGGAGGGGAGGGGAGGGGAGGGGAGTGGGGGAAGCAGCGTCGCTGCGGAAGGCGTTGTCAAACGAAGGCACCCAGGGGTATTAATTTAGAAGTGAAGAAAAAAGGTGCGGACATGTCTGTGTGTGTGTGGTGGGCGGGTAGGGGGTTGGTGGGGGCGGGGGGTGGGGGGGGGGCAGTGGCGGGAGGGGCGTGTGTGTCTATCTGTGGCTGTGTCTCTGTCTGTGTGTCTGTATGTATGTGTATCCCTGTGTGTATATGTTCCTGTGCGCGCGCGCACATGTGTGTGTGTGTGTGTGTGTGTGTGTGTGTGTGTGTGTGTGTGCACGTCCTAGCATTTTTTGTTTTGTCTGTTTCCCTGTCTGGTTGTCTGGCTGGCTGAATAGATGTAATCGTGTTTGTGTGCATGTTCGTTAGTCTTTCTTTGTCTCTGTCAGCACGCACACAAACACACACACACACACACACACACATGGACACACTTTCCCCTACCCCTAACCACCACCATCACCACTATCCACACGTTGGGTTACGTAAGCACTTGTGTTGCAGTCTCTTTAGTTTCCAAAACGATCACCTTGAGACCCGTCCGTTCGGTAATTCTTGCAATTTAGCTAACAGCCAGCCACTCCTGCTGTGCGTATGACTAAACCTTTGTAGTGTTTCAATTTGCCCTCCTCCCGAAACCC
>NC_134896.1:18688233-18690733 GCF_041734735.1 Babylonia areolata | reverse complement strand
GGTGGTAGCACTTGTTCAGTGGCTCTCTCTTTCTTTCGGTTTTTTTTTCTTTCTTTTTTTCTTTTTTTTGGGGGGTTGGGGGGTGGGGGTGGGCGGGGTGGGTGGGTGGGGGGGGGGGTCTTTTTGTTTGTTTGTTAGTTGAATTCAACAGAATCAGTTAGGTCCATTTTTTTTATTAACTGCGGCCAGAGCGGGGATGCAAGAGGCGTATCTTTGCAGCACTAAGTTTGCTTAGACTTAATAATGTTCTTAAGAATACACACACACACACACACACACACACACACACACACACACATATATATATATATATATATATATATATATGTATATATATATATATATATATATATATATATATAGCCGTGTTACTGAACCGAGTGGTTCTATTAGGGTACTGTACAAAAGAACTAACTAAATGATTCAAAGAAAGAATAGACCAGAATTCCCGCGCACGGGCCAGGAACATATAGAGGCCAGTCACAAATGGGTTTTTCTATTGTTTTATTTACAATAGTTATGTAGAGAAGAACTAAGAAGAAGAAATAATGAAGAATAGAAGAAGATATAAGAAGAGAAGATATAAAAAGAGAAGACATAAGAAGAGAAGATAATAGAAGAGAAGACAGTGCCTGGAACGACACAAACAAATGTCATTAGCGCAACATGTTGGCACAAGTGAACAGTAAAGCACATGTATACATATTACATGGAAAGACTATCACTCGGGTTTGGGATAAGCAACAACATAATTCATAATTATGTGTGAAGACCAAACACTGACATCAAATGACATTTCTAATACATTTAAGTAGTGCAGTTAAAGTGATTGAAGCTATGCTGATTTAGTGAAAGTACACTGACAGTATAGATTAGGTACAGCTTATACTGTGTCAAAGTGACTCAAATGAATCATTTTATCATGTAGCACTTATACTGGAGTAAGCCGTATAAGAGAGGGCATGATAACTAAATTACAATTAACAGACTGATACATATCAGGTGGTTTTAACTAATAACTCCAATTATTAATCCAACACTATCTTGTAATCATGACAGAATACTACACACATTTTAGAGTACTGAGAATCAATGAAACACTAACCTTCATCAGTGACAGCAAATGAGAAAGAACGCGTCATATGCACTCACTAGAACATTCTGGAACAAACTATCAGTGTCTAAAGAGTTCACTGTCTGTGACGTTAAAAAGAATCAAATGGAATACTGCTCCAAGTATATGAGGACATGGCAATTATTTAGATCAATCATAGCCGAGCTGTGACTAGCATGTCAAAGCAATAACTGAACAAAGCAATAACTGAACATACTCATATGAACACAAGTACTGTGTCGAACAATACAATTTACAAATCAACACATTCTACACACTAGTACTTACAGCGAGATGTCAGCCGTTGTGAGAACACACACAACACACACTCACACACACTGCTTGCAACGCAGCAAGAGAGAGAGCGCGGCTCTGGTCAGATGACTGACCAGGTATGAAGTGACCACTCATCACTCACTGTGCCAATTTATGCAAGTTATGCAGACTGCAAAGACAATCACGTGTGCTGTGAGCAGATCGCTCCGAATCAGGCCAAATCTGTGAGAAACTGTGTTTCTTACAAGGTGTTCAGTGATAGATTTCTAAATGATTCCTGAACCGGTTTACGTTGGATAAGTTGCAAAAGAAAGAGCTCAACGCCTACTTTCTAATGAGTATAAAATGAAGTGTTGATTATTTAAGATGAATTTATAATCTTAAATTAAGTCACCTGAACAGGGTTAGTTTTAGCGAGCTCGTCGCTGAAAATTACAAACTGCGTTAATTCAGTTTAACGAAGGCAAACATAAATGGAATAGACTTAAAGATGGAATTGTGACGATTCTGCCAGTATATTATACTTGTAGTTTACTGATCCAACAAAAGAGATATTAATTAAATACGGTGGAGCAGAAACACAGATTCCAGCTCAGCCAATAGCGTACTGTGACACTGGTCGAGCAGTGAGGGGGTTGTCTGGCCAGGAGGACAAAATGATGTAAACTGGGAGTGACGTCACACATTCTGCGCACAGGTTAGTTGCAGAAACTGTCGTCTGCTAATACAGCTTGTGCGTGAGGCAAGTTTTGAAGCAAGCATAGCGCTTGGCTACATCTATATATATATATATATATAGATATATATATGTATGTATGTATGTATGGAATTTACCGTGGAGTTAGGAAGAGAAGCTCCTTCACTGAAAGTGTTTTGGCCCTTAACTCCCTTAGAGTGTAAGGAGTTAGGAGCCGAAACACTTGACTGAGGGGAGGAACTTCTTCTCTGAAGGCCTTGTACTGTCCAGCTCTCCCTAGAGTTTCTTGTCACTGCCGCTCTATCAACCCATCCCCAGAGTTCTATGCCTTGTTTCGGCACGGTGTTGTTGTCCTGGGGACAGGCACTTGTACTGTGGAGTGATGGCCTAGAGGTAACGCGTCTGCCTAGGAA
>NC_134896.1:18670733-18673233 GCF_041734735.1 Babylonia areolata | reverse complement strand
GTGTGTGTGTGTGTGTGTGTGTGTGTGTGTGTGTGTGTGTGAACAACACGTGCGATCATATATATATATACAGGTCGGTGGCCTTGTATATTAAAAAAAAAAGTTCTGAGTTCTGAGTTTTCTTATACAATGCGATTCTTCCATACACAATATCACCCTTGTGTGTTGAAACATATCAATGATTATATCAATTATCCCGAAGCCAAAGCTCCACAGCTGCTCAGGTCATGGCATGAGAATGGACGACCACCGTATGGAAAAAAACAACACCAGCTTCTGTTCAGAGAACTAACGCAGGGAGATATGAACACAGTTCGCCCATGCAAACTATAAATAATAAAATATAAAGACAAACTTGAAAGACAGTCTACAGTGGGTGCGACATCTATCCTTGTGCTGAACTTTAATGTCCACACAGCGTAGGACAAGTACGTTGGAGCGCTTGTGTTGTATTGTATTACTCTTTTTGTCACAACAGATTTTCTCGGTGTGCAATTTTGGGCTGCTGGAACACGTCGCTATGCTGAAAGCGCCGCCCCTATTTTGTATTTCTTTTTTTTTCCTCCCTGCAGTTTTATTTGTTTTCCTGTCGAAATGGATTTTTCTACATAATTTTGCCAGCGGCAACCCTTTTGTTGCCGTGGGTTCTTTTTTTTTACGCGCGCTAAGTCCAGACCACCCACCACTCAAGGTCTAGTGGTGGGGGAGAAAATACTGGGATTCGAACCAGTGCACTCAGATTCTCTCGCTTCTTATGCGAACGCGTAACCACTTTTATTTCTTGTCTGTGTCTGCGTCTCTGTCTCTCTCGGTCTCTCTCTCCCTCCCTCTCTCTTCTCCCCCCCCCCCCCCCCCCTCTCTCTCTTTCATCATGGTGGTGACAATAGCTGTTGTATAGGTGATACTGGTGATGGTAGTAGTAATTTTAGTATCAATTACAACTGTCTACGTGGCTTTGATGATAAAAACAATGTGGCTTTTGTCATCAGGTTGTCGATACTGATGACATATTTCTCTTCCCCTCCCACCCCCCCTCTCTCTCTTATCCATCTGTCAATGTGTGTGTGTGTGTGTGTGTGTGTGTGTGTGTGTGTGTGTGTGTGTGTGTGTGTGTGTGTGTGTGTGTGTGTGTGTGTGTTCTTTATCACATTCCTCTTTCTGTTGTGTTTTTTCTTCTCTCTTTCTCCCCTTCCCATTAAATATATATGTGTTATTGTAATTGATGTAGATTAGCAAGGACAGACTTAATCCTTGAATAAAAGAAAAACGTTTTGAGTTCTGAGTTCTGAGTTCTCTCTCTCTCTCTCTCTCTCTCTCTCTCTCTAAGAACCTAGGCACACACTTCCTAACAACAACAACAACAACAACAATAGTACTTATTCACAACCACGCTTCACACATCCAAGTCTTTGATCCAAGCGGTTCATTCGTTTTGTGTAGTTTTCCCAACCAGCACGCCATAAACTTCCACGTGTTTCATGTGTAGAACAGGAAACGCATTTTAGTATATTGTACGGACACCGTTACTTGTCCCATTGAAATCAGATAGTCTGTATCCGAGAAAGAAAATTAATATAGGAGAGGTAGAGATGAGAGGTGTTAAAAAAAAAAGTGGGGAAAAAAAGCCCACCTGATAAACTCATTCTGAACGAGGCGTGACACGTTTTTTTTTTTTTACGAGGGGTATGGATGTGGGGAATGTGTGTGTGTGTGTGTGTGTGTGTGTGTGTGTGTGTGTGTGTGTGGTAGGTTATTGAAGTCGACATGTGATCGTGATGAAAATAATAGTATCGGTGGTGACAGATGTGCCCGTAATTTGATAGATGATTAAACGAATGAATATATTCAGACAATTGAATTCATTAATCATCAGATTAGGTAAAGATGAATGAATGAAAGAATAAGAAAACGAATTTAAAAAAAAAGGACTATTAGATTAACAAAAT
The DNA here is from genome assembly GCF_041734735.1 of Babylonia areolata. Classification (NCBI taxonomy): domain Eukaryota; kingdom Metazoa; phylum Mollusca; class Gastropoda; order Neogastropoda; family Buccinidae; genus Babylonia; species Babylonia areolata. The sequence goes on along the minus strand of NC_134896.1, from coordinate 18,671,287 downwards.
GTATGAATGAATAAATAGATAGACGAATGAAGAAAGAAAGGAAAGAAAGAATGAAAGAGAAATAACGAGTACGGAAATAAAATATTTGTCTTTGCCACTGTTTCTCCGTCTCTATTTCTCTGTCTCTGTCTCTTTCTCTGTCTGTCTGTCTGTCTGTCTGTCTCTCTCTCTCTCTCTCTTCCCTCCCTCCCTCTTCTTTCTCTGTGAGTCTCTGTGTCTTTATCTCTCTGTCTTTCTTTCAGAGCTCTGTCTCTGTCTGTCTGTCTGTCTCCCTCTCTCTCTCTCCCCCTCTCTCTCTTCCCTCCCTCTCTCTTTCTCTCTGTGAGTCTCTGTGTCTTTATCTCTCTGCCTTTCTTTCAGAGCTCTATCTCTGTCTGTCTGTCTATCTCTCTCTCTCCCCCCCCCTCTCTCTCTCTCTCTTCCCTCCTCTCTCTTTCTCTCTGTGAGTCTCTGTGTCTTTATCTCTCTGCCTTTCTTTCAGAGCTCTGTCTCTGTCTGTCTGTCTATCTCCCTCTCTCTCTCTCTTCCCTCCCTCCCTCTTTCTCTCTGTGAGT
>NC_134896.1:18660733-18665733 GCF_041734735.1 Babylonia areolata | reverse complement strand
CTCTATCACTCTCTCTCTCTCTTTCAGCCAACAGCAAGGACGACCAATGAAGCACTGAATGATTCATGAAAGCTCAGTATCCAATGAGTCGAAAGACCCCTGTGACTAAATCTATGGTGAGGAAACATTTGGCAATGGCTTTCCGTCCGCAATAACGTATGGTGTACTAACACTGTCAGAAGACGAGAAACTCTTGTTGCATTGTGTCTTGGTGTTTTTCTCTGTGTGTGATGGTTCTGGTTCTTGTAAAGATTCATCTGTCTCGGAAAGGTTTTCAGGTTGTGATTGACTGGTCATATATGCTAAACAAGAAATATGAAGGGTCATCTATGCATAACATGCATAGAGAAAAAAAATATATCGAGTTAATCCTTAAATGGCAGCATATATGGGTATTGTAATAAATGGACGATGGTGTTAAATTCTTTTTTGTTGTTGCTGTTGTTGCTTTCTTTTTTTTTTTGGTGAACTGACTTATTAAATGTTGAGCAATAATGAAGAACGTTCATTCTCGAATGCAGAAGAAATGCAGATTCGACGCGAAAATCAGTTGAGTTTGATTTTGAAGACAAGCTTGTGTTGGATCCACATCAGTAAAATAATAATAATAATAATAATAATAATAATAATAATAATAATAATAATAATAATAAATTAACAAATAAAGAGAAGTGTCGTTTTCATTATAACATACTTATTGGCTCAGTACAGCTTATGATTCTGAACTCATCCATATCTATACCCCGTCTCGCCAGCTCCGTTCTTCCTCTGATACTCGGCTTCTCAGGATACCTCACGTTAGAAGTAAGACCTATGGACATAGATCGTTTTCTTTTCAATCGCCAAAGACGTGGAACAAGCTCCCTGATAACCTCCGTCATTCCGATTCCCTCGCATCTTTTAAATCTCGTCTTAAAACTCACCTTTTCCCTCATCAATAAGTTCAATTGTGGCAGGTCCACTTCCTTTGCGTTAGCTGTGCTTGACTATGTGTGTATACATATGTATGTGTACATAACTACATGCATACTATATGAATGTGTATTGTGTGTGCGTGTGTTTATGTAAGTTTGTGCCTGCCTATGTGTGCGTATGTGTTAGGGTAGCTGTTAGATACACATGTATGTTAAAATGTATGTATGCAGCGTGTGTGTGTGTGTGTGTGTGTGTGTGTGTGTGTGTGTGTGTGTGTGTGTGTGAGAGAGTAGTCACATTTTGGTGTGTGTATGTAGCATAGATATGATGTATTATGTTAAAAAAGCGTTTTTGTAAAAGCACCTAGAGCAGATTTCTGGATAGTGTGCTATATAAGTATTCATTATTATTATTATTATGAATTTGGAGGGGGAAATAAACAGCAAAGAAAACACCTGGAACGGTGTGGAGCACTGGTGAGCTGCAGTTGATTAACAGTGAAGGTAGTTAACTTGATGGGCCCACAGCAGAGCTCACTCTTCTGCCACCGCTGTGTTGACCCTCCCCTCAAACCGGCCACCGCTGTGTTGACACTCCCCTCAAACCGGCCACCGTTGTGTTGACACTCCCCTCAAACCGGCCACCGTTGTGTTGACACTCCCCTCAAACCGGCCACCGTTGTGTTGACACTCCCCTCAAACCGGCCACCGCTGTGTTGACTCTCCCCTCAAACCGGCCACCGTTGTGTTGACACTCCCCTCAAACCGACCACCGTTATGTTGACACTCCCCTCAAACCGGCCACCGTTGTGTTGACACCCCCCTCAAACCGGCCACCGTTGTGTTGACACTCCCCTCAAACCGGCCACCGTTGTGTTGACTCTCCCCCTCAAACCGACCACCGTTGTGTTGACACTCCCCTCAAACCGGCCACCGTTGTGTTGACTCTCCCCTCAAACCGGCCACCGCTGTGTTGACCTTCCCCCCCAAACCGGCCACCGCTGTGTTGACCTTCCCCCCCAAACCGGCCACCGCTGTGTTGACCTTCCCCCCCAAACCGGCCACCGCTGTGTTGACCCCCCCCTCCCCAAACCGGCCACCGCTATGTTGACCTTCCCCCCCAAACCGGCCACCGCTGTGTTGACCTTCCCCCCCAAACCGGCCACCGCTGTGTTGACCCCCCCAAAAAAAAACCGGCCACCGCTATGTTGACCTTCCCCCCCAAACCGGCCACCGCTGTGTTGACCCCCCCAAAAAAAAAAACCGGCCACCGCTATGTTGACCTTCCCCCCCAAACCGGCCACCGCTGTGTTGACCCCCCCCCCAAAAAAAACCGGCCACCGCTATGTTGACCTTCCCCCCAAAACCGGCCACCGCTGTGTTGACCCCCCCCCCCCCCCCCCAAACCAGCCACCGCTGTGTTGACCTTCCCCCCCAAACCGGCCACCGCTGTGTTGACCTTCACCCCCAAACCGGCCACCGCTATGTTGACCTTCCCCCCCAAACCGGCCACCGCTATGTTGACCTTCCCCCCCAAACCGGCCATCATTGTGCTGACCTTCCTCAAACCGGCCACCGGCACCGTTGTGTTGACACTCCCCCCAAACCGGCCACCGTTGTTGACTCTCCCCAAACAGGCCATCGTTGTGTTGACTCTCCCCAAACAGGCCACCGTTGAGTTGACTCTCCCCAAACCGGCCACCGCTGTGTTGACCTTCCCCAAACCGGCCACAGTTGTGTCAAACCGGCCACCGTTGTGTTGACACTCCCCAAACCGGCCACCGTTGTGTTGACCTTCCCCCCAAACCGGCCACCGTTGTGTTGACTCTCCCCAAACCGGCCACCGTTGTGTTGACCTTCCCCCCAAACCGGCCACCGTTGTGTTGACCTTCCCCAAACCGGCCACAGTTGTGTCAAACCGGCCACCGTTGTGTTGACACTCCCCAAACCGGCCATCGTTGTGTTGACTCTCCTCAAGCCGGCCACCGTTGTGTTGACACTCCTCAAACCGGCCACCGTTGTGTTGACACTCCTCAAACCGGCCATCGTTGTGTTGACACTCCTCAAACCGGCCACCGTTGTGTTGACACTCTTCAAACCGGCCACCGTTGTGTTGACACTCCTCAAACTGGCCATCGTTGTGTTGACACTCCTCAAAGCGGCCACCGTTGTGTTGACACTCCTCAAACCGGCCATTGTTGTGTTGACACTCTTCAAACCGGCCACCGTTGTGTTGACACTCCTCAAACCGGCCACCGTTGTGTTGACACTCCCCAAACTGGCCATCGTTGTTGACACTCCCCAAACCGGCCACCGCTGTGTTGACACTCCCCAAACTGGCCATCGTTGTTGACACTCCTCAAACCGGCCATTGTTGTGTTGACACTCTTCAAACCGGCCACCGTTGTGTTGACACTCCTCAAACCGGCCACCGTTGTGTTGACACTCCCCAAACTGGCCATCGTTGTTGACACTCCCCAAACCGGCCACCGTTGTGTTGACACTCCCCAAACCGGCCACCGTTGTGTTGACACTCCCCAAACCGGCCACCGTTGTGTTGACACTCCCCAAACCGGCCACCGTTGTGTTGACCTTCCCCAAACTGACCACAGTTGTGTCAAACCGGCCACCGTTGTGTTGACCTTCCCCCCAAACGGGCCATTGTTGTTGACCTTCCCCAAACCGGCCACCGTTGTGTTGACCTTCCTCAAACCGGCCACCGTTGTGTTGACACTCCCCAAACCGACCACCGTTGTGTTGACACTCCCCAAACCGACCACCGTTGTTGACCTTCCCCAAAACCGGCCACCGTTGTGTTGACCCTCCCCAAACCGGCCACCGTTGTGTTGACCCTCCCCAAAACCGGCCACCGTTGTGTTGACACTCCCCAAAACCGGCCACCGTTGTGTTGACACTCCCCAAAACCGGCCACCGTTGTGTTGACCTTCTCCCCAAACGGGCCACCGTTGTTGACCTTCCCCAAACCGGCCACCGTTGTTGACACTCCCCAAACCGGCCACCGTTGTTGACACTCCTCAAACCGGCCACCGTTGTGTTGACACTCCCCAAACCGGCCACCGTTGTTGACCTTCCCCAAACCGGCCACCGTTGTGTTGACACTCCCCAAACCGGCCACCGTTGTTGACCCTCCCCTCAAACCGGCCACCGCTGTGTTGACCCTCCCCCCAAACCAAAGTCGGGTACCCAGACATTCACACCTGGGTGGGAGTGTGTGGAAAAATCGGAGGAGAAATGTGCCTTTCCCAAGGACACATATATGTATGTATTGTAGTCAATCGTGTCCTGTCCCACTATGACCATCAGAACAGCAGAGGAGGCAGCTGCTGTCCCAACTAGATATCTGGGCTAGAATTTGATCTTTATCGAGAGTGTCCTGCCCAAGTTACGCATTTCCACTCTCTCGGCCAAGAGGTTTTTGACTCACTTGTGTAAACAAAGTGAGTCTATGTTTTAACCCGGTGTTCGGTTGTCTGTGTGTGTGTGTGTCCGTGTGTGTGTGTGTGTGTGTGTGTGTGTGTGTGTGTGTGTGTGTGTTTGTGTGTGTGTGTGTGTGTGTGTGTCCGTGTGTGTGTGTGTCCGTGGTAAACTTTAACATTGACATTTTCTCTGCAAATACTTTGTCAGCTGACACCAAATTTGGCATAAAAATAGGAAAAAATCAGTTCTTTCCAGTCATCTTGTTTAAAACAATATTGCACCTCTGGGATGGGCACAAAAAAATAAAAAAAAGAAGCCTAATTATATGCAAACTGCATTTACTGTTATATTTATATTTTTTGTATTCTCTAAACTTGGTACTTTGACCTCTTGTTCTGACCCAACAACAAGAGGAGTCATTATTATCATTTTTTGTTCAAACAGGAACTTCTTTTGCTAAGCATGGAATTTTTATTTATTTTTCAAACGTTTTGGTGCAGATAGTAAAAAAGGGAAATTACTCCGTAATTAATGCTAGGGGACTTAATTTATCACAAGTGAGTCTTGAAGGCCTTGCCTCTCTTGTTTTTTTAGGACAGTCGGCGTTGGGATGGTTCCCAAAAGGCCAAGTAGCCCCCAAGGCTGCAG
>NC_134896.1:18635733-18653233 GCF_041734735.1 Babylonia areolata | reverse complement strand
TTCGGTGGTGTTCAGTGGTGCCTGTTCTGTTTTAACGTACTTAGAGCACCACCTACTAAGCCCCCTACTAACGACAATAATGGCTCAGTCGCGGACCCAGACTGAGTGAGCGTCCCTCCCAGAGTGGAGACCGCCACCACGTCTCTCAAACGACAGCCCCCCATGAATCTGCCGACACTGACGACATTGACAGGACTCACCCCAAGCACGGAAGTGGAGGGGTATCGAAACTGAGGTCACCACGAGAGCAGGACTTTTTTTTGTTTGTGTGTGTGTGCAAAGCACCAATTCTAGTACTTTAGTATACTGGTTCTAATGATGAAGGTGGAGAGAGACCTCTGTCTCACACACACACACACACACACACACACACACACACACAAAAGGCCTACAACTGTACAAATAAGTTCAATAATTATTTCGATTCTGAGTACCGGACAATGTTGTGTCGAAAGTTATTGACAATAGAATTATATCTTCCTTGATACTCATGAGAAAATAGAGGGCGCGAGATAAACAAATGGTCAGGGCCATTACAGAAGACCAGTCTAGTTTCTGTTTTGTTTATTTTCAGTTATTCGATAATTAGGTTCTTCGTTACATACGAGATGTGTCTATCTTCTTATCAATTTTGTCTGCGCGACAACACAACAGATACTTTCTACTTTATTTGCCCAGACACAGAGAATGTTTACCCACGTTGACGGGCGCAGTAGCCGAGTGGTTAAAGCGTTGGACTTTCAATCTGAAGGTCCGGGGTTCGAATCTCGGTAACGGCGCCTGGTGGGTAAAGGGTAGAGATTTCTCCGATCTCTCTCCCAGGTCAACATATGTGCAGACCTGCTTGTACCTGAACCCCCTTCGTGTGTGTACGCAAGCAGAAGATCAAATACGCATTTTCAGATCCCGTTATCCATGTCAACGTTCGGTGGGTTATGGAAACAAGAATATACCCAGCATACACACCCCTGCAAGCGGAGTATGGCTGCCTTCATGGCGGGGTAGTAAAGACGGTCGTACACGTAAAAGCCCACTCGTGTACATACGAGTGAACGTGGGGAGTTGCAGCCCACGAACGATGAAGATGAAGAAGGTGGAGGAGGAGGAGAAGTTTACCCACGAGCACTGGTCTCTTCTGTGGGCTATCGCTCACAGCCAGTGTCCGTCCGATCCCCCCCGGATCTCCCTATCGGTCAGCCTGAAACACTGTCCGGTCACTTGCTCATCGCTCACCACTGGCTGTCACAAGATCTCCTCCAAAGCCTGAAGGACTGGAGAGGTCTTATTACTTACTGTTGGGGGTGGGGAGGGTTGTGGTGGGTGGGTGGGTGGGTGGGGGGGGGAATGAGGGGTGGTGGTGGTGGTAGGTGGTAGGTGGAAGGGGGAGAGGAGATTGGGGGAGATGGGAGAGGGTGGATGGGGGTCGGGTGTGGGTGGGGGTGTGGGGGTGTGGGGTGGGGTGGGGAAGGAGAGTGTGAAGGGGAATGGGGGGGTGTTGTGTGTGACTGAAGACTTGTTTAGAATTAATTTTGAGGCGTAAAAAATATATTTTCAGTTTGTTTCTCTATTGTGTTATTATCATTATTAGTGGTAGTAGTAGTAGAAGTAGTAGTAGTAGTAGTAGTAGTAGTGTTTATTTCTTCCTGTCTTGATTTCGTATTTTTTTCTTTCTTTCTTATGTTTGTTTTCGCTGTTTTTCATCACTTTGTTTCTTTTCTTTTCTTTCTTTCTTTCTTTCTTTCTGTCTCTCTGCCTTTCTTTCTTTCTTTTTTCTACCTTATTTCTTTGTATTCCGAGGTTAAAAAAAAGTATATTATCATTATTTATCTATCTGCAACTTATTAGTTGCTTTTGGTGGTTTTTGTTGTTGTTTTTTTCTTTATTTTTTTTTTTTATTTTTTTTTATTTTTTTTTTTATCTTCCTTTCTCTTCTTTCAAATCATTCTTACTTTATCTGTTAGTTTTTTTCTATGTCCCTTTCTTTTCCTTTCGTTGGGTTTACGCTGCTGGTCAGGCATCTGCTTTGCAGATGTGGTGTCGCGTACATGGATTTGTCCGAACGCAGTGACGCCTCCTTGAGCTACTGATACTGATGCTTCTCTCTCTCTCTCTCTGTTTCTCCACCTGTCTTTATGTGTTTCTCTGTCTCACTTTCTCTCTGTCTGTGTCTCTCTGTCTCTCTCTCTCTCTCTCCTTCGCTCTCGCTGTTTCTCCCCCTGTCTTTATGTGTTTCTCTGTCTCACTTTCTCTCTGTCTCACTTTCTCTCTGTCTGTGTCTCTCTGTCTCTCTCTCTCCTTCTCTCTCTCTGTTTCTCCACCTGTCTTTATGTGTTTCTCTGTCTCACTTTCTCTCTGTCTGTGTGTGTGTGTCTCTCTCTCTCTCCTTCTCTCTCGCTGTTTCTCTCCCTGTCTCTCTGTCTGTCTCTCTCTTTCTCTCTCTCTCTCTCTGTCAACCTGATACTGATACTCCTTTCTATCTCTCTTCCGTTGAAAACATTCTTTTCCTTTTTAATCCCCAGTGTTATTTTATTTCATTTTCCCTTTTTTGTTGTTGTTGTTGTTGATATCTTCCCCTCCCCGCTCTCCCCGCCCCCCCCCCCCCCTGACCCCCCTCCCCCTCCCCACACCCCCTACCCCCCACCCCCACCCAGCTTCTTCCCAGGGAGGCCCAGAGCAGGTCAATCAATCTTCACGAGTTCACGAGGTTACAATGTTAGAGGAGGGAAAGTGGATAGATAATGAAGAAAGTGAATAAATGCAGAACAGAACAGAAGAGGGAAAAGAAAGAAAGAAGAAGAAGAAGAAGAAACCACGGCAGAGTGATGGGTGGAGGATGGGAAGGGGGCGGAGGGGGGGTGGGGGGGATGCGGGAGGTGAGAGAGAAAGGGGTGGGTAGGGTGGTGGTGGTGGTGGGTGGGTGGGGGGGAGAGGACAGTACGTGGGATGAAAGAGTGGGGGTGGGGGTGGGTGGAGGCTGAATGGGAAGGGCAGAAGGGGGAGGATGGGGAGGAGAGGAGGGGGAGGAGGAGAAGGAGGAGGAGGAGGGGGAGGAGGAGGGGAAGAAGGAGGGGTAGGAGGAACAGGAGGGGGAGGAGGAGACGGGGGAGGAGGAAGAGGAGGGGGAGGAGTAGGGGGAGGAGGAAGGGGAGGGGGAGGAGGAGGAGGGGGAGGATGGGGACAGGGAGAAAACACGGGTAGGGGGTGGGTTAGGGGTGAGGGGGGCGCGCCATGATGGGCAGTCCATCAATCTTGAGAGTATCTGGGGTTACGAGGTTGTGTAGAATTGGGGTGATTTATTTTATTTTTTTTTATTTTTTTTTTTTTTTTTATTGCTGTTCCTATGAAGGAATAAATAAATAAATGTAACTAAAAGAAAGAAAAAAAATCACACACACACACACACACACACACACACACAGGGCGATAGGTGTGAGGGGAGGGAGGGGTGCGGTGGACGAGGAAACAAAAGTGAGCCCCCGTTGTTGGGTAAGGCCAGCGAGATGTGGAAAGGAGAACGAAGAATTCATGTGAGGGGGAAAAAAAGAACAAGTGGAGAAACTATGACCTACCCTGCCTTCATCACATCACTCCATTATTTTGCCAAATCTCTAGTTTGTTATTGAGTTGATGATTTACTTTGTGGTGTTGTACTCTTACGTGTTTGTATCGTCTTCGTGAAATATATATATATATATATATATATATATATATATTCATAAAACTGTCAGTGGTGTTCTTATATATGTTTACATTCAGTCCCGTTTTCTTCATGGTGATATTTCGTTTCGTTGAAATATCCGTCGAAGGTTTTAATATTTCATCATTTGTACAACACATTACTACATTATTTTGTCAAGTCTCTATTTTTGTTATTTAGTTGATAGTTTACTTTCAGTCTAATATTATCATCATCTTAGAGTATAAATGAATAAACGAACGAGCGACACATTATACGTCTAAACGTTCAAAGGAGCATCATATAATCATTTTGTTGTTGTTGTTGTTGTTGTTTGTTTGCTTGTTTTTATTTATTTACTTGTTATATTTTTTCTGTTTCTTTACAGAAATCGTTAAGGACCATTTGGGGTCCTCTTGTTTGCTTGTTTTTTATTTATTTACTTATTATATTTTTTCTGTTTCTTTACAGAACTCGTTAAGGACCATTTGGGATCCTCTGCACCGCTTTTTTTTCTTGAGGGCATGCGTGGTGAAATGATGCCTGAATTTCCGCCGTAAACAGCGCTGAATGTGTCCAGTGTCATGGGCTGCTAGCACTCACAACCAGAGTAAGCTTTCTTGCATGTTCACTTCCGGTTTGTTTGTTTGTTGTGATTGTTGCTGTTTGTATTTGTTGGGTTATATATATATATATATATATATATATATATATATATATATATATATATATAAGAGATATATATATATATTTTTTTTACAATGAAACACTGACTACAACCAACGTTTCAATACCACTGAATGGTTGTAAATGTTTTGCCTAAAACATCTATATATATATATATATATTACCCTGTTTCTGGTGCACGTGTGCCTTATCAATTAAACTGCCATTATTGTGCATTCAGTGACTGGTAATTGTGTGTATAGCCTGCACAACTTACAATACTATGGTCTCACGATATATTTTTTTTAAACGTTATATATGAAATACACATCACCTTTTTTTTTTTTATAAGTGGTCCTTAACCCTTTGAGAAGTCTGCTTTTTATAAAAGAAAAACAACAACAACACAAAAACAACCAACGAAACAAACGAACAAGTTTTGTGGTGGTCTTGATTACATCCCCCCTTTTTTGTTTTTGTTTGTTTGTTTGTCTTTCTAAAAATTGATTGGCCTGTGGATATGTTCGAAATCCAAGAGCTATGTTTTACTTTTGTTTGTTTGTTTAAGCAAAGCAGTTCAGCACCAACCCCCTCCACCCACACCCCTCCAAGCCCCATACAACCCCTCACCCCTTCCACCACACACACACACACACACACACACACACACACACACTGTGTCTCTGTCTCTGTCTGTCTCTCCCGTTCCTTTTTGTTGACACACCTGCGTATATATATATGCATGGAAAGAAAAGTTTCCTTTTGATCAGCTTCCTGGAACACCTGGAACATCTGTTCTATCCCAAACATCCGACACCTGCCTCACGGTGTGCTGAATAAACTACTCTCTGTCTCTCCTGTGTCTCTCTGTCTGTCTCTCTGTCTGTCTGTCTGTCTGTCTGCCGATGTCTTCTTTCTCTGTTTCTCTGTCTCTCTAACAGAACATAACACACATAAACACGCTCGCATGCACTCACTCACACACAAACACACACACACACACACACACACACGTGTGTACACTCGCTTAAACATATATAGTGCATGAGAAAGACAGACAGACAGACAGACAGAGAAACAGAGACAGAGGCAGAGACAGAGAGAGATTACTCTATAAAGATCTAATTGTGTATATGAAAACTTTTCACATCAAAATAATTTTCAGTCACAAGAGAGAGAGAGAGAGAGAGAGAGAGAGGGAGGGAGGGAGAGAGAGAGAGAGAGAGAGAGAGAGAGAACGGTGGGAGTACATTATCAAGATGCAGAATTGTATATATATATATATATATCATTATATCATTTCAGACAATAATATGTGCTGCAAAAAAGCGTAGCCTCTACGTTATATATATCATATGCGCGTTTCCTCCCGATATTCGTTTAAAAAAAAAAAAAAAACATGACGTGAAAAGGATCAATATATACAGAGTAGTTCATCATTCTCCTCCACGACACAGCACAGTTACTTTCAGAACAGGCAAAAAGTGAAGAAAAAACAACCCCCCCCCCCAATTCCCCCCCCCCCCCCCCAAAAAAAAAAAGAAAAGAAAATCCCAACGACAACAACAAAACCAAATCACATCTAAATCACATTATCTACCTAACATTGAAAAGATACACACAAAAAAAAAAATTCCTGCAGACAATGTAACATCATTATCATCAATCAATACTCGATTAAGACACTATAGATAATTATTGTCAAGTACAGTGTTTGTCGCGTTTCAATTAAAAGTTGATTTTATTGTATGATGATTATTATCGTTTATTTTCATGGTTCGCACAAAAAAGGGGATAATTTGGGGGTGAACGTGGAAATTCATTACTAAAAAATTAATAAAAAAAAAAAAAAGAAAAAGGAAAAGAGAAAGAAAAAATAAAATATGATGGGAGAAGCAGAAGACAGACAGAAGAAATTAAAGGAATGATGGGCAACATTTGATTGACACTTCATTCAACTATTGCCACCACGAGTATCAATGTTATTAGTGGCAATGTCCACTATTGTGCTGCGTTTACATCGGAGAAAAAGTCTTTGTGGACTTTTTGCGTCGCTGAATCACGGTGTGTGTGTGTGTGTGTGTGTGTGTGTGGCAATAGTTGATGTGTGTGTGTGTGTGTGTGTCTGTCTGTCACACACACACACACACACACGCGCGCGCGCGCGCGCGCGCGCGCGCGTATTGTAGGCTCCTGCGTTTTCATGTAATACAAGGGGAGGAGAAAAAAAAAGAGAAGAAAACACTCAAACACATACACTATTCACTGACATTAGAATTCATTTAATCACTTCTCCGATTGGACTGCTGGAGGAAGGGTCATGTTGCAAATAGATTCATGAATTCCAGTTGTCAAAACGACCATAAATGTATCCTCTGCATAAAATGGTACGTAACAACAAACCCAAACCAACAGAAAACAAAGAAAGTAACAACAACAACAACAAAATCAATTTTTAAACTAATTCGCGTACGATCAGACACCCTTATCAACCGAGCCCACTTCCTCTTCATAAACTCCTACTGCTCCTCCCCCCCCCCAGCCCCCTGGTCCCAATACCCTTACCACCCCCACTTACCCCTCCCCCCCCCCTCTCATCATCCACACTCTCCCCTTGTCCTTTACAACCCATACCTTGTGATGTGATTCTCAAGTATCCTCCTCCTCCTTCCTCCTACTCCTCCTCCTCCTCCTCCTTCTTCTGCTTCTTCTTCTTCTTCTTCTGCTTCTACTCTTCTTCTTTTCCCTCAACTCTGTGAAGAAGAGTCATTGGGCCATTTGGGGGGGTACCCACACAGAAGAACAGGACAGAACAGAAAAGAAGAGAAGAGAACAGTTCAGCAGATTCCTCATTCTCTTGTTCGCGAGGTTTGTGTGTCAGAAGTCTGGGACTCTGCAGATTTTATTGATTTATTTTTATTTTAAGATTTTTTTTTTTTTTTTTCCAATTCTTGCCCATTTTGCAAATGTTATCAGCCCATCATTTTGATTACACACATCGTACGTAGTTACCCACACAGGCAACCAGTAAACCTTTGCAGGCGTCTCTCCTTTCACCCTCAGGCCCCTTCTCACCCCCTCCCTCCCTCCGCCTGTCCCCCCTCCCCCCACACCCCCTCCACCCCCTCTCCTCCGTCCTCCCAAAGTAGTCTCGCGTATCCACTCACCCCCCCCCCCCCTTCCCCCCAACCCCCCCCCCCCCCCCCCCCCCCCCCCCCCCCCCCCCCCCCCCAACCCTACTTCCCATGCCCAGAACGAAAAGAAAAGAGAAAGACACGTGTTGAATTGTTTGTTATACATATATATGATTATTATTATTATTATTCTTATTACAGACTATTGTCACACTGTTGTTCTCTGCAATAATCCCACAAAGTCGATCCACTAGACTTATTGCATTGTGCTGCTTGGCTCACGAGAAATGCGCATCATAGTAGTTATAATGATGATAATGATGATGGTGATGACGATAATAATAATAATCATCATCATCATCATCATCACCATAATAATAATAATAATAATAATGCAGATTCACGCCCACACCTCCGAAGCAGAGAAATCATGGCTTTTACAATCAAAAAGAAATGTTGTGCACACACAAAAATACATGCGTCAACTACTACTACACCGTACACCAACAAGCGTGTGCACATACAGACACACCCACACACACCCACACACACACACACACACACACACACACACACACGTAAGGACAATAATAATAATAATAATAATAATAATAATAATCAACAGTAACAATAATCATAATGACAATGGTGATGATTATGACGATAGACATCATAATCATAACAGCTGAAGACTGTCACCAAGAATGTTATGGAATATAAAATAAGCCACGGATTCCGTGTGTGTGTTCCACCACCCAATCCACTCAATCCTGTTTAAATCATGAGAGTCAAGTCAGTGGCGAGCGCAAGTTTGCGAAAAAAGAAAGAAAAAAAAGTCTCATTGTCCATGCAGAGAAATGTCCAACAACAACAACAACAACAACAAAAAATCATTTGAAATCAATGAGCTAGGCACACACCACTTTGACGTAGTAGATTGATTATTTATAAGACTCTGGGCAAAAGCCACCGTTCCAAAACAACGTAGAGGAAGGAAAAAACAAACAACAAAACAAAATAAACAAACCAATGAACATCAATAATAATAATAATAATAATTATGAAAACTAGCAAGGCAAAGAGGATGAGGAGGAGGAGGGATTGACGAAAAGGGGGAAGGGGGGGTTAAAAACAGAATCCATCCCAGGATGACCGGATATTATACAGATAACTGACAACACCGAGTAAATGGCCACAAGGAGCAACGCTGATATTTTTTTGTGTTTTGTTTTAAAAAAAAAAAAAACAAAAAAAACTAACAAAAAAAAAAAAAAGAAAAAAAAGGATGCGCTCAATGGCCGCTTTTGGTTTGCTGGGAGAGTCTTGTATGCAATACTTAGCTAGTTAGTCAGTTAGTTAGTCAGTTAACAACGGTCAACAACAACAACTGGACACAAACACGGCCTGGCGGAGGCAGGCAGGCAGGCAGGCAGGCAGGCAGGCGGACAGGCAGGCAGGCAGGCGGGCAGGAAGATACGCGAGTCTGGTGGGAGGAGGAAGAAAGCGACCTGATGATGGAGAAATGGGCATCTGCCGGGCACACACACACACACACACACACACACACACACACACACACACACACCTCTACCTGATTGGCAATGGACACGTCACGCATGGTTCTGTCAATAATTGTAAGGAAGAAGACCCCTTCTAAAACTGCAGATCGAGCTTTTTATTTTATTTTTATTATTATTATTTTTTAATAATTCAAGCGACCTGCAAACGCTCTGGAATAATAAGATCGTTTATGAGTAGTGGTAGTAGCAGTAGTAGTAGTATTACAGTATAGTATAGGCAAGAACTAGACAACTTCCACTAGACTGTCACATACCCCACCTCCCCACCCACCCACCCCTCTCCCAACCACACAGAGCTTGCTAGCTGTCTCCGAGCGCGTGGATGAGATTGTTGAAGACTGTGTCAATGTCGGCGTAGAGCTGTTTTTCCCTCTGACTCTGGCTGGAGCAGGAGGAGTTGGGGGATTGGGGATCCCGGCCCAGTCCCGGCACGTTCAACACTCCCTCGTACAGCGTGCAGGAAGGGAGGGAGGAGGACGAGGAGGAAGGAGAAGAAGGAGAGGGAGAGGCAGGTGATGGTGACGAGGAGGGTGGTGGTAAAGACGACGACGATGAAGAAGAAGACACCACCACGAGGTCTCCTCCTCCTCCTCCTTCCTCTTCCTCCTCCCCTGTAGCTACTAACGTCGTGGACACGCTCTCTAACGAGGTGGGCGGTGATGATGATATGGAGCACATGAGTTCTTCTTCTTCTTCCTGTTGCTGTTGCTGCGACTGCAACGAGGAGGACAAGGAGGGGTCCGACGGCATCATGATATAGTCCTGTGCCGGCCCCGCCAGGTGCGTGGGCAGTTCTGGCACCGTGGAGCTGACCTCCGAAGACCACGTGGCGGCAGCAGGCTCCGAAGCCTCAATGGAGAACATGACGGAGGTGGAGGAGGAGGAGGAGGAGATGGGGGTATCCAGTTCTTCTTCCACAGGGGGGCAGGGGGAGGGGGAGGGCGTGGGGGCCACCGGAGAGGAGGTGGCCTCCAGCTTGGTGACCAGGGCTTCCGTCAGGTCGTCGGTGATGCGGTCGTTCTCGCCGACGGCGGCGAAGGGCTCGTCGTGCAGCAGGTAGCTGTTGTTGAGGACGTCGTAGTGCAGGGAGGAGGCCCGACGGTACAGCCCGTAACAGCTGCGGCGCGGGTTGCTGCGCATCTTCTCCTCGCGCAGCTCGCGCTGCAGGCGCTTCATGGTGTTGTTGATGAGCACGGAGCGGCGCAGGAAGTGCTCGGGGTCCTCCACGGAGCGCATCTTGTGGATGGACATCTTGAGGATCTTGCGCCGCTCCTCCTTGCGCTGCTTGGGCGTGTTGAGGAAGGGGCTGATGCGGGCAGGCCGCGGCGGAGTCACCAGCAGAAAGGCGTCCCCGTCCCCACCCCCACCACCAACACCGCTACCACTACTAAGGCCCCCACCGTCCTCATCCCCGTCTTCCGAAGACGCCGATGCCTCTTCGTTGCTGCTGCCTCCACCGCCCGCGTTGTTGTGTTGTTGTTCCATCGCCAGGACGTCACTGGTGTGCTGGTGGTGGTGGTGGTTGTGTGGAAGGTTATTATCATTGTGTGGTGGTGGTGCTGCTGCTGCTTCCTCTTCGTCGTCGTCCCCCACCACGTCCACCTCCACCACACTTTCCGGGGAGTCCTCATCCTCCGCCACCACCACGTTGAGGGAAACCTCCTCCCTGGCTGGTGGTGGTGGTGCTGGTGGTGTTGGTGCTGATGTCGGGGTGTGGTGGCTGGAGACGACGGACACGGTGCTCAGACAGTCGTACAGCACACAGCTTACTTTCTGCTGCACCGTCACGCGGTGGGTGTTCCTCGATCTGTCCACCACCACGGTCTCTCTTCCTCCTCCTCCTCCTTCCTCTCTGCCTTCCTCCACCTCCATCTCCTCACCATCACTACCACTACCACCAACACCACGATCCACAGATCCCGTCAAGTCCATCCTGCTGCCCCTGTTCTCCTCCTGCTGCTGCAGCTCGTAAGTTCCTCTGTCATCATCCAGTCTTCTCTTTTTCCTCTCGCTCACATCCTCATCACACCCTTCAACAACGTAACGTTCCCTAAGGCTGCTGCTGCTGCTGCTGCTGGTGGTGGAGGTGACTGTCGGCGTGTGGCCCACCCCAGGAACCTCCGCCATCTCCACCACCACCCCGTCCTCCTCTTCCTCCTCACAGATGGCGTCCTCCCGCCTCGCCAGTTTCCGCTTGGACCCTGAGCGAGCCGCCACAGCCACCGCCACCATCCCGCTGTTGTTGGCCGTGTGTAGGTGGTTCTGAGCGGGTGCTGAGGGTCCCCCCGACACAGGTAAAGAGCTGCCGGTATGAGAAGAGTCCCCACCCCCACCACCCTCCCCCACCAGCCCCCACCCCGCCGTGCTGTACATGGGGATGATGGTGGACGGGATCTGCTGCACCGTTGTGGTGGTGGTGGTGGTGGGGGTGGTGGTGGTGGTGGTGGTGGGGGTGGAAGCGAGGGTCGTTCAGAGGCTGATCCGGATCAGCGGCGGCGCCCCCCGCCGCGGCCAAGGAGGTGAGGAAGGGGGCGGACATGGACCTGCTGATGCTGCCAGCGGGCGACGACGACGAGAGCTGGCACTCCAGGGCCACCATGGGGACAGCGTCCTGGGCAGAGGAGGACGGGGCGGAGGAGGAGGAGAAGGAGGAGAAGGAAGAGGAAGCAAAAGCTGAGGAGGAAGGAGAGGAAGAGGAGAAGGAATAAGAGGAGGAGGCGGGTGACTTTTGGTGAGGTGAAGAAGAACGATGCTGCTGCTGCTGCTGCTGCTGTTGTGGCTGTAGCTGCGGGAAGGACGAGCGCCGAGAGCGGCCCACAGTCAGGTAGGAGACAGTGTCTGCTGCCCCTTGGACCTGAACTACCACCATGGGTTTGGAGATCACCGCCCCTCCTCCACCACCACTACCACTCTCCTGTCTTCTGCTACTACTGTTAATGCTGCTGCTGCTGCTGACGCTACAGGATGCTGAGCAGCTGCTGGCCTCAGCCACCTCCTCCCGTGGCTCCGTGGAGCTGGTGGCACCGCCGCAGCACTCCGACGACGACGAGGAGGAGGAGGAGGAGGAGGAGGACAGCGTGGCGGCACACTCGTCGACCACTCCCGCCGACGACGAGCGGCACAAGCATCCCCCGCTGCCGTCCCCTTCGCCCACGCCGCCGCCGCTACGCCTCCGCTGCCGCTCTCGTTCCCGGTCCGTTAGCTCTTGCTGCTGCTGCTGCTGCTGTTGTTGTTCCTGCTGTTGTTGATGCTGCTGCTGCTGCTGCTGCTGCTGTGTCTTCTTTCCACCACCACCATCATCATCATCACCATTATCGTCATCGCCGCCTCCACTGCGCCGCACCCCCTGCCACGACAGCATGCGGCTGTCCCCCCGCCAGCGTTGTGGGACCCGTGTGACGGTCACCAGCCCCCCCGCCACGTGCTGGGGGTGATGGGGGTGGTGGGGGCGGGGGTGGATAGGGTGGGGAGTGGTGGAGGAGGACGTGGTGGTGGTTGTTGTTGTTGTTGGTGGATGATGGTTGTTGAGGTTATTTATTAGTAGGCAGGGGTGTGTGCGGGTGATGGGAGGCGTTGGGGGGTGAGGATGGGTGGGTGGGTGGGGAGGAGGAATCAAGCAGGCTGGTTGATGACCTGGGCTGTCACGAACTATGGTGGTGGTGATGGATGGTGTACGTGTCCGCTTTGGATTCTTTCCGGTCGTCACCTGAAATAAAGCAACAATAGAAAACGATCAGATTTTCAGAACGGTGGAGATGGTTTTTTTGTTGTTGTTTTTTTCTTTTTCTTTTCTTTTCTTTTCGTGTTCCCCTCATGTAGATAGCTCAAATATTCATTCGTATTTTTAAAAAAAAATTAAAAAAAAAAAAAACAAAACAAAACATGTCGCGTTCGGATTGGGATATTACAATGAACATGAATCACTTTAAGTGAGAAAGAGAGATGGTGTGGGTGTGGGTGTGGGGGGGGGGGGGGGGGGAGAACGAAGAAGAGAGGGGCAGGGAGGGAGAGAAAGCACAGGAAGGACAGAGAGGAATTGGGGAAGGGGGGTGGGGGGGGAGGGGAGAAAACTCACATGCATGACCCTGTACAGACAGCCAACCCAAACAGTCAAACACTAATAAGGACGTCCATGCATACACACACACACACACACACAAAAATATCATCCCACACAACACAAACTCATCTTACATCATACATCAGACCCTAAATACAGACAAACAGCAACAGCCAAAACGCCAACCCCCTGACTGAACTCGTTAACCAGCAATTGCTACCACTTAGGTACTAGACTGACTTATAATGAGACTTCTTCTTCTTCTGCGTTCGTGGGCTGCAACTCCCACGTTCACTTGTATGTACGCGAGTGGGTTTTTACGTGTATGACCGTTTTTCACCCCCCGCCATGTAGGGGGTGTGCAAGCTGGGAATGTTCTTATTCCCATAACCCACCAAACGCTGACATGGGTCACAGGATCTTTAACGCGCGTATTTGATCTTCTGCTTGCGTATACACACGAAGGGGGTTCAGGCACTAGCAGATCTGCACATATATTGACATGGGAGATCGTAAAAAAAATATCCACCCTTTACCCACCAGGCGCCGTCACCGTGATTCGAACCCGGGACCCTCAGGGGTCCAACGCTTTAACCATTCGGCTGTTGCGCCCGTCAAAGTAATGAGACAATTGCTCCGACTTGAAAGAAACAAAGAAAAAAAACGAAAAAAAACCCAAAAAAAACACGAAAAAAGAACAAAAAACAAACAAACAAAAAACAGAAAAACATGGTGTCTTGGTCTTTCATCTGCAATCTGTCCTTAATTCCTGTACTTTGTGTCCTTAATATTGTTCGCCTGTAATCTGTCCTTAACTGAGAGTGCGTTGAGAGCTCGAGATACACATAAAGGCCAACTTCGAGCTATTTCTACCCCTCTGTGCAAGGTCGTTCAACGTCACACCGAAGAGTTTGTTTCAATTTCAGTTTCAAGGATCAAAGTGTCAAAGCGTGCTTACGAACTGATCCCATGTCATACATGCCATCCATATCTGCTTAAAAATTTGTAAAAAATTTAAAAAGAAAGAAGAAAAAGGGTAATAACTGCCTGACCGCCAGAATCATGAAACCAATGCATTGGTCAGCACTTGAGAACTTTCCCTTGGTTAAAAAAAAGATAAAGAAAACACACACACACACACACACACACACACACACACACGCGCGCGCACACACACACACACACACACACACACACACACACACACACACACAGAGACTTAAACGTGCAATGTTTGTTGTCTCTGTTGAAAAGAGGGTGAGGGAGAGAGAGACAGACACACAGAGAGATGTAGAGACGGAAAGGAGGGGGGGGGGGCACACACAGACACACACACACACACACACACACACACACACACACACACACACACACACAGACAGACAGACAGACTCACACACACACACACACACACACACACACACACACACACACACACGTTATTGTATTCTAATGTATTTACTTATTTGATTATTCCACTTCATGTAAACGCTTTATAGAAACCTAGGGAAAGATCTGAAGGATTGACCGACACGTTGGGTTTATGCGTAGGTCTTTTGTGTGTGTGTGTGTGTGTGTGTGTGTGTGTGTTTTGGTGTGGGTTTTTTTTTGCGTTTTCTTGTAAGCACATGTGGTGTCGCTTACAAGAATCAAGTCAGCACGCTTTCACAACTCCTTGAAGCAGAAACAGAAACTGAAACTGACGTCAAAGGTCTAGTAATACTGACGTCGAGCTTCCTGTGGAGTTTATGATTCCTAAATGGGTGACTTTTTGTCAGTGGAGGGCTGGGGGTGGGTAGGGCGGAGGGGGAGGTGTCTTTTTTAGTGTGTGTGTTTTTTTTTTCCTGTTTTTTTTTTATCTCTCTCTTTCCTCGCCAGAAGAGGATTACAACGTTATATTATCAGCCGTGTGGAACACACACACACACACACATACACACACACACACACACATACACACACACACACATACACACACACACACACACACACACACACACACACACACACACACACACACACAAATCCAGGACGGAAGGAGAACTGTAAAGCAGATAATGTGTGGGGCTGTCTTCAGTATACTGTCAGTGGAGCATTGAGCTACTGCTGTTGTCTGGGCGAAAATCGGAGGTGGTAACGATTGTATAAACACCACATCCATTCGCTCACAACTCACAACATACAATCTCTCTCTCTCTCTCCCTCTCCCCTCTCCCTCTCTCTCTCTCTCTTTGCACATACACACACACACACACACACACACACACACACACACACACACACACAAACAAACACACACACACATACACACACACACTCACACACTTTTTTTTTTTTTTTTTTTAGATGGCTTGATGTAAAAAAGCAGTCGTTGCTTATTCAATTACCATCTTGAAATAAAAATTTTGACTTCACTTGACTTCACACACACACACACACACACACACACACACACACACACATACACACACACACACAGACACACACACACATACATACACACACACACACACACATACACACACACACACGTACATACACACACACATTCACACACGCACACACACACACACACACACACTCACACACACACACACACACACACGCACACACACACTCACACACACACACACACACACACGCGCACACACACACACACACACACACACACACACACACACAAATCCAGGACGGAAGGAGAACTGTAAAGCAGATAATGTGTGGGGCTGTCTTCAGTATACTGTCAGTGGAGCATTGAGCTACTACTGTTGTCTGGGCGAAAATCGGAGGTGGTAACGATTGTATAAACACCACATCCATTCGCTCACAACTCACAACATACAATCTCTCTCTCTCTCTCTCTCCCTCTCCCCCCCCCCCCCCCTCTCTCTCTCTCTCTTTGCACACACACACACACACACACACACACACGCACACACATACACCTACGCACGCACACACATACACACACACATACATACACACATACACACACACAAACATACACACACACACACACACACACACACACACACACACACACACACACACACAAACACACACCCTTTTTTTCAGATGGCTTGATGTAAAAAAAAAAAAAAAAAAGCAGTCGTTGCTTATTCAATTACCATCTTGAAATAAAAAATTTTGACTTGACTTGACTTCACACACACACACACACACACACACACACACACACACACACACACACAGAGGATACGGAGAGAAGCACAGACACAGAAACAGACACAGACACAGACCACGGACTCGCGAAAGAAAAGTTCAATAAATGGACGCATCATACATACCATGACCACACAACTTTTATCCTAAAATTAGAGAACTCCACAAGCAGCCAGGACAGAAAAGACAGACACACAGTGACACTGACAAAAAAAAAGAAAAAAAATTAAAAAAGCAACAAAAAATACAACAACAAAAACAATGAGTCAGAACCCAGTCGCTTTTTGTTGTAAATGCTATCCGGCGTGGAAACTTACTTGTCCAACCGTGGATTTTCTGTTCTCGGTTTTGTTTTGTTTTTGTTTTGTTTTGGGTTTTTTTTTGTGTGTTTTTGTTTTTCTCTTAAATTTCGTTTTCTTTAGTTTCTTTTGTCTTTTATTTCATTTTGTTTTCTTTTTGAGAGAGAGAGAGAGAGAGAGAGAGAGAGAGAGAGAGAGAAAGTGGGTGTGTTTGGGGGGTAAAGGGGGGGGGGAGGCAGGGGGGGGGGAGGGGAGAGGAAGATGAGATGGAAAAAGCAAGTGAGACAGACAGACAGACAGACAGACAGACAAGCAGAGATTAGAAACAGACAGAGAGGCATGAGTAGAGAGAGAGAGAGAGAGAGAGAGAGAGAGAGAGGAAGGGTTGGGGGTGGTGGGGTGGGGGGGGGCAGAGAAAGAGAGAGGGGGGGGGACAGAGAAAGAGACAGAGAGAGAGAGAGAGGCAGAGACAGAGAGAGAGAAAGACAGAGACAGAGAGAGAGAAAGACAGAGATAGAGAGAGAGAGAGAGAGAGAGAGAGAGAGAGAGCGACAGAGACAGAGATTCGGAAGATTTATTTATTCATTATTATAGGCCATTACTCCTCCTGGATGGGATGAAGTCTACAGCATTATGAAACATTCAAGTGCCCGAGGAGAAACATTGATCAGACACACAGACACACAGACAGACACAGAGAGAGCCAGAGAGAGGACAGAGAGAGAGCTAGAGAGAGAGAGAGAGACAGACAGACAGACAGACAGAGCCACAGAGAGAGACAGACAGACACAGAGAGAGCCAGAGAGAGAGGGACAGACAGACAGACAGAGAGCCACAGAGAGAGAGACAGACAGACAGACAGAGAGCGAGCCAGAGAGAGAGAGCCAGACAGAGAGGGACAG
>NC_134896.1:18620733-18625733 GCF_041734735.1 Babylonia areolata | reverse complement strand
AGACACAGACGGACACTAGAAACACACAGACAAACAGATCAGAGAAACAGAGATTCCGAACATCTGTTTCCAATTCTGTTTTGTTTTGTATTGTTTTGTTTGATTCAGTTTTGTGTTGGGTTTGGATTGAGTTGTTGTTTGCTTTCCCTCCCACTTCCAGGCTGGTCGCACACACTCGACACGTCTTTCTCGTTCGTACATGCACATGCCTGCACACACACACACACACACACACACACACACACACACACACACACACACACACACACTGCATAGTCCTATAGGACATTTGTTATAGATGTTATAGTTGTTTGATGTTGGCGTTTATAACGTTTCCATTTTCCCTAGCGTTGTCTCTCCCTATTCACCCTCCACACATACACACACTTTTACCCCTCCCCCCTCTCACAGCCCCTACCCCCACGTTTTTTTTTTTTTTTTTTTTTTTTTTCGTCTAATATCACTTCAAGTGGAAAGACGTTAAACTGAAGACAACAACAACACACACTCACTCACTCACTCTCTCTCTCACACACACACACACAAACACACACACACTCACACATACACACACACACGACATATATCCTCTCTCTCTCTCTCTCTCTCTTCTACCCCCTCTTTCTCTTTCTTTGTGTGTGTGTCTGTCTTTCCCTCTCTGTCAATATATCGTGTGTGTGTGTGTGTGTGTGTGTGTGTGTGTACGTCTGCACAGACACTGACACACGCACTCACTCCACTCACTCACTCACTCACACCCTCCCACACGAAAATTGCAACACACGCATTGCCTGTCGACAAGCACGCATGCCAACCCTATACACTGAACCACCACCACCACCACCACCACCATGACCAGTCCTGGCTTACGCGGCTTGCCTCCTCTCTCTCTCCCTCTCCCTCCCCCCCCCCCCCCCCCCTCTCTCTCTCTCTCTCCCAACCCCACCCCCCCGCCCCCCATTTCCCCTGTCACCGCTTACCGGCCCTACATGCATGCGCACACGCGAGCATATATCGTGCGCGCGCGCGCGCACGAGCGAGCATGCTCACACACATTTTTGTATACATGTGCAGGTAGGCTTACACATAAGTAGGCACACACACAGGCGCACACACACACACACACACATACACACACGAACATGCACGTAGGCATGTGTACCCATGCACTCACACACACACACACACACACACACACAAGTACATATATGTACGAATGCACGCAAGCACACACACACACAGACACACACACACACACACACACACATGCACGCACGCACACACATACACACGCGCGCACACGCACCACACCACACCACATCTGTCTTGTGCGTGTTTGTGTGTGTGTGTGTGTGTGCGTGCGTGCGCGCGCGTAAATATGCATACGTATGTGCGTGTGTAATCGAGCACGTATGTATCTGCTGCACCACATTCATATAATTTATATCATATCATCATACCATGCGCGTAGGCGTGGAGACTGGCCGCACTAGTCACTGGCATAAAATGCACACTGTCGATGATTACCGAGAGGCTCCTACTTCATCAGAAGGGGAACAGGTGGTTTCAGCGTGCCACTGACATGCGTACGTGACATTTATAAACAATGCGTTGCAGACTCACACATACCCACCCACACCCACACCCCGATTCTCTTTCTCTCAGTCATCAGTCAGTCTACTGTACAAATTTATGTATGTACAGCACAAACTGCACCTACTCACGGACAACAATAGTGACCAGAAGTACGCCAAAATGGAGGCTCGCAACTTGTCTGTCTGATTTATATATTTATATTTATCTATATTATATAAACACACAACACAAACATATTGCCACTTCACTGCACAGTACACGTAATCGTTCACCACTCCACTCATTTTTCATTCATCCACACTGTACTCTCTGCTGACTCAGCGTGTGCAGGAAGTGTGTGTGTGGGCGTGTGAGTGTGTGTGTGTGTGGGGGGGTGTTTGTGTGTGTGTTGTGGATATGGTGTGTGTTGTGTGTGCGTATGTGCTGTGAACATTCATATATTGGATCCATCATCATACCATGCGCGTAGACTCGCGGACTAGTCCATGATTTACAACTGCTCACTGTCGATTTCCGAGGTCTCTTCTTTTTTCAAAGGAACAGTTGGCACACAATGTATGGTTAGAAGCACGTAATATGCACGCGCATCCCTCTTCCTTCCTTCCTTCTCGTGCACCCCCCCCAACCCCACCCCCCCACCACCCCTTCTACCCACACCCACACCCACACAATTTTCTCTCCGCTACCTTTCATTCCCTGTCTCTTCTCCTTTCCTCTTTCCTTCCTTCCTGTAGCTCTTTATTCCCCCCCTCCTCCACCCTCCCCGACTTCTCTCTCTCTCTCTCTCAGTCATTCAGTCAGTCTCACTGTACAAATGTATGTATGTACAGCACAAACTGCACCCTGCTCACCGGACTCAACAAGTACCGTGACAAGAAGTACGCCAAAAATGGAGGCTCGCAACTTGTACATATATATATATATATATATATATATATATATATATATATATATATATATACATATACACACAAACACACACACATATCTAGCCACCCTTCCACACTGCACCAGTCACACAGTACACTCGTTCACCACTCCACTCTTTTTTTTCTTTCTATTCCACCACTGTACTTCTGCCTGACTCACGCGCTGTGCCAGGAATGTGTGTGTGTGGGCGTGTGAGTGTGTGTGTGTGTGGGGGGAGATGTTCTGTGTGTGTGTGTGTGTGTGTGTGTTTGTGTGTGTGCGATAGTAGTAGTAGTAGTAGTAGTTGTAGTATAGGGACTGGCAGTCATCTGCCTAGACCTCTCGGCCTTTTTATGTCCCCATCGAATCTTCATCTTCACTTCTTCCATTTTCTTTTATTTATTTATTTATTTATTTATTTAATTATTTTCATCTTTTGTTTGTTGTTGTTGGGCGGTGTACGCAAGTACACTTCTGCAAGAAGTTTGTTTTATTCGTCATAGTCCAATTTATTTTTCTTTTAAGATAGGTGTGTGTGTGTGTGTGTGTGTGTGTGTGTGTGTGTGTGTTTGGGGGTATTGTGTGGGCGAGGGTGGGACTAGAGTGTGCATGTATGTGTAGTGTGTTTAGTGAGTGTGTGTGTGAGGGGGGGGGTGTATGTGTGTGTGCGTGTGTGTGTGTGTGATCACATACAAATACACACACTCACACAAACACACACACACACATACGCACACACAGAAATAAACTTGTATCCTAAAACAGCACACACACACACACACACACACACACACACACACACACTTTGACTCACCAGCTTGTGGGTAATCTCAAGCACTAAGAACCTGGTCTTACGAGTCAGCCAAAACTTTCAGCAGTCTTCATTGTACGTGCTTCCCACCTCCCTTCCCACCTCCCCCCCCCCCCTATCCTCCACCCCACACCACCCCTCCTGTTCCCATCGTTGCCCCCCTCACCCAGCCCCCCACCCCCACGCCCACCCCCCACACCCCCTCCGCACCCCCTGTCTCTACCTTACAACACACCTACCACACAACTGAACACACACACACACACGAAGTTTTAAGCAGCCGTATAAATATATACCTGTAACGATTCAGAGGCCTGTGACCAACACACACGCACAGGGTACACACATGTATACATATTATCACTGAAGGTACGCCTGCTCATTTGAAGTGAACAACGCACACCTCCCTTCATATCTATCTATCTGTCTATCTACCTATATTACTCTTATGAAGCCTGTCTTACAACAAGTCCCGGCCCCAGGCCCCCTTCCACAACTCATAAAAACATACTAACAAGGTAAACAATACAGTATTTTCAAAACATCTCACGCACGTACACACACTTAAAAAATATATTACGCACACACATGAACAGGTCTACACACACACACACACACACACACACACAGAGTGACATACACGCACAAACACACACACACACACACACAGTAACATACACGCACAAATACACACACACACACACACACACACACAGTAACATACACGCACAAATACACACACACACACACACACACACACACAGTGACATACACGCACAAATACACACACACACACACACACACACACATACACACACACAGTGACATACACGCACAAACACACACACACACACACACACAAATACAACTACCACCGCGGCCACCCACCCACATCAGACCCTCCCCACGCACGCACGCACGCACACACACACACACACACACACACAAATTTTAATACAACCGCCACATCAACCTCCCCCCTCCCTTCCCCTCAACCATCCCATACCCTCCCCCCCCACCCCCAGCCATTCCTACTCCCCCCCATCCCAATCACCCCCCCCCCTTTTTTTTTTATTATAAAGATGTGATGTGGTGTATATGGATCATTGTGCGCACTTTGACTCCTGCATGTAAATGTATTGTGTAAAGAGAGAGACAGAGAGACAGAGAGAGAAACAGAGAGAGAGAGAGACAGAGAGGGAAACAGTGAGAGAGACAGAGAGAGAAACAGAGAGAGAGACAGTGAGAGAGACAGAGAGAGAGACAGAGAGAGAGAGAGAGACAGAGGGAGTGCTCGCTGACTGGTTTCGAGTGCATGCCAACATTAATAACTGGCTATCGTTTTTGATTCATCAGTATATTTATTCATCCCCAAGTATTTATAACACGTAGGGACGAATATAAAAATCAGCTTACATCAGCACTGGCTCTCTCTCTGTCTCTCTCTTTTTTTTTTTTTTTTTTACTGATTATACCTTCTTCAGCGCTAAGTGTGCGCGCAGCGAACAATAGTAGTTGTATTGGTATTCTTCTTCTTCTTCTTCTTCTTCTTCTCCTCCTCGTAGTAGTAGTAGTAGTAGTAGTAGTAGTAGTAGTAGCAATAGTAGCAGTAGCAGCAGAAACAGTCAGTCAAAACATATATCCAGTCTCTTTTTCCGCCCGTTAGTTTAACCTTCCCCAGCTC
>NC_134896.1:18610733-18613233 GCF_041734735.1 Babylonia areolata | reverse complement strand
TGTGTGGTGAGACAGACTGGAGGAAAGACAGACCAGAGACAGAGACGGGGGTATAAGGATAGAGCATACTCTTTACTCTGTCAGTCTGTCTGTCTCTCACTGTATGTCTGTCTTGTCTGTCTGTCTGTCTCTCTCTCTATCTCTTCCCTCCTCCTGTCTCCTCCCCCATCTCTCGATCCTTCCCTCTTTCTTTCACTCTCTCTTTCTCTATCAAAGTGTTCTTCTCTCTTTCACGCACACCCAAACACGCACACCGCACACACCGCATAATTATCAATGCACACCCCCACCCGAGCCTACAGTACGCCTTATAACTCGAGTTAGCCACCCACTACCCCCAGCTTACTAGTAACCAGCCCCCCTGCATTCAGCACATGCACGCGCGTGCACACCTGCTTTGTGGGATTTCATGTACGGCATGCACGTGCAGGAAGCACGTGACGCGACGCGACGCGAACGACGCGACCGTCAGACCGAAACCGCCATGCTAGTCTAGTATTTAGTCAGCCAGCATCCCGCCCCCTCCCCCGTAACCCTCCCCCCCCCTCCCCCTTCACTTTCCCTTTGCCTTACACAAATAGTGGTAATATAATTTTTTTTTTTTTAAAAGCACCAGCTGCCAAGGCTGCCAAACTATTAATTTTTTTTTTTAAAGGAAAGTTTGTGCAGCGGAGAGAGAGAGAGAAAAGGTGGGTGGGTGGGGGGTGGGGGGGGGGGGCGGGGAGAGAAGAAACAACACAGAGAGAGAGAAGAGAGAGAGAGAGAGAGAGAGAGAGAGAGAGATGGTTTGCTGGCTTCTTCTTGAAATATTTATATCTCCCAACAGGTGAATGATCCCGATGATAAAGAAGAGGAGAAGTTAGGCGGTATAGTTAGTAAGTGGGGGGAAAAAAAGGAAAAGAAAGGAAAAGAAAAGAAGTGGAGACAAACAAACAAACAAAAAAACCAACAGAAGCAAAGACAAAGCAACAATCATTTTTAGCAACAATCAAATTTGTTGCCTGATTCTAGCGATACGAACCACGACGTATTACGTTTCTGAAGAGACATGTATGCTGTATAGGTGTGTGTGTGTGTGTGTGTGTGTGTGTGTGATATTTGAACAGCTTGTGTCGTGCGGCACAGGTGGGATGGCATGCATGGCTAACCGGTGTGTGGGTGTGTGGTATTCATAGTATAAAACGGTGTAGCAGCCTCAAAATACCCTCTCTTTTTTTTCTTTTTATCCGGGGGTCGTTTTGGGCTGGCCTCTACTGACTGACCTCTCTAACTTCCCCACCCCCCATCCCCCCACCCCCTTCCCATCTGTCCATTATAACTTAACGGAAGCATACCTTGGGCAAGGTGTACTCTGATGACCTGCACTGATTCAAACTGGAGCCAGACTTACCCCCCCCCCCCCCCTCACGCCCCCCCCCACCCCACCCCCCAGGAGGGTTATTTCAAGCTAGCACTGAATAACCCCTCACGTCCATTACTACGAGTCCGGGGTGGGATGTGATTCGAACCCATGGACACTAGCTTTCTGCTCGAGTCAAAACGTGTTTTATTTCAGGACTTCAACCCCGTGGGGTGGCACATGAAAACGTTACATATTGTATGTATGATAGTCAGTTGTGTCACTACTATGACCATCACAACAGCAGAGGAGGCAACCGCTGTCCCAGCTATCTGGGCTAGAAGTCAAGTATAGTGGAGATCGAGCGTCTTGCCCAAGTTACAGCCCCACTCACTCTCTCTCTCTCTCTCTCTCTCTCGGCCAAGAGGGTTTTTAGTACAGTCTGCGTTGGGATAGTTCACCAAAAGTCAACTAGCCCTCCCCCCCCCCCCCCCCCCCCCAACCCCCAAGGCTGCAGCACAAAGAGCCAGTGCAATCTTGCCTCCTAGTTTCAAAAGTCACAGTCCTTCACAAAAGACTAAGCTGTAAATGACCTCCCACTGCAATGGAAAAAACCATTGATCATACAGCTCTCACTTTCCTGTTTCATGGAATCAATACAAACATAAATGACATTGGATATTGTGCTCTTATATATATACAGTTGTTTCGCTTGTCAGTTTAACGACTTCTCTTTTACGAAGTCCTTTAAGGAATTTCCTGTAACTGTATTTAGAGGGGTTTTTTTTTCTTCCAAATTTCACCCACATTTTTACCCTCATTTGCCCATTTTCCCCCAACCCTCCATTCATCCACATCCCCCACACCCCTTCTAACCGATAATACTCAGATGTATTCATAAATACTTTAACAAAATGTCTTCAATCACCGATATGTGTGACGGGACATTAAACAAAAAATTCCTCCTTCCATATATATACATTATATATATATCTATATATATATATATATATATATATATATATATATATATATATATATATATATATATAATGTCCACACCAACTGTTTGGAAGAGACATATACCACTCGGACGCATTAGTAGTTTCCACTTAGTGGCCGCTCGATGCTGATTCAGTGATTGTGCTGTTCACAGTGCAC
>NC_134896.1:18603233-18605733 GCF_041734735.1 Babylonia areolata | reverse complement strand
GAAGAAGTTTTTTTTTGTTTTTTTTTAAGAAAAAAAAAAAGACCAGATTATTCATTCAGTCAACTATTCATTTTATAAACGAAGCGGGTAGGAGGGGGGGTGGGGGGGGAGGGGGAAGGATGGGGAGGGGGGAGTGGAGGGGTGTGGGTAGTTGAGGGAGGCGGGGGGTCGGGAGGGGGGGGGTGTCAGGGAAAGGATGTCGGTGACGATGGAAAAGACAGCAGGAAGGGAGGAAAAAGAAAGGACGGAAGGACATACAGGACAGGACAGCAAAGAGAGGTGGACCCCCTCCACCACCACTCCCTCCCACCACCCCTCACCCCCCCAAAAAAACGAAGAAAGAAATAAAAGTGCTCGTGGGGGGGGGGGGGGGGGGGCGGGGGGGGATTTTTGGCAAGGAAAGGGGACAGAGAGACACACAAAAAGAGACTGAGAGACGGGGGGGTGCGAGTGCAAATAGTACACACGCACACACACACACACACACACACACACACATACACACATAGAGGAAAACGTCAACATCAAAGTTGGCTTGTGGGGAGTATATATATATATATATATATATATTATGAGGGGAGGAAAGTGGGGGGGGGAGGGTCCTCCTTATGATGACGAGAAAAAGAAATGTTGTTGGGGAAGGGAAGATGGAGGGGAGGGGAGGTGGGGGTGGAGACTGAGACAGGGGCACACACACACACACACACACACACACACACACACACACACAGGCTATAAGGGAAAGAGAAACAATAAGAAAACACACACACACACACACACACAGGCACAAAAAAAAAATCCAGCAAAAAACAACAAAAAACAAAACTCCCCCCAAAACAAAAACAAAACAAAAAATGACTCACCTTTCAACTGACAAACAATCAATCCCACTAGAAACAGAACCACTTTCTCCAACGTACGAACGAATGAACAGATAACCGAAACCGTCTGTATCAAATAAAACAACACCGGGTGTGCACTCACTCAGAACCGTCCGTCAGTTGGTCCAACATACACCACAAAATTAATGTAGACAAGCCCGGTAGTAGTAGTAGTAGTAGTAGTAGTAGTAGTAGTGGTACTAAGTGTTCTTATTTGCTCTCCAGGGAAGAAAAAAAAAAAAAAAAAGAAAAAAAACAAACCCCAAACCAACCGTTCACGCACAACTTCTTCAACAAAACCAACCACATCGACAATAATCCCACCAACGCCGTCACAACCTTTCTTTCCTTCTTTCTTTCTTTCTTTCTTTCTTTTTTTGGTCCTCCCCTTAGTTCACACCCACAGGCCAAAACTCTCCAACCACCGCTACACCACACCACACAACACAAAGAAATCCACCACCGCTGGCTGCTACTAAACCACCTGCCGACGGAGGACGCGAAACACAATAGTACGAACGACTGGGGGGGGGGGGGGGGGGGGGGAAGGGGGGGAGGAGGAGGGTGGTTGAGTTTGGGTTAGGGGTGAGGGACTCGAAAAAGAAAGATATCCTGTTGATAAAACAAAGGAAGAAGAAGAACAAAAAAATGCACCCTCCCCCCCACCAAAAAAACCCAAAACAACCCAACAACCACACACCCGGATAAAATGTGTCCCAAGACGGGTACGTTGTGGTGGTGATGTGTGTGTGTGTGTGTGTGTGTGTGTGTGTGTGTGTGTGTGTTTTAAATCTATTTTCTTTCGTCAGTTGGTAATGCTCACACCTTTTTTTTCCCCTTCTTTTTAATGGTAAATCCAAGGATTTTGTAGCAAACGTCTCACTACCACAACACCACCTTTTCTCCAAGAAAATCTTTTCAGGAAAAAAACAACAACCAAAAAACCACACACACACACACACACACACACACACACACACACACACACACACACACACACACACACACGAAAGAACAAATATCCCAAAATCCTCACGATGACTCGACGTAGCAGCACGAGTAGTGAGTAGCAGTTGTTGTAGTAGTTGTAATAACAGTAGTGACAGTAGTAGTAGTGGCTGCAAAAGACCACAAGAAAATCATCACACCACACCACACCACCCACCTTCCTTCAGTACAGCTAGTAGTAGTAAGTAATCTTGCTTCCGTTAATTAATCCTCAAGGGAAGTTGATGTTGTCACGGCAGAAGCAGCTGCAGCAGTAGCAGAAGTAAGTTATATTGGGAATGAAAATAAATAAACACTCCACCACATCACTGCACATCATCACTCTGAAGTTTTCTTTTTGTAGTTGTTGTTAACGTCGTCACACACACACACACACAAAAAAAAAACCCAACAAAAAACAACTGAAAGTGACCGAAGGAAGGTAAAAAAAAAAAAGGAAAAAGAAACAATATCGTAACTCCAAGGATGAGAAAAAAAAAAAAATGAACTGCTGCTGGCGAGATTGTTTGAGCGCCACACTTTGCTGCAGCTTAGCAGTCGGTGGGGAGTTTGACCGACCACTAAACGTCTTCCAACAACTGGAAAAGTGGATGGAAGAAGGGAGTTCAGAG
>NC_134896.1:18588233-18593233 GCF_041734735.1 Babylonia areolata | reverse complement strand
GGCAGCCGTCAGTCGGCACTACCCAGGTAGGCAGCCTGTTGTACAAATGACCCTCCGTTTTGTGAAGCGCTTAGAGCTTGGCCTCCGACCGAGGATAGGCGCTATATAAGTATCCATGCATTATCATCATCATCATCACCACCACCATCATCATCACCATCATCACCATAACCATCACCCTCACCATCATCATCAGCAGCAGCAGCATCTCGGGGGGGTATTTCGGGGGGAATGCATCATTAACAGTATACAAGAAATATCTGGCACTTCAGAATCATGTAATCAAGTTTCAACAGCCAAGGGGTTAACTAAGACCTGACAAGCACAGTTGGGTCTGTGCGGAAATCAAGCATCTACACACGTCAGAATAAAATAGTATTGTTGTACTGAGAGTAACGATGCACATGTGTACTGATAGAACACACACACCAATAATGGGAGAACATTACTGTATCAAGGGAAGCGTATGGGCCAGGGAGAGAGAGAGATGGGGGAGGGGGGGGGGGTGGAGAAGGGAGAGACGAGGGACGGATAAAGAAATAGAGAGACAGACAGACGGACTTAATAAATAAAACGGTAAAAATCCAGCTTAGTGCTGCAGCTTGGTGGCTAGCTGGCCTTTGGGATCCATTCCAACGCCGACTGTCCCAAGACCTTCTTGGCCGAGAGAGTGGAGATGTAATTTTGGGCAAGACGCTCTCCACTGTAATCAAATTCTAGCCTAGATATCTAGTCGGGACAGCAGTTGCCTCCTCTGCTGTTCTGATGGTCCTAGTCGGACACGACTGACTATCATACACATATATAATATTATACAGAAGCCAACCCATAAAAATAACGATCTTCATGGAACTATAGCTGTAAACCGTTTGTGTCTGGCACCCTGCAGGTCCCACAGCAGCAGTCGGTGATGCACTAAAAATATTATAAGAGTGAGGAGTGCCCGATTCTATCTGTCAGGAAATGCTTGTACATTGCCTAACATGCAGCAG
Organism: Babylonia areolata; assembly: GCF_041734735.1. NCBI lineage: Eukaryota > Metazoa > Mollusca > Gastropoda > Neogastropoda > Buccinidae > Babylonia > Babylonia areolata. Next base: position 18,592,241 of record NC_134896.1, on the reverse strand, counting down.
GGTTTCCCGGTTGCTTTGAGTTGTCTGTGTTGTTGCAACACAGGAGAACAGTTTACTGTCCATTGGTGACGGGCGCAATAGCCGAGTGGTTGAAGCGTTGTACTGTCAATCTGAGGGTCCCGGGCTCGAATCACGGTGACGGCGCCTGGTGGGTAAAGGGTGGGAGATTCTTTTTCCGATCTCCCAGGTCAACACATGTGCAGACCTGCTAGCGCCTGAACCCCCTTCGTGTGTATATATATGCAAGCAGAAGATCAAATACGCACATTAAAGATCCTGTAATCCATGTCAGCGTTCGGTGGGTTATGGAAACAAGAACATACCCAGCACCCCGAAAACGGAGTATGGCTGCCTACATGGCGGGGTAAAAACGGTCATACACGTAAAAGCCCACTCGTGTGCATACGAGTGAACACAGAAGAAGAAGAAGAAGTGTCCATTGGTGTATCGTTCGGAGAGGAGAAGAGCTTGTAGAATCGAGTATCACTGGGTTTGCTTTGCTGTTTGTTTAAACAGTATTTTATTTGGAACATGTCACAATACAACACAGATATCGATGAACAGGACAACAAGAACATCTTATTATAAAGTCCTGTCCTGATTACATGTCCATACTTAATATGTGACGGATGTTAAGACGCGCTCAAACATGAGTTTTGAACAAAACTAAGCTGAGATATAAATAAAGTGAAGAAAGTGAATAATAAACGTGTGGTGGAGAAAGAAGTCAATAGAGAGAGAAAGAGAAGTATCTGCTGTTGCAGTGCAGAATGTCGTTTTATCTTGTGTGTGTGTTCGTAGTAGTAGTAGTAGTAGTAGTGTGTGTGTGTGTGTGTGTGTGTGTGTGTGTGTGTGTGTGTCTGTCCGTCTGTCTGTCTGTGTCCGTAGTCGCATACTTACATTCTCATCAGCCACTGAATCACACGCGTGTGCACCCAACGCCCCCCAGCACACACACACACACACACACACACACACACTCTCTCTCTCTCTCTCTCTCTCTCTCTCACACACACACACACACACACACACACACACACATACACGCACGCATGCACGCACTAACCCACCGATATGTTCCATCCGCCCACCTCGCCCCTCCCACACACGCACGATCACACACACGCACTGACACACACACCAACACACACACACACACACATGCGAGCGCGCGCGCGCTCGCGCACGAACACGCACGCACACACACACACACACACACACACACACACACACAATCAGCACCTTCCGGATATCCAAGTGATCCTTTTATCACCCACCCAGTGACGTTGCAACCCCACCACCATCCACGCCGTGTTGCATCACGCACAGCAAATTGCATCATCTCACGCCGATCAAAGATAATAGATTTGACACTCCCATGGTAGTCAGTGCTCCCCCCCCCCACCTCTCTCTCTCTGTCTCTAACTGTGTGTGTGTGTGTGTGTGTGTGTGTGTGTTAGAGCGACAGAGACACAGAGAGGGAGGGAGAGAGAGAGAGAGAGAGAGAGAGAGAGAACGAACGAACGAACGAACGAACGAAATTGTTTTAATGAACTTTGGCCATGGACCACAATTCAAAACCAGGGGACTGGGGGTGGGCATGGGAAGGGGTATTATAACACTTGAACAGATGACACAATATCATAATATTCATGGACTTGACATTAATTCTACTTTATTAGGTCTGAGTATATGATTTCTCCTTTTGATCGCAGAGAGAGAGAGAGAGAGAGAGAGAGAGAGAGAGAGAGAGAGTGTGTGTGTGTGTGTGTGTGTGCACATTTTGTGTGAAAAAAATGTTCTCTCTGAACGTGGCGCATTTTTTTTAGTCCTGTTTTATTTTACGTTTTTTGCCACTGATCAAGTTGTCTGTCATTTTATTGCATTCTAACCTATGTATCTGTATTTATTTATTTTGTTTATTCAATTTATTTATTTAACTCTCTCCATACGAACGGCGAAAGAGACGACGTTAATGTTCAGCGTTTCACCCCAATTACCACCATCAAAATATTGCAAGCGGAAGGCTCTTATACTGAAGAGGTGAATGTTGAGAAAGAATACCACAATTCTGACGACGGAAGCCAAAGGGTTGGTCATTCAGACACCCACTGGACATCTGAGGGGTCTGTATAGAGGAGAAGAGAGGACTGGCCGTACTGAGTGAGTTAAGTTAATTTTAGATTATTTTTATTTTATTTAATTAAAATAAAATTAAGGCCCTTATTGGGATCACAGTGACCAACGCGTTAAAAAAACAAAACGAAAACAAAAACAAAAAAACTTGTTGTGAATGTCAGGCATCTGCCCCGTTTTCTTTTCTTTTCTTTTTTTTTCTTTTTAAATAAATATAATATAATCTTTTTTTCTGTTATAAAGCAGATACGGTGTAGCATGTATTGTGGATGGGTCTGCACGCTATGACACTTCGAAACTGAAACTGAAACTGAAACTGAGCTGTGTCTCTACCTCTCTGTTTATGCAAAAGCACTGGAAAAAAACAATAACAACAAAAAACAAAACAACCTATGATTAGATACGATGCCATTGGATAACAAGATAATTATATAGGAACAGCCGATCTCGCTGTGTTTGTATTCAGTCTTGTCTTGCAACACTACACTACACTACACTACACTACACTACACTACACTACACTACACACACACATACACACACACACACACACGCACACACACACACACACACACACACACACACACACACACACACACACCAAATGAATTAAAGACAAAACGAAGCAAAAAGACAAAAAAACATGAAATAAAAACATAAATAAAAAATGACACAACGGAACTCAGTAACAAAGACAGCTTCGCGGTAGTTCATGAATCCAGAAGGTCAGAGAGTTCTTCCAGGAGACAGGAGACTGCGTCTCAGTTAATCAATCAAGAACTTAACCCCTTTCCTGCCGCTAACGTGTTCACTTATGCTGAATAAATGGCTCCCACTTCACTGAGTGCAAAAGACTGAACTCATACCTACACATAGTGGAGTGATGGCCTCGAGGTAACACGTCCGCCTAGGAAGCGAGAGAATCTGAGTGCGCTGGTTTGAATCACGGCTCGACCGCCGATATTTTCTCCCCCTCCACTAGACCTTGAGTGGTGGTCTGGACGCTAGTCATTCGGATGAGACGATAAACCGAGGTCCCGTGTGCAGCATGCACTTAGCACACGTAAAAGAACCCACAGCAACAAAAGGGTTGTTCCTGGCAAAATTCTGTAGAAAAATCCACTTGGATAGGAAAAACAAATCAAACTGCACGCAGGAAAAAGAAAAAAGAAAAAAAAGGGTGACGCTGTAGTGTAGCGAGCGACGCGCCCTCCCCGGGGAGAGCAGCCCAAATTTCACACAGAGAAATCTGTTGTGATAAAAAGAAATACAAATACAAATACAAAGTCAGGAGGTCAGTCACCATTCTCTAATTGGGACTCCGGCCTTTCTTTTAGGACTTCATTACTTTGTTCAGTAAAACCTGACGGGCGCAGTAGCCGAATGGTTAAAGCGTTGGACTTTCAATCTGAGGGTCCTGGGTTCGAATCTCGGTGACGGCGCCTGGTGGGTAAAGGGTGGAGATTTTTCCGATCTCCCAGGTCAACATATGTGCAGACCTGCTAGTGCCTGAACCACCTTCGTGTGTGTATATGCAAGCAAAAGATCAAATACGCACGTTAAAGATCCTGTAATCCATGTCAGCGTTCGGTGGGTTATGGAAACAAGTACATATCCAGCATTCACACCCTTGAAAGCGGATTATGGCTGCCTACATGGCAGGGTTGAAACGGTCATACACGTAAATGCCCACTCGTGTATATACGAGTGAACGTGGGAGTTGCAGCCCACGAACGCAGAAGAAGTAGAAGAAGAAGAAGAAGAAGTTCAGCAAAACCAGTGACCCACTGAAAAATATATAGGCAACACATTAAAAACAAGAGAGGCAAGGCCTTCAAGACTCACTTGTGATAAATTAAGTCCCTCAGCATT
>NC_134896.1:18570733-18573233 GCF_041734735.1 Babylonia areolata | reverse complement strand
TAAACTTAAGTTTGTTGTCTTTGAAGAATCCTGCAGTTATTTTTGTCTTCTACCACAGTCTCAGTTTCAATGAGGTATTCTTCGGTTTTTTTCACGACTTTACCGGTTAAATACTTCATAATTTTTTTTTTTAAAGTAGCTGGGCCTAACATAACAGAGTGATCCCCTCAGATTTTCAGTTTCAGTTTCAGTCTCTCAAAGTAGGCGTCACTGCGTTCGGACAGATCCATATATAGACGCTAGACGGTACACCACATATGTTAGGCAGACGCCTGACCAGCAGCGTAACCCAACGCGCCCAGACAGGCCTTGAGTGCATGGACCATACAGTGACCGACATATCAGGCAAAATGGCTGCCGTCGAATGACACTTTCGGCATGTTCATTTTTTTTTTTTTTCTTTTTTTTTTTTTTTTTCCCCGGACTTTCTTGGGTCGACCACCGTTTTATTTTGTACATGAATTCATTATAACAATTCAGAGTAGATGGAAAAGAAAGGGGAAAAAACAAAGAAAGAAAAAAAATGAATACAGTGTACATTAACAATAACATCGCCATCATAAGTCATTATACTTATAATATATTGTTCTATCAATTTGGTCAAGGTGGACACATTTTCATCATGTGTAACAGTGCAGTTTTATAACATATAATAGCATCAGCATAGAGTTATGGACACTTTGCTTCGCTAACGTAATGTGAAAAGAACACAACCCACACATAGGATATCTTATGTATGAACACATTTCCTCTAGTTTTCTATACGTGACTATATAAAACACCCATTACACAGTCATGTTAAACATTATTACTGCAGACACATAAGTGCGCATAAATACACACATGCATATATTATTTACATACTCGCATACTTACACATTCACGTACATCTGTTCAAGTTTTTAAAGGCATGTTCATTCTAGTTTTAATCCAAGAAGGTGCACAGAAGGAGCAGGCCAAAACAAATTGGTGTCATACGACTGATGAAATCAAGACAATCATCAAGGCACAACAAGGAATAAAGTGTCGCCTCCAGCACCCCAAATATAGCCCAGAAGACAAATACCATTTGCTGGAACGACGGGAACAGGTCAAGATCTTCCGCCTGAGGACTGGACACAACCGCCTGCTCCACCACATGCACACAAAATTTTGGCATTGGACAGAGTGGAGAGTGCCCTTGTGGTGAGGGACCAATGACAACCGACCACATCCTTCAAGACTGCACAACGCATGCAGCATCTAGGAGGAAGTACTGGCCAACACCGACAGCAGTGGAAGCCAAACTGTACGGAACCCTGGAGGAGCTGCGACGGACGGCAGCCTTCATCGAGGACACCGGGCTGCTCATCTAATGGGAGGCGAACGAAGAAGAAGAAGAAGAAGAAGAAGAAGAAGAAGAATCCAATACTCTGTTTCAAACATTCGTATGAAAAAAACAAAACAACAACAACAACAACAACAAAAAACAACAACAAAATAACCCCCCCCAAAAAAAACAACAACAACAACAACAAAAAACCCCAAAAAACCACCAACCCCTCCCTCCCCCCACCAAAAAAAAAACAAACAAAAAAACCCCCAACAAAACCAACCAACAACAAAAAACAAATAAACAAAGAAAGAAACAAACAAAAACAAAACAAAAAACAAAACAAAAAAAAAAAACAACAACAAAAAACACCAGCAACAACAAAAAACAACACGTCGATGGTGTTGTTGGTGTCATTCTGAAGGACGGACAGTCCAAAATTTCATTTTTCTTTTCTGTGTATAAGAAACTGAATGACATCAATGCCGTCTTAAAACCCCAAAACAAACGATTATTCAGCAATGAACCGGAAACGACCCAATAGATTCTTGCGGATCCGGAGGCTAAGTGAGATAAACCGTTCACAGTACAGAAATGCGATTTTATCCTGACATACATTATACATATACAGCCTAGTATGAGTTGAAAGAATTTTTATTTCTCTGTGTTGGCTATGAACACACACACACACACACACACACACACACACACACACACGCACACACACACACACACACACACACACACACGCGCGCGCACAGAGGAAGAGAACATGGGCCAGTTATTATTATGGACTCATTTTGTGTGTGAATACACATGTGAGCCAATGAAAGATATGTAGATGGCAGAGAGAGAGAGAGAGAGAGAGAGAGAGAGACAGATAGACAGACATAAAATCAGGCATCACAGCATATTGTGTGACACAGACAGGCAGACTGACAAACAAACTGACAAGAGACAGACAAAAATTACCGCTCACATTGCGAACACTGTAATCAAATGATGAAGGGTTGGTAAACCTAACTGCTAGTTTCAGTTTCAGTTTCAGTTGCTCAAGGAGGCGTCACTGCGTTCGAACAAATTCATATACGCTACACCACATCTGCCGAGCAGATGCCTCACCAGCAGCGTAACCCAACGCTCTTAGTCAGGCCTTGAGAAAAAATAAAATAAAAATAAATAAATAAA
>NC_134896.1:18562362-18570633 GCF_041734735.1 Babylonia areolata | reverse complement strand
CCTGTTATTTTTGTCTTCTACCACAGTCTCAGTTTCAATGAGGTATTCTTCGGGTTTTTTCACGACTTTACCGCTTAAATACTTCATAATTTTTTTTTTAAAGTAGCTGGGCCTAACATAACAGAGTGATCCCCTCAGATTTTCAGTTTCAGTTTCAGTCTCTCAAAGTAGGCGTCACTGCGTTCGGACAGATCCATATATAGACGCTAGACGGTACACCACATATGTTAGGCAGACGCCTGACCAGCAGCGTAACCCAACGCGCTCAGACAGGCCTTGAGTGCATGGACCATACAGTGACCGACATATCAGGCAAAATGGCTGCCGTCGAATGACACTTTCGGCATGTTCATTCTAGTTTTAATCCAAGACGGTGCACAGAAGGAGCAGGCCAAAAAAAATTGGTGTCATACGATGAAATCAAGACAATCATCAAGGCACAGCAAGGAATAAAGTAGCGCCTCCAGCACCCCAAATATAACCCAGAAGACAAATACCATTTGCTGGAACGACGGGAACAGGTCAAGATCTTCCGCCTGAGGACTGGACACAACCGCCTGCTCCACCACATGCACACAAAATTTTGGCATTGGACAGAGTGGAGAGTGCCCTTGTGGTGAGGGACCAATGACAACCGACCACATCCTTCAAGACTGTACAACGCATGCAGCATCTAGGAGGAAGTACTGGCCAACACCGACAGCAGTGGAAGCCAAGCTGTACGGCACCCTGGAGGAGCTGCGACGGACGGCAGCCTTCATTGAGGACACAGGGCTGCTCATCTAATGGGAGGCGAACGAAGAAGAAGAAGAAGAAGAAGAATCCAATACTCTGTTTCAAACATTCGTATGAAAAAAACAAAACAACAACAACAACAACAACAACAAAAAAACCCAACAAAATAAAACCAACCCCCCCCCCCCCCCAATAAAAAAAAAACCCAGAAAAACCACCAACCCCTCCCTCCCCCCCTCCCCCCCCCCCCCAAAAAAAAACCCAACAAAACCAACCAACAACAAAAAACCAAATGAACAAAGAAAGAAACAAACCAAAAAAAAACAAACCCCCCCCCCCAAAAAAAAACAACAACAACAAACACCAGCAACAACAAAAAACAACACGTCGATGGTGTTGTTGGTGTCATTCTGAAGGACGGACAGTCCAAAATTTCATTTTTCTTTTCTGTGTATAAGAAACTGAATGACATCAATGCCGTCTTAAAACCCCAAAACAAACGATTATTCAGCAATGAACCGGAAACGACCCAATAGATTCTTGCGGATCCGGAGGCTAAGTGAGATAAACCGTTCACAGTACAGAAATGCGATTTTATCCTGACATACATTATACATATACAACCTAGTATGAGTTGAAAGAATTTTTATTTCTCTGTGTTGGCTATGAACACACACACACACACACACACACACACACACACACACACACACACACACACACACACACACACACACACACACACACACACACACACACACACACACACAGAACATGGGCCAGTTATTATTATGGACTCATTTTGTGTTCGTTCTTTAGTTTAACGTCTTTTCACTGTAAGTGATATTAGACAAGGGAAGGAAAAAAATCGAGTGGGAGGAGGGGGAGGGGGGATTACTGTGTACGCGTACGAGTAAGTGAAAGTGTGTGTGTGTGTGTGTGTGTGTGTGTGTGTGTGTGTGTGTGTGTGTGTGTGAAAATTATTGATTTAAGTTTTGTGTGTGAATACACATGTGAGCCAATGAAAGATATGTAGAAAGCAGAGAGAGAGAGAGAGAGAGACAGAGACAAAGACAGATAGACAGACATAAAATCAGGCATCACAGCATATTGTGTGACACAGACAGGCAGACTGACAAACAAACTGACAAGAGACAGACAAAAATTACCGCTCACATTGCGAACACTGTAATCAAATGATGAAGGGTTGGTAAACCTAACTGCTAGTTTCAGTTTCAGTTTCAGTTGCTCAAGGAGGCGTCACTGCGTTCGAACAAATTCATATACGCTACACCACATCTGCCGAGCAGATGCCTGACCAGCAGCGTAACCCAACGCTCTTAGTCAGGCTTTGAGAAAAAAACAAAAACAAAAAAAAAACAAAAAAAACAACAACTACTAATAATAATAATATGTATAAGGCGCAAACACTTGATGAAGTCAACTATAAGCGTACAAAAAAATAAAAGATAAAAAAACCCCCAAAAACTGCTAACTGCTAACAGCTTGTTATTGCGAACTGTTAGCGTACCGCCCCACTTCGAAGCGTTCTCACCATACACATATTTCACAATTTCAAGTCTGCTACCACCTCGTTCTGATACCTTAATGAGTATCCATTTCCAACAACCAGCTATTCCAGTCTGTGTCCGCGCTCTTTCTTCTCTTCGCGCACCACTGTTGACCAAGTTCGCTCTCAAAAGACTTCAAGACTTGCAACATCTAGACTTGTCGTTTCTCTCATTCTCTCTCGCCTTGACTACTACTGTAACTCTCTATTGTCTGGTTTGCCTGCTTCATCCATTCAGTCCCTTCAGCGCATACAAAACTCTGCTGCCCGACTCGTCCTCAGAAAGAAAAGATCTGAGCACATTACTCCTCTTTTGCAACATCTCCACTGGCTCCCTGTCTCACACCGAATAAAGTACAAGATCAGCACTCTATGTTATAGATGTATTCACAAAACTGCCCCTTCCTATATCTGCGGCTGCCTTCACCTCTACACTCCATCTCGCTCACTACGATCGGCTTCGGATCCACTCTGTTTACGCATACCCAGATTCAAACACTCGACTGTTCGCCGCCGTTCTTTCTCTGTCTCTTAACGAAGCGAAAGAGGAAGTTCATTCCAATTGCAAGGTCCAGAGACAGAGAAAGAGTTTCAGTTGAGCTACTGAAACTGAAACTCTTTCTCTGTCTCTGGACCTTGCAATTGGAATGAACTTCCTCTTTCGCTTCGTTAAGTCTCCACACTCAGCTCTTTCAAGTCTGGCCTTAAAACCCACCTCTTCCCAAAATAGCCCCCCTTGCCTGCCTTTAGTGTCTTTAGTTTCTACAGTTTTAGAGTTATGCATGCGTGTGAATGACTGGTGCGAAAGCGCTTTGATTTGTCTCTGCACAAGATTCAGCGCTATATAAATACCATTATTATTATTATTATTGATATCAAAATCCTAAAATCAAGGGAAACAAGTAGTAAGACTTGAACTCTGACACATTTTAAAATAGCTGATTAATTTTGATTGGATTATGTTGAATGATTTGTGCATTACCTCTGCTGGGAGAATTCAAGAAAGGATTTTGGTGACAGATCAGAACGTGTTTTGACAGGAATCTTCAAAATTGTGTCGTCTGCAGTTGGACCATAGGATGTTTTGACGTGTCTTCTAGCGAACGATGCTGCACAGTTACTGAGTGCTCTTAAAAGAGTGTGTTTGTGTGTGGTGTGTGTGTGTGTGTGTGTGTGTGTGTGTGTGTGTGTGTGAGAGAGAGAGAGAGAGAGAGAGAGAGAGAGAGAGAGAGACAGAGAGAGAGAGAGACAGAGACAGAGACAGAGATCAAAGCAAACAATACAACAGTCTGGTGCGATGTTCCAATAATGTTATGTCTAATGAAAGAGTTCAAGACTTGCTTCTGTTTTGATTGTCCACATGTACCCAAACCCATCGTTAGCAACTAGACTTTCCAATTCTCATTTACCCCCTGCTATTTTAATAGTTGAAAGAGAGACAGACAGACAGACAGACAGAGACAGAGAGAGAAGAAGCAGACGATTTTTTCCTGGTGCAACCAATCGGAGAAAGCCTCGAAAATCAGAAGAGCAACATTTGAACAACCTGTTATCTGTTGAGCTGGTCGCATCGACTGGGTCGTTCGCTATTTGGCCTACCTACCCGAAAGGCACACGCTACAGAGTGTTGGGCTGTGTGTGTAGTGTTGCGAGGACCTCTTTTTCTGCCTGCTTAATTCATGTGAGCTTCGCACGTTAAACTCGTGAATCTCCAAAATGACAGACAGCTGGACCGTCGGATCCTGAGTCTGAAGTCTTTCACTGGAAGGTGGGGAGAAAAGGGAGGGGGGAAAAAAACCCACGTCGGTAGCATGTCTCACTTTCCTTCACAGCTTGAAAAAACAGTTTTGGGTTTCTCACGTTCTGTTACATAGATATCGATATTGGCACAGGAAGAGAAAGAAAAAGCGTAGGGAGACGCTTTTATGAACCATCCTTCTTCACATAGAAAGTTGTTTATGAGCTTTTAGAAAGTACGCTCGCGTGAAAACATGGGGACAAACCCCATTTTATCATTGTACTCTGACACAACTATAACTTCAACACAATAATGTTTGGAACGTTTGCATTGTTTACCTTTTCTTTGAGTGCACCTGAGTATCGAAATCGAACTGCATTCCGAGTCTGGCGCTCCACCAGCTATTTCGGCAGGTGTCAAATAGAGTCAGTTGATATGTTATTGTAAATACTCCGTCTAGATCATTGTTGAGACTCCGTCGTTCGTCAAAGGACCAGTTGATCTATCTCAATGTGAAGACCGCGTATTCATCAAAGGATGAAAAGATATATTATTGAGAAGACTTCGTATTCGTCAAAAAGATCAATGTAATTATTATTTTGAAGACTTCATATTCGTCAAAAAAGACCAATGGATATGAATTATAGTGAAGACATTCGCCAAAAGAACAAATACATGTGTAATTGCGAAGACTCCATACTTCGTCAAAGGACCAATGGGTATGTTATTGTGAAGACCCACAAGTTTGTCAAAGGCCTCCGTAGTTCATCAGAACTCCAGCTGATATAAATCACTAATGTGAAGACTCCGAAGATTGTCAAAGGACCAGTGCCAATATTATTGTGAAGACTCTGCATTCGTCAAAAGAATTTAGATATGCTAATTTCGAAGACGCCGTAGTTTCGTCAAAGGACCAATAAAGACTCCATTCTTAGTCAAAGGGCCAATGGATATTATTATTGTGAAGACTTTTTATTTTGTCAAAAGACCAGTGTCAACATTATTAACAAGACTCCTTAGTTCGTCAGAAGTCCAATTGTTATGAATTGTTAATGCGAAGTCTCTGTAGTTTGTTAAAGGACCAATGGATATAATTACATTATTGTGAATACTCTATATTCGTCAAAATAATTTAGATAATGTAAATTTCGAGGACTCTTCAGTTCGTCAAAGGACCAATAAATATGTTATAGTAAAGACTCGGTAGTTCGTCAAAGAACCAATGGATTATGACTGAACATTTAGTGGCTCGTCAATGGACCGATGGATATATATCATTGTGAAAACCCCGTCATTCATCAAAGGACTTGCATCAGACTGACATGACAGCACAGCTGAGTTCAACCAGACCGAGACAAACGGTATGCTATAATTGTGGTGTTTGTCTTGTTTTGCGTGACTGAGAATGGATGGTACAGAAAATAATCATGCTATCTGAGTTCTTGTCATCAGAAAGTGTATTTATTGTTATTTTCGTGTATGTACGTGTTTACGTATGTCTGTCTGTCTGTCTGTCTGTGTGTATGTATGTTTTTATGTATGCACGCATGTATGTATCTGCGAACATAATTATGTACGTGTGTGTGTGTGTGTGTGTGTGTGTGTGTGTGTGTGTGAGAGAGAGAGAGAGAGAGAGAGAGAGAGAGAGAGAGAGATTATGTATGTAAGTCTTGCATTATTCTTATTGACGTCTGTATCGCACGCTCTCTCTTTGCATGTCTCACTGCCTAACGTCGTCTGTTTGTCTCCCTCTGTCTGTCTGTCTGTCTCTGTCTGTCCATGTTTGTTTTGTGTGTGTGTGTGTGTGTGTGTGTGTGTGTGTGTGTGTGTGTTTGCGTGTGTGTGTGTGTGTGTGTGTGATATATATATATATATATATATATATATATATATATATATATATATAGAGAGAGAGAGAGAGAGAGAGAGAGAGAGAGAGAGAACAAAGCACCGCACAGCACAGCACAATATACAAAGACATACACATACACACAACATGCCACACCGGCAGCACAGCACAGCACAGCACACCACTCCACACCACACCACACCACGCCACAGCACAGCACAGCACAGCACACCACTCCACAGCACACCACTCCACACCAGACCACACCACACCACATCACAGCACAGCACAGCACAGCACAGCACACCACTCCACACCACACCACACCACACCACACCATACCACACCACTCCACACCAGACCACACCACACCACATCACAGCACAGCACACCACACCACTCCACACCACACCACACCACACCACACCACACCACACCACACCACACCACACCACAGCATACCACAGCACACAACCGCACACCACACCACACCACAGCACAACACAGCACACCACACCACACCACACCACACACACCCAACCTCCCTCCGCCCCTCCACACACACACAAACTTCATAACCCACAGGCAGGCACGCTCCAAACTGGTTCTGGCATCAAGCAGGCATCGTGCCAGAGAAGCCAGCCCCTGTTTGATGGTTGAGTTGTTGATGACAGGGAGCGTGAGGGGGGGGGGGGGGGGGGGGGAGGTGTGTGTGTGTGTGTGGGGGGGGGGGGAGTGAGCGGCTGATTGGCCGGCAGTCGATGGTGGCAGTATCGATGGATTGGAGGTGGAATTTTTTTTTTTTTTTTTTTTTTATATTTTATCTTAAGGTCTGTATTGCCGGGTGGGTTTGTGTGGGTGGAGAGAGAGAGAGAGAGGGAGAGGGTGGAAGAGGGAGGGTGGGAGGGAGGTTGAAGAGAAAGAGGGTGGGGGGTGGGGGGGGGCGGTTGCGCAGAGAAATGGGTACACACACACACACACACACACACACACACACACACACACACACACACGTGTGTGCGTGTGTGTGCGAATGAGTGTGTGTGTGTGTGTGTGTGTGTGTGTGTGTGTGTGTGTGTGTGTGAGAGAGAGAGAGAGAGAGAGAGAGAGAGAGAGAGAGAGAGTTTCATAGTCTAGAAGGTAAGTTAACATTGATATATCTTTCCGAAATTAAAAAAAAAAAAAAGAGTGATCAAAATCACTGCCGCTGATGTACCATAATTATCCTGAATATTACACTGCTTTGTCCCTTTTCCCTTTTTATCATTTCTTTTCAACCTTTCATCTTCTGTCTTTCTCTCTGTCTCTGTCTCTGTCTCTGTCTCTCTCTCTCTCTCTCTCTCTCTCTCTATGTTGTTGTTGTTGTTGTTGTCCATGGGATCTGACTCCCCCATGTTCAACATTTTGTACCATCAATTTCAGTTTGGGTTGGTTTGGGCGTGTCGTGGCCGTTTGGTTTGCGTTGGTTTGGCTCGGTTTATTTGAATCGGTTTAGTTTATTTTTTTCGCGTGGTTTGATTTGGTTTGGTCTGTTGTGGACAGACAGACAGACAGACACACACACACACACACACACACACAAACACACACACACACACACATATACATGCACGCACACACATCCACACACATAATCGCTAACACACACACACACACACACACATCCACCACATCGCCAATTTACCAAATAACCCTTAACCCCCACACCACTCCAGATGTGGTAATAATGAAAGAGAACCCCCACCCCCCCCCCCACCCCCACACCACCACCACCACACACCCAGCCACCCACCCACCCTCACAACCCGACACCCAAACCCCTTCCTCTCTCTCTCTCCTCCTAGCGACCTATCCATCCACTCCTGATATCAGCAATGCATACACCGACCGCCCCAGCCCCCCCCCCCATCCCCCACCGCCTTCCGTCCCCCACCTCCCTCCCATTGGTCCACAGAACAGGCTGTCAGTAGGGTTTCCTCGATCAATGAGGTTCTGTTGTCGGAGCGCGGCAGGGATTCCAGTCAGCCCTCTAGAGAGAGCCTGGCAATAGACTGGCGTGATGAGTTATGTAAGCTGCAACTGGTTGCCACGATTTTTATTTTTTTATTTTTTTTTTTTATATTAATCTAGCTGTCATCTCATCGTAGCCATGTGCTGTTGTCGTCGTATTGATTTAAAAAACAAAACAAAAGACAAAAAAAAAAAAACAAACAAACAACTGAGCACATGATTATTTATGTACATTCCGGTCGTTGGTTTTGATACAAACATACTCAGACAGTGCAGTTGAATTGATTGATATGCTGCTGTCTCTCACGTATGAGGTTACTTGTTGTGCTGAATGAATCAAAACGCAGTCGCGCATGCGCGCATACTTGT
>NC_134896.1:18552362-18557362 GCF_041734735.1 Babylonia areolata | reverse complement strand
CCTTGCTAACTACAGAGAGGATAAGTGGGGGAATCGAAGGAGGAGGAGGAGAAGGGAAAAATAGAGCTGAAGGAAGGACTGGAGGGAAGGGTTAAAGAAGAACGTAGTGTAGTGTGGTGAGGTGGCTAGTGAGTGTGGGGGGGAAAGAGGGAGGTAGGGAGGAGTGGTTGGGTAAGGAAAGAGGGAGGGGGGTGTTGAAGAAGAACGTAGTGTAGTGTGGTGAGGTGGCTAGTGAGTGTGGGGGGGGGGGGGGCAAAGAGGGAGGGAGGGGTGGTTGGGTAAAGGAAACCCCGGGGGAGGGGGGGTGAAGAAGAACGTAGTGTAGTGTGGTGAGGTGGCTAGTGAGTGTTGGGGGGAAAAGAGGGAGGTAGGGAGGAGTGGTTGGGTAAGGAAAGGAGGGGTGTTGAAGAAGGAGTGTGGTGAGGTGAGGTGGTTAGTGAGTGTGGGGAGGAGGGGGGGGGGGGGCAAAGAGGGAGGGAGGGGTGGTTGGGTAAAGGAAACCCCGGCGGAGGGGGGTGTGTGAAGAAGAACAAGTGTAGTGTGGTGAGGTGGCTAGTGAGTGGGGGCGGTGGGGGGGGGGGGGAAGGAGGGAGAAGTGTTTTTTTCTCCCTCGCCCAATACTATACTAAAGCACACCCACCTCACCACACCGGAAAAAATTCTCTCCCTTGCAATCAGCTGGGCTGTGGGGAGAACGGCCTGAGTTTGGTTTTCCTCTCTGTTTTAGGGAGAGTATGTCCACATTGACAGTGTCTTGTCACTTACAGTCCAGTCGATCGCACAAGGCCACAATGTCAGGACTGACCAACTCATCAAAACACAAAGTGTGTCACATTTGAAACACACACACACACACACACACACACACACACACACACACACACACACACACACACACACACACACACACACACACACACACACACACAACAAAACAAAACAAACAAAACAAAACACAAAAAAAAAACCACCGGCGAGAGGGCTTTTGGACAATGGTTTTGGGCAGTGGAGATGGTTTCCAAAGGTCAACTAGTTAGCCCTCAAGGTTTGCAGCACTAAGAGCCAGTGTTGTCTTGCTTCCAAGTTTGAGAGTCGTAGACCTTCAGGAAAGACTAAGCTGTGCCTGAATTCCCGTTGCAGTTGATAAACCATTTGATCATGCAGCTCTCACTTTGCTGTGGTCCACCTGTATGTAAACTTATGTCAGTCTCTGACAAGGCGAGCAGAGGAAGACGTCGCCAACTCTGTGAGAGAATAACCTGAATGGAAGAGAACTGAAACAGGATGACACCCTCACAAGTGTCTACCATCACACTGCAGCGGATTCCGTCCCTCTGCCGGGATCACCGGGAATGAAAAAGCTGATGCTCTGTCAAAAGCGGGAAGCAAAATGGAGCAGTTCAGTCACCCAGGGACGTACAGAGAGGCAAAAGCCATAATAATAATAATAATAATGGATACTTATATTGCACACTGTCCAGAAATCTGCTCTAGGTGCTTTACAAAAACGCTTTTGTTAACATAAAACATTATATCTATGTTACATACACACACCAAAATGTGACTACACACACGCACACGCACGCATGCACGCACACACACACACACAAACATACACTGCATACATACATTTTAACATACATGTGTATCTAACAGCTACCCTAACACATACGCACACATAGGCAGGCACAAACTTTCATAATCATCCACAGCCAGTACCGAAGGAAGTGAAGGCCGGAAGCTGAAAAAGGAACAGATGCGATCCACCAACTCCAGTGACACCAGCAAACAATCCTCTTCAGACTTCGTACAGGCCACTGCAGGCTTTTGAGTCATCTCAGCCGAATGATAATATCTCACACAGGTGAATGGCACAGGTACACAAACCCCATGCCATATTTTCCAACACTGCCCCACTTTTGAGGATCTACGACGCCAGTTCCGGCCCGAGGGAGTAGTTTCAGTTTCACTTTCTCAAGGAGGCGTCACTGCGTTCGGACAAATCCATACACGCTACACCACATCTGTTGAGCAGATGCCTGACCAGCAGCATAACCCAACGCGCTTAGTCAGGCCTTGAGTGCATGCTTACATATTTGTGTACCTATGAAAGTGGATTTCATTTTACGTAATTTCGCCAGAGGACAACACTCTCGTTGCCATGGGTTCTTTTTCAGTGCGCCAAGTGCGTGCTGGACACGGGACCTCGGTTTATCGTCTCATCCGAAAGACTAGACGCTCAGTTTGATTTTCCAGTCAAACTTAGGAGAAAGGGCGAGAGCGGGATTCGAACCCACACCCTCACGGACTCTCTGTATTGGCAGCTGAGCGTCTTAACCATTCTGCCACCTTCCTCCGAGGGAGTAGAGCTACGGGGCACAGCTTTGGGGTGACCGGACTGACCTGGAGAAAACCGTGGGCTTCGTCAGGGCGATGAAGCTTCAGGTCTGACGCATCCCAACAATATCGAACGCTGAAGAAGAAGTGATAATGAAACATCAGATAAATGCTGGGAGCACGTCACAGTCTGACAATGATGTACGTGAATACGAAAGCGGTCTTAGATGTATGTGCGTATTATTTTTGAACTAAACCATTTTATTAGTATTATGCGAACTGTTTATTAGAAATGATATTTGGTTATATAACCCGTCTCATTTTCCATTTATTTGTTTCAATTTTATTTACCTTGATTCATCGATTCATCTTTTTTTTTTTTTTTTTTTAGGGATGATAAAGTATTCTTGCATCTTGTAGGCAACGAGTGGTTGCGCACAGTTTCTCGCGTCAAGTGCGTTGGGTTTTTATTTTCTCTTCTTGAGTTTGGGGAAGCTGTGTGTTCTCTGTCCTGCCCACCCCGCCACTCCTGATGCAAAAATCAATCCTCCTTGCTTTGAAAGGAGCGCAGGCAGCAGTGCAGTGCAGCCTCAATCAAGCTCATTCAGTTAATGTCCATGTCAATATTGAGCCAGCCAGGGCAGGCTTGTTTCAGGCTTTTCATCTCTTGCTTGCTGCTGGTCGTTGCACACTGAATAATGATTGCCTCATTGCTGTCATCCATCACCAAAAGCCTGGCCCGTTTGAGATTTATGTGTGCATTGCTGTAAAGGAGATACCTTTCTTCTTTTGAATTTGCATTGTGTTGTGTTGTATTATTGCCTCATTGCTGTCATCCATCACCAAAAGCCTGGCCCGTTTGAGATTTATGTGTGCATTGCTGTAAAGGAGATACCTTTCTTCTTTTGAATTTGCATTGTGTTGTGTTGTGTTGTATTATTGCCTCATTGCTGTCATCCATCACCAAAAGCCTGGCCCGTTTGAGATTTATGTGTGCATTGCTGTAAAGGAGATACCTTTCTTCTTTTGAATTTGCGTTGTGTTGTGTTGTATTACTATTACTTTATTTGTTGTTGTTGTCACAACAGATTTCTCTGTGGGAAATATTCGGGCTGCTCTCTCTTGGGTAGGGTACGCCACAACAGTGTCACCCATAATCATAATATATTTCTATGTATCTCCCTCCCCCCCCCCCTCTCTCTCTCTCTCTCTCTCTCTCTCTCTATATATATATATATATATATATATATATATATATATATATATATATATATGTGTGTGTGTGTGTGTGTGTGTGTGTGTGTGTGTGTGTACTTTTTGAAAAAAAAATTTTTGTAAATGTATTTTGTTTTGCTATCAAAGTGGATTTTTCTGCATAATTTTGCCAGAGCTGGTAACTCCCATTGTTGCCGTGGGTCATTATACGTGCTGCTAAATGCCTACTGTATACAGGGGCACCGGCTTACCGTCTCATCATTATGCATGATCATGGCCGGGTAGTAGTAAGACTGATGTACAAATCTTCATCCTTTCTTGTCCCAGACTCTCAGTGCCAGACAACGGCAGAGCTGCTGGTAGCAGGAGAGATTGTGAAAGCCATACAACACATAATTCCCCCAAAGGTATAGGTTGGTCCAGAACATCCACTGGAAACATCTCTACACAGGTTAATTGGTGAGAGCTGACAAGAGTCTGGATCGCTGCTCTGTGTTTCCCCTGCGTTCTGGCGTTGCTGAGAGGGATTATTCCAGATTCCAGGCATCGCCTGCTGCATACAGGCCCGGAACCCGTAGGCTGATTCCTCACTTCTCCCTCCATCCTCTGCTGGTAGAGAGAGTGAATGGAAAATCTGCACTGCATTAACTGATCACCTTGCTTCGCTGTTGGGGGCGAGGGGGAAGAGGTGGAGGGGCCGGGGGGGGGGGGTGGGGGGGGGAGGGAGGGGGACGGCGGGGGAGGGGGGGGGGGGGCGAGAGGGGCCGGAGCGTCTCAATCAGCCCTCGATAATCCGCTCTTGACTGCTCACAGGACACAACAGCCAATCCATGGCAGGGAAAACAAAAAAACAAAAACCTTAAGTGGTAGTCTGGATGCTGGTCGGATGAGACGATCAATTGACTTCCCCTTGTGTAGCATGTACTAAACGCACGTAAGAAGAACCCACGGCAACGAAAAAGGTGTCGCTGGTGGCAAAATTCTGTAGAAAAATCCACGTTGATAGGAAAACAAATGCACTTGCAGGCAGGGGGAAAAAAAAAAGAGGTGGCACTGCGTTGTAGCCACACGCTCTCCCTGTGGAGAGCAGCCCGAATTTCATTTGGTGAAAGCTAATACGACAAAGAGTACAGTCCAGTGCAGTGCAGTACAGTGCAGCACAATACAATACAATACAATACAATGCAAGGCAGAACGGATTATCAACTGTCTGTTTCATAGAAGCATGTAGACGCAGATCGGATTATCAACTGGCTGTTTTATTACAACATGTAGGCGCAGAACGAATTATCAACTGGCTGCTTTATAGAAGCGTGTAGATGGAGAACGGATTATCAACTGACTGTTTCATAGAAGCATGTAGACACAGAACGGATTATCAACTGGCTGTTTTATTACAACATGTAGACGCAGAACGATTTATCATTTGGCTGTTTAAAAGGAGCATG
>NC_134896.1:18527362-18529862 GCF_041734735.1 Babylonia areolata | reverse complement strand
GCTTACAGAAGGTAATGCATATAACAGCTGTGCAGAAATTGAAGTCAGCTTCACCACAACCACAGCAGGAGGGAACGCTGCGAAAGAAATCTTTTTTGCCGCCAAGTGTTTAAGTCATCGTACATATTATAATAGCCCCCACATCCGTCGCGGACTCCTTTGGTGGAGCAGGAGGAGGAGGAGGAGAAGATGGCGTTTTGTAACAACACTGAGAGCCCGACTGCTGAACAGATTTCAAATGCCTTGCGGCGAACTGTTCGGAATTGTTTCCTCATGAAAAAAAAAGAAGAAAAAAAAAAAGAAAGAAAAATCGCCCTTCTGTATCCTTCAAATACTTGCTGACTGCTGTTCTTTAACTCTCTCCATACGAACGGCGAAAGAGACGACGTCAACAGCGTTTCATCCCAATTACCATCATCAAAATATTGCAAGCAGAACGCTCTTATACTGAAGAGGTGAATGTTGACAAAGAATACCACAGTTCTGACGACGGAAGCTAACGGATAGGTCATTCAGACACCTACTGGACATCCGAGGGGTCTGTGTAGAGGAGAAGAGAGGACTGTCCGTACTGAGTGAGTTAACACCTTGACTGCTTGTTGAGCGTGTATGCTCGTCACTGAAGACATGTCACTTCACTGAAAACAACAACAATAACAACAACAACAACAACAACAACAGCAGCAGCAACAACAACAGCAACAGCAAAATGCAAATTAAAACAGAAATTCATGTTTACAAGTCAGGATGTCAGTTTCCAAATCTTCATTTTATACTTCTTCCTCTTGTGGATTAGCATTACACACACAGAGACACAGGCATGGACACACACATAGACACACACACACACACACACATCTTCATTTTATACTTCTTCCTCTTGTGGATTAGTATTACACACACAGACACAGGCATAGACACACACACATACACACACACACACACACACACACACACACACAGAATAGGAAAATATTTTGTATTTTTTTCCTGTTGGAACTGCGTTACATCTCTTCAGCAGAATCGATGACATCATTGACATGTGAACACACACACACACACACACACACACACATATACAAGCGCGCGAGCGCGCGCGCGCACACACACACACACATGTATGCACACACACACTCACATACACACGCATGTACGCACATACACACACACATACACACACACACACACACACACACACACACACATACGCACACACGCATGTACGTACACACACACATAGACACACACACACACACGAATTGGCCTTTGGGAACCATCCCAACATCGACTGTCCTAAAAACCCTCTTGGCCGAGAGAGAGAGAGAGAGAGAGAGAGAGAGAGAGCGAGCGGGGATGTAGTTATATTTGGGCAAGACATTCTCTACTTTACTCAGACATTAGCTCAGATAATCGGGACAGCAGTTACCTTCTCCTCTGAAACAGTCGGACACGACTAACTGACTGTCATACAATTATGCATCTGATCCCGTTGCATGATAAGTGGAGTGATGGCCTAGAGGTAACGCGTCCGCCTAGGAAGCGAGAGAATCTGAGCGCGCTGGTTCGAATCACGGCTCAGCCGCCGATATTTTCTCCCCCTCCACTAGACCTTGAGTGGTGGTCTGGACGCTAGTCATTCGGATGAGACGATAAGTGACCGAGGTCCCGTGTGCAGCATGCACTTAGCGCACGTAAAAGAACCCACGGCAACAAAAGGGTTGTTCCTGGCAAAATTCTGTAGAAAAATCCACTTCGACAGGAAAAACAACTAAAACTGCACGCAGGGGAAAAAAAAAGAAAAAAAAAAGGGTGGCGCTGTAGTATAGCGACGCGCTCTCCCTGGGGGAGAGCAGCCCGAATTTCACGTAGAGAAATCTGTTGTGATAAAAAGAAATACAAATACAAATACAAATGATAACGAACGAACACGAGATGCCTAGAGCACGGGGGCATGTGATGTGATATATCATTATCCGTTTCAATAAACCGCCTCCAGCCTCCATTTTCATTTCCACCCATCTGCTGCCTCATACAGTCTGTCGCAACACATGTGTAGGCCTCATCAGCTCAGCTGTGCTCAACTCAAACTGAGGTATAGCCTTCGGTTTGGGGGGAGGGCGGAGGTGGGGGGGCCGGGGGGGGGGGGGAAGAAGTATGTGATATCGATTACACACCTGTATGAATGAATGATCGTCATTATTATTCACCATTATCATCATTATACATACACAGACACACAGACATAGACACACACACACACACACACACACACAGCGTGCACATGTACACAAAGACTCACATACACTCACAAACAAGACACAAACATCTTCTTCTTCTCCTTCTTAGTAGTAGTAGTAGTAGTAGTAGTAGTAGTCGTAGTAACACTACTTCTAGCAGAAGTACTAATACTAGTAGTATCCTTATCATCATCTTCATTGCAGATCAGGGACAAGTTCATCACCCATGTGATAACGAAAGCAGCAAAAGTAAAATAGATAGA
>NC_134896.1:18494862-18502362 GCF_041734735.1 Babylonia areolata | reverse complement strand
GTGGGTGGGTAGGTCGGTGTGTGTGTGTGTGTGTGTGTGTGTGTGTGTGTGTGCGTGTGTGTGTGTGTGTGTGTGTGTGTGCGTGTGTGTGTGTGTGTGTGTGTGTGTGTGTGTGGGTAGGTCGGTGTGTGTGTGTGTGTGTGTGTGTGTGTGTGTGTGTGTGTGTGTGTGTGTGTGTGTGTGTGTGTGTGTGTGTGTGTGTGTGTGTGTGTGTGTGTGTGTGTGCGTGCGTGTTTGTGTATTTTGTGTGTGCATGTGTGTGTGTGTGTGTGTGTTTACTTTGTTTATTTAATACTTCCCCCTCCCTGCAGCCACGCTCGACACTTGAATTGTATTATGTTGTATTGCATTGTATTGGAATGCATATTGTATTGCATGGTATTGTGTTGAATTGTATTGTGTTGTGTTGTGTTGTGCTGTGCTGTTCTGTGCTGTGCTGCTGTGTCATGTTATGTTGTGCTGTGCTGTGCTGTGTCATGTTATGTTGTGTTGTGCTGTGATATGCTGTGTCATGTTATGTTGTGTTGTGCTGTGCTGTGCTGTGCTGTGTTGGGTTTTGCTGTGCTGTTTTGTGCTGTGCTGTGTTATGTTGTGCTGTTTTGTGCTGTGCTGTGCTGTGTTATGTTATGTTGTGCTGTGCTGTGTTGGGTTTTGCTGTGCTGTTTTGTGCTGTGCTGTGTTATGTTGTGCTGTGCTGTGCTGTGCTGTGTTGGATTTTGCTGTGCTGTGCTGTGTTATGCTGTGTTGGGTTTTGGTGTGCTGGGTTTGCTTGGGTTTTGCTGTGCTGTGTTGTATTGTGTTGTGCTGTGCTGTTTTGTACTGTGCTGTGCTGTGCTGTGCTGTGCTTTGCTGTGCTTTGCTGTGCTGTGTTGTGTTGTGTTGTGCTTTGCTGTGCTGTGCTGGGTTGGGCTGTGCTGCGCAGTGCTGGGTTATGTTGCTTTTTGTCGCAACATATTTCTCTGTAAGAAATTCGGGGTACTCTCCCCGTTGAGGGAGAGTGCATTGCCCCAAAACATACCCACATCTTCTTCCCTGTGCACAAATGTATTGGCTTCACTATCAAAATGGACTATACTTTTCTACAGAGTTTGGCCAGGGACAAACATTTCAGTTGCCGTGGGTTCTTGTTATGTGCGCTTAGTCCATCAGTGCTGCACACACGTACGTATGGGACCTAGATTTCTCGTCTCGTAGCACCACCAGACCACCATTCAAGATGTAGTGGAGGGGAGGTGGGGGTTAATCTTTATAATCATGGGATTCGAACCCGTGGTAACTAGGTTCCTAGTTGGGTGCATCGCCATTCGGCCTCCAGTCCATGTGGGCGATTGGTAAACTGTATTTTGTTTTGTATACTCTTTGAAGTAGCTTCTACTTGTGTGATGCTTCATTAGGTGTTTGATGGAATCTGATTATGTGTATTGATGACATGAAACGGAATTTTCTCTCTCTCTTTTTTTTTCTTCTTTTTTTTAATTACGTGTGTTTTCTTGACAAAATATAACCTTTACTGTAGGGGGAGACGCGCACTCAGTCTGGCTCCGCAACTCAGCAGTTATTGTCGTCAGTAGGGGGGGCTTAGTAGGTGGTGTCCTGAGTACGTTAAATCAGAAAACGAAAAGCATTACTGAACACCACCGAAGTGACTCAGCAGCAGCGCAGGGTCTCCTCTGGTGTGTGGCCTCCTGGCGACCTAACATATCGATGGTTCCCTGTAGACTGCCGGCACTGGGGACTGCGACAGACGGGGAACCCTTCGGCTGTGGCTGTGGATAGGGGGTAGGGGGGGGGGGGGGGGGGGGGGGGGGACTGAATGAGTGGCGTGGGAGTGATGCCACTTGAAAGGGAGCGGATGATGGGGCAGGAAAACAAAAAGCAAACAAACAAACAAAAAAACACCATCAACAACGACAATAACAAAAGTCCTTCACTATAGGGGGGTGCGTTGGGGTGGAGTGTGGGGTGTCTGTGTGTGTGGGGGTGGGGTGGGGATGAGAGACAGAACTAGGGGTGGGTGTGTGTGTGTGTGTGTGTGTGTGTGTGTGGGGATGGGAGACAGAACTAGGGGTGGGGGTGGGGTGTGTGTGTGTGGGGGGGGATGGGAGACAGAACTAGGGGTGGGGGTGGGGGTGTGGGGGGTGTGTGTGTGTGGGGGGGGGATGGGAGACAGAACTAGGGGTGGGGGTGGGGTGGGGTGTGTGTGGGGGGGGGATGGGAGACAGAACTAGGGGTGGGGGTGGGGGGGTGGGGTGTGTGTGTGTGTGTGGGGGATGGGAGACAGAACTAGGGGTGGGGGTGGGGGGGTGGGGTGTGTGTGTGGGGGGGGATGGGAGACAGAACTAGGGGTGGGGGTGGGGGGGTGGGGGTGTGTGTGTGGGGGGGGGATGGGAGACAGAACTAGGGGTGGGGGTGGGGGGTGGGGTGTGTGTGGGGGATGGGAGACAGAACTAGGGGTGGGGGTGGGGTGGGGTGTGTGTGGGGGGGGGATGGGAGACAGAACTAGGGGTGGGGGTGGGGGGGTGGGGTGTGTGTGTGGGGGGGGATGGGAGACAGAACTAGGGGTGGGGGTGGGGGGGTGGGGTGTGTGTGTGGGGGGGGGATGGGAGACAGAACTAGGGGTGGGGGTGGGGGGGGTGGGGTGTGTGTGTGGGGGGGGATGGGAGACAGAACTAGGGGTGGGGGTGGGGGGGTGGGGTGTGTGTGTGGGGGGGGGATGGGAGACAGAACTAGGGGTGGGGGTGGGGGGTGGGGTGTGTGTGGGGGATGGGAGACAGAACTAGGGGTGGGGGTGGGGTGGGGTGTGTGTGTGTGGGGGATGGGAGACAGAACTAGGGGTGGGGGTGGGGGGGTGGGGTGTGTGTGTGGGGGGGGATGGGAGACAGAACTAGGGGTGGGGGTGGGGGGGGTGGGGTGTGTGTGTGGGGGGGGGATGGGAGACAGAACTAGGGGTGGGGGGTGGGGGGTGGGGTGTGTGTGTGGGGGGGGGGGATGAGAGACAGAACTAGGGGTGGGGGTGGTGTGTGTGTGTGTGGGGGGGGGGGATGGGAGACAGAACTAGGGGTGGGGGTGGGGGGGTGGGGTGTGTGTATGTGGGGGGGGGGATGAGAGACAGAACTAGGGGTGGGGGTGGTGGGTGGTGTATGTGTGTGTGTGTGTGTGTGTGTGTGTGTGTGTCTCCCTCCTTTTCTCTTCTTGACATAATTTGAAATTGATTTTCTAACTCAAGGTCATTTGTATGGCATACTTGTTATGTTTTCCCTGTACATAAAGGCAGGATGATAAGAAAGCCATTTGTGCTTGTTCATTTTTTCCCTCGATTAAAAAAAAAAAAAAATGTTCGTTCGTTCATTGGTTTGTTCGCTTTTTTCCCTCCCTCCCTCTCTTTCTTTCACTCTCTGTCTGTGTCTGACTTAACCACACGCAAAAGAAGATCGAGTATCCTTCTTTTTTCATTTCTATTTTCTTTTTTTTTCTTTTTTTCTTTTTTTTTTAACCACACCCCATCCCACCAGATCATCATACTGATGTCTGTAACCAGACTTCCCACAGGCCTCGCTTGGGGGTTGTTGGTTGGTGATCATTAACTAACTATACGTCTGTACGTGTGTGTGTGTGTGTGTGTGTGTGTGTGTGTGTGTGTGTGTGTGTGTGTGTTTATGTGTGTGTGTGCGTGTGTCTGTGCGTCTGTGTGAATATGCGTGTGAGGGGCGTAGGGGGGGGATGCGGGGGTGTGCGTGTGTGTGTGTGTGTGTTTGTGTGTGTGTGTGTGTGTGTGTGTGTGTGAATATGCGTGTGAGGGGCGTAGGGGGGGATGCGGGTGTGTGTGTGTGTGTGTGTGTGTGAGTGTGTGTGTGTGTGTGTGTGTGCGTGTGTGTGTGTGTGTGTGTGTGTCTGTGTCTGTGTGAATATGCGTGTGAGGGGTGTGTGGGGGGGGGGATGCGGGGGGTGTGCGTGTGTGTGTGTGTGTGTTTGTGTGTGTGTGTGTGTGTGTGTGTTTATGTGTGTGTGTGTGTGTGTGTGTGTGTGTGTGTGTGTGTGTGTGTGAATATGCGTGTGAGGGGCGTAGGGGGGCGGGGGGGATGCGGGTGTGTGTGTGCCAGAGCCATGGACAAACAATGAGAGATAGCCAGTTGTAGGGTGGTGTCCGAATCTCTCTCTCTGTCTGTCTGTCTGTCTGTCTGTCTCTATCTCTGTCTCTCTCTCTGTCTGTCTGTTTTTCTGTCTGTCTCTGTCTGTCTGTCTGTCTCTCTCTCTCTCTGTCTCTCTCTCTGTCTCTGTCTGTCTGGCTCACTTTGTCTGTCTGTCTGTCTCTATCTCTCTCTCTCTGTCTCTGTCTGTCTGTCTGTCTGTCTCTCTCTGTCTCTGTCTGTCTGTCTGTCTGTCTGTCTGTCTGTCTCACTCTGTCTGTCTGTCTGTCTGTCTCTCTCTCTGTCTGTCTGTCTCACTTTGTCTGTCTGTCTGTCTGTCTGTCTCTCTCTGTCTCTGTCTGTCTGTCTGTCTGTCTGTCTGTCTGTCTCTGTCTCTCTCCCTCTCAGCTGTGTGGTTCATTGACAGCAATAGTCTCTCTGTGTAGATGGAGCTCAGGAGAGTGTTGGCTTACCAGATAAGCAAGGGATGCATGCACGTGGCGTGTTACAAGCTGAAGACGTTACAGTGATTCCATGTCGTCTCTAACGTCTGTGCTCTGGCACTGGCCCCTTCCCTAAGCGAGGGCTTAGTCAACCTGATCAGGTTGCAGTCTTCGTACTCACCTCACACACTTCTATCGACCCCCGGCCGGCCCTGTCACTCCATCTCCCTCTGCCACCACAACACCCTTCCACCCAGCCCCCCCCCCCCCCCCCCCGCCCCGCTAGCCCCCCCCCCCCCCCCGAACCCCCCCACCCCCCACCCCCCACTCCCAGCCCTTAACCTCTCACTCTCCCGTCTCTCAACGCCAACTCTTTCTTCTTCCGTTCTTTCAAGCCGCCCACGTCGTCGTTTCGTGACACGGCCACAGAGACTACCAGGAAAGTGCACGTCAATAAATAAACTAAACCACATACAGGGGCGACAACCCCCACAGCGGCGGGGTCCAGAAGGGAGTGTGTGGTGTGCAGACATTAGCATAATAAACTGCTAGAGGTTAAAAAAAAAAAAAAAAAAAAAAAAAAAAAGGAACGCAATAAGTAAATAAAGCAATATATAGAACAACAAAAAAGACACTCGCATTCCATGCTCACACAATCAGTCATTCGTCATAATAAACTGCTGGAGGTTAAACGAAATGAGTAGATAAAATAAATAGATAAATTAAAAATAAAATAAAAATGGGGTGAGCCCTGTCAATATCTTCAGTGTCGGCAGATTCATGGGGGGCTGTTGACTGAGGGACGTGGTGGCAGTCTCCACTCTGGGAGGGACGCTCACTCAGTCTGGCTCCGCGAGTAAGCCATTATAGTCGTTAGTAGGGGGCTTAGTAGGTGGTGTCCTAAGTACTTTAAATCAGAACAGGCACCACTGAACACCACCGAAGTGACTCAGCAGCAGTGCAGGGTCTCCTCTGGTGTGTGGCCTCCTGGCGACCTAACATCGATGGTTCCCTGCGGACTGCCGACGCTGGAACTGTGACGGACGAACCCGGGTGTGTCCGTGTATGGAGGAATCTAAATGAGCGGCGTGGGAGCTATGCCGCTGAAACGGTGCAGATGATGGGGCAGCAAAAAAAAAAAAAAGAAAAAAAAAAAAAAAAAAAAAGAAATACATCAATAGACAATGAAAGAAACATAAATGAAGAGGGACGAGCTAAAGATAATGGACGCGGGCTTTCATACTAATGTTTGAATGAATGATACGGATGATACGGATACTTATATAGCGCCTATCCTCGTTCGGAGACCAAGCTCTAAGTGCTTTATATAACACAGGGTCATTTGCACAACAGGCTGCATACCTGGGTAGAGCCGACTGACAGCTGCCACTGGGCGCTCATCATTCGTTTCCCGTGTCATTCAATCAGATTTCAGGCACACACACGTACACACTAAGACAAACATGTAACATTTTACGTGTATAACCCTTTTGTTTATTTACCCCGCCATGTAGGCAGCCATACTCCGTTTTCGGGGGGGTGTATACTGGGTATGTTCTTGTTTCCATAACCCACCGAACGCTGACAAGGATTACAGGATCTTTGACGTGAGTATTTGATCTTCTGCGTGCGCATACACACGAAGTGGGTTCAGGCACTAGCAGGTCTGCACATATGTTGACCTGGGAAATCGGAAAAATCTCCACCCTTTACCCACCAGGCGCCGTCACCGAGATTCGAACCCGGGACCCTCAGATTGAAGGTCCACCGCTTTAACTCACTCAGTACGGCCAGTCCTCTGTTCTCCTCTACACAGACCCCTCGGATGTCCAGTGGGTGTCTGAATGACCCAACCTTTAGCTTCCGTCGTTAGGACTTGTGGTATTCTTTGTCAACATTCACGTCTTCAGTATAAGAGCCTTCCGCTTGCAATATTTTGATGATCGTAATTGGGGTGAAACGCTGTTAACGTCGTCTCTTTCGCCGTTCGTATGAAGAGAGTTAACGATTCGGCTATTGCGCCCGTCAATGTACGTTATGCAACCACCCTGTACACTCATTATTTCAAGTGGGTTTGTGGGGTTCAGTGTGTGTCTACGTACAGGGAAAACATCCCACAGGCAGACCCCACTGACTGCGTTATAAAGATGTCTGCACGAGAGCTTATTTATCATCATCATTGGTTGTTGTTGTTTTTTTTGTTTTGTTTTTTTAAGTTTATTTATTTATTTATCTATTATTATTTTCTTTTCATTATTATTATTATTTTAAATTATATTATTATTATTTATTTTTATTTATTTTATTTATTTTATTATTTTTTTTCTCAAGGCCTGACAAAGCGCGTCGGGTTACGCTGCTGGTTAGGCATCTGCTTGGCAGATGTGGTGTAGCGTATATGGATTTGTCCGAACGCAGTGACGCCTCCTTGAGCTACTGAAACTGAAACTGAAACTGTGAAGGGCCTTAGACTTCGAGCTGAACACCTGGGAGGCTGTTGCCTCAAAACAATCGGCTTGGAGGCAGACTGCAGTGCAGAAAGGTCTCTGTCAGTCTCAAAGAGACGCTTACTGTCATATTCACTGTTATTATCATCATCATCATCATCATCATCATCATCATCATCATGAGGAGCATTTATGCTTAATCTTGAAAATAAGTCCTATGCGTTTACAAATAGAAAACAAAAACGTCAATACCAAAAAAAAGGAAAAAACTGAACACAAGATACAGAACATTATTAAATTATTCACACCCCTCACACACACACACACACACACACACACACACACACACACACACACACACACACACACACACACACACACACACACACACACACACACACACACACACACACACACACACACACACACACAACACAGAGACGTATGCACGCACGCACACAAGTCATAGTACACAGTCATAAA